>NC_086319.1:182702309-183011416 GCF_036172605.1 Pelobates fuscus
ACCGAATCAGCCCGGAAATTCCAAACACATGCTGGAGATGCGGGACCGAGACCGGGACCCTCCAGCATATCTGGTGGGACTGCGACGGTATTAAGCCATACTGGGTGAATGTTGGGGACGAAATACAAAAGATACTGGGCGATCCTCCAAACCTGACGGCAGACCTAGCCTTACTGCACCACTCAGATAAATCACTCTCAGTATACAAAAAATCGATCCTTCGACACCTCTTGAACGCGGCGAAGACACTGATACCACTGCTCTGGAAGAAGACACACCCGCCGACGATCGAACAATGGAGACGTAAAGTGGATGATATTCAAAAAGCCGAATCCGCAATAGCAAACCTGCTAGGCAAACAAGAAAAGCACGCGGAACAATGGGGACCCTGGTTCTTCTACCGCTCGCGAAATGCAGATGACGACTAAGAGGGATGTGGGAGTACGGGACCTGGGCTTGCCTGACACGACCTCCCTATTTCCACACTGATCTGCCAATTCCTCACCCAGGGGCCGGGGGACAGGTGGGCAGGGACCCCGGTGGGACCCGAGCGGGGGACTCACCACGGTTGGGAGCGATTATTTGAGGGACGGGGATGAGGGAACGCCATCAGCGCACAGAGTAACCAGCCTTGCATGCAATGCGCGTAGGGAGATAGCCACTATCTTATAACATGGAATACATATGCACTAGTAATCGATACTACACGGGAGAGACTGACACCACACTGAGCCACACAGGAGGGGGCAGGCGGATGGGGGGACGAGGAAAGATGCTCATAGAACACACACCACACCTACCACCACACGCACATACCAGCACCTATGACCACCAGAATAGGCACCCACACACACACCTGAAACAAGATTAGCCCAGAGATGACTCCCCAGGCACTGGGTACCTTAGCAGACAGATGGACAGCGGGAACATACTGACTACGAACCACAGTGAAAGCATGACCCGACAGCTACCACCTAGACAGCTGGCATAGATAGGGGAACAAGGGGACCATTGACGCTACTCTAGCCCTGATCCATGCACTGGATACCCTGGCACCAGCAGAACGCGAGAACGCACCACTGGTGAGACATATCAACTTCCTAACGCAGAGACACTTCATGGCACCACATAATGCCCGCTGACGGCTAGCGGGGAGGGGGGGGGGGGGGGGCGGACGCCTCTTGCACCCCAGGGAACACATGGTAATAAGACCATGACAGCTAACCCCTGACCCCGCCTAGTGGTAATCTACGTCCTGTACTGCTACTCCCACCACGATTGCAACCTGAAACCTACCCACCCAAGCTCAAGTAGGGATGTATTGACCCATACCCGAAGTGCTGGACCCACCCTTCAAGCCCCGAACCACGTCATACGCCTAACACCATTAGACCCATGTGTAAGCTATGGCTGGATAGACCGCTAAACTGACACCCAGAGCTTATACCTCTCGACATATATCCTTCTGAAAAGCAAGGGATACTACACTCATTTGCCCCACTTGACACTTCCAAAGGCTCTCCACGGGAAATGAGTGGCTGCCCACGGGGGGCGGGGGGTGGGGGGGGGTTGACAGGGGGGGGGTATGGAGGGAAAGAAAACAGAATGTTAATATGTTGGCAGTTAGAAACAGAATGTTAATATGTTGGCAGTTAGAAACGAGATGCTCATGTTAAGAGGCGACCTGCGTGTCGCTTTAATTGAAATGATTACTCACAGTTCTTACATACTATCGCTGTTATACTGATAGCCGGGACCTGCGTGCCCCAACTGATGTTTACTTACAGTTGACTGATTGAACTTAACTTCTCAATAAACACATATTTACAAAAAAAAAATCTTTCCAATTAATAACATAAAAAGAGAAGAAGTTGATCCTGGAAAAAACGGGCAAACAAATAAAAAAAATTATAAAACAGTAAAATAGGTAGGATGGTGCTCTCTCTCTCCAAGAGACAAATAATAAAAGAAGGATGAAAATAATGGAATTTGTAATAGGATCTAAAGGAATGTTCAGGGGAGGCTATAGGGTGGGAGAAATTGGGAGTTTGATAAGGTTTAAAGAATTTAGCTTTCTCCCTCTTGCTTCCTTTGTCTTTCCCTATTGATGAACCTGAATTTGGAAAGAAGCTAACCCAAATCATTGTCTGGGAAGCTCAATAAAGGGATGTGAATTCAAGGGGATGGAGGGGAGAGGACATTAATGATGACAGAATACCAATGCCTATACTACATGAGTAATAACTTAATTATATAAGGCAGGTATAAGTCTGAAATGCAAAAAAAGAAAAAAAAAGAAAACTGCTATTTGGAGAATTTTCCATTTCAGCTATTATAATTTGGAAGTTGAAATTCACTTTGAATCCACTTTGAATTCTCAACAGTTCTCACTTTAGTGAAAAAACAGTTAGTCTGAATATTAATAGGAAATGAGACATGGTTTGTCAGATTCATTACCTAAGCCTTAATACAAATGTATGAACATATTTCATCTCACAAAGAAGAGGAAATTCATGGGCGATTTTAACTTAAGCTGGAATGGTTCTTTTTAGCTGTTTGAAGTACCTTCAAAAAGCCCCAAACCTGCTTATTTCCAAGCCCCCTGTAGTGATAAAAGGTATTCTTAAAGTCCATTTTGCATTCATGGTTAAGCAATAAGATAAATTCTATACATAAAATAGCTTAATAATGGCCATAAAATAAAGAGACTTTAGAGCATTGCTTTACTTTTTGCAGTTTAATACATTCACACCCCGTGTATATGTGCATGTTTCAATAATGTAATAGAACACCTCATTAATACTTCATAAAGAGGAGCAAAACATTCCAACTCTCAGAATCCAGATTTGGATGATCCTACAAGCTTCTGTTCACATTTCAAATGTGTTAACCCCTTCATTACAAACTTGAGTTTGAGGGGGAAGAAAACAAATGTATATATTTTGTTTCATATTTTTCAGTTTGCAGAAATATTGGTAGAGCAGTGTAAAGTAAGAGGTAGAGAATATGGTATATCTAATCTTACAATCAACTGTGTAGAAATGTCCAAATAAAATCTGGGTAGGGACTGCCTTTCCTTACAAAAATGTGACCTTTAGGGAACTTGCAGCATGAAGTTTTCAATAGCACAGGTATTCACTAAAGTGAGAATTCCAAGTGAATTTCACACTTAATGCCAGAGTAGCTAACTGAGAACATTATGTCAATTACCCAAAGTTTGAAATTCACTTTGAATTCTCACTTTAGTGAATAACCTTGTAAGTAAAATGATTCCCTATCACTAGGGAGAGCTATCTAGGTTACCTGACCTTACCTTTTAATATGTATATATAAAAATGTCATAAAAGTAACAAATATTCAATAAAGGTCTTTCCACTGATATTTTTACATCTCGTAGTTGAAACATAAATGTTTGTATAATTTACGTGGAGAAGATTAGCAACCCCTTTAAAACAGTCTTATGTTTTTTCATCTTAAGCAGTAAAACATTATTTTAGCATCTACACCATCATCACTGTGGGGATCTGACCCCTCTTATCACCTCTTCTTATTTCAGGGGTGAGGGTCGATGGTTTCTACACCAATGCTAGCAAAGCTTTCTGACCGATTCAGAAGACTTTAGAAGTGAATGTGCCAGTTTTCCAACGTGAACAGATATAAAAATGGTCAAACATTCTGCTCATACATACTTTTCACTAATCTACTGACATATTATGGGATTGCATATACCCCAACGTGCTGGACTACTAAAAAGTAAACCTCTCACAATAAATACATTTTAACGGCTACTGCAGTCTGAAAATCTGTCCTGGTTTGTGTATGTACGCTTTTCCTCCGATTCCCCTGCTACTATCCATGCACCCCTATACTCTGAATCTTGCAGGCTTTACTACTATGTTGATGGGGGGACATATACAGTCTCCTTGCTCAAGGTAGAAGGAAATACCAGAACTGCTGTTCAGAAAGATACTTGTAAGTTGGGTGAGATTTGCTTCATTAGTGGTGGGAAAGTGATCAAAGGTGTATTTATTTTCGCATTACAAAAGCTTAACCTGGGCTCTGATTTACATTTTACTTTTGAATAGATCGGAAGCATTTAATAATCCCTAAAGTTAGTATTGTCAAAATGCGTTGGGAAGCTTTGTGATTTGGGGTCTGTCCAGCTCTCTGAACTGTGTTTGTCTTAGTTTACTGTTATGTAAAACATCTATATGTTGGAATGTTGTTATTGACATGCTGGGATATTTTTTTATCCTGATTAGGCGATTACATTATTACAGGTATATCTGTTTGGGCAATCTCTTTTGTATAATATTTTATGTATGTTTATTATGTGTGTTTTAAGTCATAGTCCATTTCGATTTGTATTGTGACTGCAAAAAAGTGTACATTTTATATTCAATTGCTGTACTCCTGTGTGTGTGTGTGTGTGTGTTTTTTTTTTATATGAAAAGACAGATCACATTTCTGAATGCTGTACTTCATGGCTGATGACACATATTCACACTTTACTAACTCCACACATACATATCACACTCAGCCAATCAAAACAACTACACTCAGCCAAGTCCCACACAGACTCACTCTCGACCAACTCCAGAACAATTACACTCAGCCACCACACACATTCAACTCAGGTGTATTGCTTAAGAGGGTGCAAAGATGTGGGTTAACAGGGGGCAGGGGGGGTCCTTCTTTGATTCTTGCACAGAGGCCCATATTACATAATACCATGCTTCATGGTTTAAATGTACTTCTTTGCAAACACAAACACAGCAAATGCAAATTAGCAATATTATATAATATATTGGACATTGTATTATGAACCTATCTTGAGATGAGTCAGAGAGATTAGTAATGTGACATATTAAATTCTTCAATAACAGGTTTAGGCTCCAGGGTAGCCATTGTGCTTTTTTAATGGGAGTGTTAGCATAACTAATTATTACTTCAATTTACTGCTAAATTGTCTCTTGTACTTTTTAGAGAAGTAATTATAAAAATCAATTAATTTTGAGTTGCTGTGCTTGCTGCTGCTATTTGTTAGACTATTTTCCCGAAAAAGTTATATAAGCAATATTAAAATGCCATAAAAGGAATAAAAAATATAAAACAATAAAAATGTATATTGCAGGTCCTGCCATCTAGCATTACTAGAAACATATTGATACAACATCAACTGTTAAAGTCATATGTTAGAGTCTCTTTATTTTTCAAAGGACTGAATAATGGTTAAAGGGACATGCATTGCAGTTGAGAAAACAGTCTCATTCAAAAACTTTACCTTTGAATGAGACAGTTGCCTTTACTCTGCAGGTTGCAAAAAAAAAATATATTATATATATATTTTTTCATATTTATTTCTTCTTTCTTGTGCTTTTCATACCCACTCCAGAGGGGACACTGATCAAATCAATTAGTGTCCTATCCCTAGGAACGCTGGAAAATGTTTTTGGGCATGCTTGATAAATGTAAACATGTGCAACTGGAAGACCTCTTCACCTTGTAGCATCCTGACAGGAGGAGAAGAGAGGGAGTCTGATCAGTGTGGTCTTGTAGAGCAGTCTCTGGTGTTTGCTATCTCTCTCCTGCTGTTGCATTGCGATGCCCTGTTGCTGTCATTAGAGGACTAGTTTGAAACTAGGGTGAATGGGTAGTGAGGGGAACATGCAGAAGAAACTCCCCTACCTCAGAGGCGTGCCCAATAATGCAATCTGACAATATTTATAGTATGTTTCTAAATGCGTATTAATTACTTTTCAAATTTTTGCTTGTTTTATTTTGGTTTGCATATTTATTTGAAAGTGTTTGCTTGCTGGTTTAAAAAAATAAATTGTCAGGTGATGCATGTTTCTTTTCAGTCACCCAGATTATGGATGCTAAAGCTTTTACTTGAAAGTGAGATAAGAAAGATAAAATTTGTACATGGTGAAGTATGCAGAGCTATGGAGCAGGGGTAGGTGTGAATATAAAATGTGCACTCACATGTAATGGAGCTATAGATATGGCTCCAAACATAGAGTGTAAAGTGGTATGATCCCCACTTAAGGATATAGGTGTAGATGGTAGTTCTTAGTAGATATATTTGTCTTGCCCTATATATGTATATATAGGGCTACATTACATGTGAGTACACCTTTTTTTTTATTCACACCTACCCCTGCTCCATAGCTCTACATACTTCACCATATATGATTTTTATCTTTTTTTTTATACATAGAATCTACCTTGCACTTTAGGCGGGATTATTTCGCCCAGGTGCTTAAGTTGGAGGCTCCTTAAAAGTGTGAGTGCACATTTAACATTTTACTTATATCATCTTCAGTTCAAAATACTACACAATTATGTTCCTTCGTTTTTTCCTCTTTTTTATTTCATATACCCCAATGAGGACTATTTAGGCACTGCACCCTTTCCCTGTATTCAAACAAAACATTATGCTTGCATCGGGGTATCGCCTCAGGTTGGTGTCCCTCACGTCTCTTCATCTCTAGGAGTGAAAGGTATTATTCTCTCTGGATCCCATATGCGTGATGTAGAGGGGGTTGCGGGTGTCATCGGTCTTGTGTGAATCCCCAGTGCTTGGAGAAAAGAGTCAGTTTCCGTCAGTGAGGTAAGTCTCAATGGAAATCCTTCCTTGGTTACCATTAGGGCTCTTGTCAGGGTTCCTCGGTATTCAATGCTTGCTGCACGTAATTGACTTGCCACTGGTTCTAGTGATTGGCGCCATAGTAGAGTATTGAGCATAAGATCTTGATAGAAGGTGAGTTGAGACAACTCGAAGGGCACCAGGGTCTTTCCCCTGACTGCTGCCAGAATTAGTTTTTTGTCATTTAAGGATTGACATTGGAGAATAACATCCTGGGAGGCTGAAGCTGGTGCTTGCTTGGGTTTTCTGGTTCAGAAGAAGCCATCAAATGTAATCTTTTTTGCCTGAGCTTGTGGTATGAGTGTGGTGGTGAGGCATCTGAAGTAATGAGGCAGTTTTGCTGGGTCAATGGAATCAGGGGTACCTCGAATCTTGAGGTTATTGTACCTGGTATGGTCTTCGGACAATTTCCACAATGGTTATGAGAGAAGATTGGGAGGTCAGCAGTATGCGGACAGTTTCTTTTAGGCCCTGTATCTCTTGCCTCAAGTCTTGAATGTCTTCTTCAGATGCCAGAGTGCATACTGTCACAGCTTGAACTTCAGTCCTTATCAGATCTAGGTCCACAGCATGAATCTATTGAAATTCCTGTAGTAAGACTGCAATGTCCTATTTAGTGGCAGGAGTTATATTATTTCTATTTGTCATCTCTGTCCGAGGTGATCGGGTTCTGGGGGACTCCATCGATACCTATGTAGTCCCATCCAACCCGTTTGGGCTTTGGCTGTGGTCTGGCGAGGCCACCATCTTAGATGCTGCTTGGCATTGCAGCATTTCCCTAATATCCAGGGTGTCTTTACTCGCACCCAGTTGTGGTCTTTGAGATCTCCTGTCCATGGTGTTAGTTTCTCTCATGGGAAGTATGCTCAGAGCCTGGGGTGAGTATGGAGGTGCGGCTGTAGTTGCCTCCAGTGCGACCCTTGCAGTGCAGAACTCGAGGTAGGCCCCAGATCTTCACCGGGTTTTCTTACCCTATTGCTGGTATAGAAATGGCATCAGCATGTGGCACACATCTGAGGGGTGTTAAGGCAAGTTGTCACACCCTTGGATGGAACTGTGGGACTTCAGATTAACTCTGGTGAGTCGCCGAGTATTGGGAGCTTCAATGAGTGTCGTCCATTCCGCTCAGGTGATGGCCCCACCCCGTTTGCAATATTTCTTAAAAGGATACTCTAAACTAGGGATCGACCGATTATCGGTTTTACCGATATAATCGGCCGATATCCGGTATTTTCGGCAATATCGGTATCGGCCAATAGGGATACCGATATTGCCGATAATACCTCTTAGGACCGCCAGGCTCATTACAAGCCCGGCGGTCCTGGGGGGGCGGGCAGCAAGCATTTACTCACCTCCCAGCAACTCCTCCAGCTCCCCAGTGTAAATCTCGCGAGACCCGCGGCCAGCTCTGACGGCCGCGGGTCTCGCGAGATTTACACTGGGGAGCTGGAGGAGCTGCTGGGAGGTGAGTAAATGCTTGCTGCCTGCCCGCCCCCCCCTCCCCCCCCAGCCTAAGCCAACGCCACTGACTGGACCCCCCTCCCTGGCAAGGCAACAAACAGGGAGGGGGGACAAAAAATTATAATAATTAAACATAAAAAAAATATTAACTTAATATAAAAAAAAAAATGCCCCCTCACACACACACACACACACACACACACTCTATTATTATACACATACACTACACAAACACACTGTGTATATAATTCAGTGTGTTTGAATAGTGTGTGTATATAATGCAGTGTGTATATAATGCAGTGTGTGTGTGTGTATAATGCAGTGTGTATATAATGCAGTGTGTGTGTATATAATGCAGTGTGTTTGTATTGTGTGTGTGTGTATATAATGCAGTGTGTTTGTATTGTGTGTGTGTGTATATAATGCAGTGTGTTTGTATTGTGTGTGTGTGTGTATATAATGCAGTGTGTTTGTATAGACACACACTATACAAACACACTGCATTATATACACACACACACACGATACAAACACACTGCATTATATACACACACTATACAAACACACTGCATTATATATACACACACACTATACAAACACACTGCATTATACACACACTATGCAAACACACTGCATTATACACACACTATGCAAACACACTGCATTATATAAACACTACACAAACACACTGCATTATATAAACACTACACAAACACACTGCATTATATACACAGTGTGTTTGTGTAGTGTGTTTATATAATTCAGTGTGTGTTTGTGTAGTGTGTTTATATAATGCACACTACACACACACTCTGCATTATATACATACACTCTACAAACACACACACTCTGCATTATATAAACACACTACATTCACTATACACACACTACACAAATACACACACTCTGCATTCCTTATATACACACACCACACAAATACACACACTCTGCATTCCTTATATACACACACTACACAAACACACACACTTTGCATTTAGTATATACAGCATTCACTTTACACACACACTGCATTCACTTAACGCACACTACCCACACACTACACAAATACACACTGAATCCACAACACAAACACACACTGCATCCCCTACACACACACTACACAAACACACACACACTTTGCATTTAGTATATACAGCATTCACTTTACACACACACTGCATTCACTTAACGCACACTACCCACACACTACACAAATACACACTGCATCCACAACACAAACACACACTGCATCCCCTACACACACACTACACAAACATACACAGCTCCCCTGTCTAAACACACTGCATCCACTACACGTGGCATGTATATTTTGTGCATTTACCTTTAGAAATAGTTTTTATTTTCCAAAATGGTAAATGTACAGAATATCGGCAGATTATATCGGCTATCGGCCTGAAAGTTCACAGAATATCGGTATCGGTATCGGCTCTAAAAAATCAATATCGGTCGATCCCTACTCTAAACACTAAAATATCCATCCATTTAATAAAGTGATTTTGATGCATAGAAGCTGTCCCTGCAGTCTAACAATGAAAACATTTCTGTTTCAGAGAAAGAAAATGTGATAGAGTGTTTCTGAAAGCCGAGGAACACTCTATCACATGGGTGCCCAAAAGGTAGATCCCCGGATGTTTTAAAACTACAGCTTCCATGATGCTTTGTCATTCTAATGCATTCTAAAGACATGCAAAGCATCATGGGAGTTGTAATTCTACAACATCTGTGGATCTACCATTTGAGCACCTATACTCTACCTTTAAAATGTATATATATATAGGAACAAATGATCCAGATAGCACTCACTCGACTTGTAAATAAAACAGCTTTTAATTAGCTTAAAAATAAATTGACGTTTCAGTTTGTTACACACAGACTTTCATCAGGACATCAGAATATATATTAAATGTTAGTGTTTCTTTAATGATAACTCAGAGAATTATTGCAAGGAATACACCAGCACTGCAAAGAAACACACATACATTGTTCATTTTCCAGACCTTGTGTGTAACCCATCTATCACAATGTTGTTTTATCTTACATTAGCAATAGAAGCATTTTCCCCTGGGTCAGGAATGAAGCGACATATCTGCAATACTACAAGATTAGCTGTGTTCCATAAATAATCACAGGGAACTTTATTACACCCCATAATAATAAAAAAAGATTGCTGACAGTATCCATTTATGGAGTATGTCAGAATCTATGCAGTACTATTTGTCTCGGGAATGTGACTGCAGAGCATGATTAGAGATGTACAATACATACTAAGCCAGCAATAAAATGTAATTCATAGAACTAGGTATTTTGAAAACAAATCTCTAAAACTAGTCAGTTAAAAAGAATAATATTTTTTAATTACTTAGACTAAATATATAGTTTTAAGCTTTATTGAAACTAAGTAGTAAAACTTATTTTAGTCTATACACAATATTAATATTAGTTGCATCTCTTTAGAGCAGAACAGTCACAGTGCCTCATTCTCTCTTACTAATGAATGCTATTAAAACACTAATTAAAATGTATTTTTGAGATAACAAAAATGTTCAATAAAAAGTAAAAAAAAGAAAAAAAAAAGAAGCTGTATTCCAACCTTTATATTGTCCATCCCCAGGTGACTGAAGTGTTAAAAATAAGTACAATTTTGTACACTTACCTGTTTCCAGTGCAGAGGTCCCTCGGCACTGGCTCCGTCTCCACCTCCTCCGACGTCAGTACAATGGGGAACCTATTGCATATGCGCGGCAAGTCCCACATGCATTAAGCCTTCCCCATAGGAAAGCATAGGATCAACAGCAAAAAACTAATGTGAGGAAGGCTGAACTTGATGTACGCAAAAATGAAAATGTAATTGAATCAATGGGGATTTGCAAGATTGTGGACATCCTAAGGCAAAGTGTGAAAACGTCCAGCATTATTTTAAGGAGTTAAACTATGTGAAACTGCAGAAAGCACTCCTAGTGGTCCTAACACTGCAGTTTCTCGAAAAGCAGACACCCCTGACCGCTCTGCTCCCTCCCACGAAGGTCAAGGGTCACTCAAGAACTAATTGAACAACATGGGGTTTGAGACCTTGCGGAGATGCCCAGGTATGGGGAAACTGCCAGCGAACATTGCTACACACTGCAGAACCTCCACAAGGGCAATTAGAAATATAGCTCACGCAGAGAAGGATACAAACCCCGGGACTATGTTACTACTACAGACGCACTTAAAGATTGGCCACTGTTTAGCCGCTACCAGCTCTCCCGCGTTTCATCGCTACGATGACACACACAAGAGCACAGTCTCGACCTAAGGGCACACAGAGACAACAACCACTTCACTCATCCCCAATCCACATTTACATTTGCCCCTCTTTGCTACACTCCCCCTTCTCTCATCTCATGCCTTGCACTAACTTTTCTACTCTCTCACTCCTACCCACAATCAATCTCATCCTAGACCCCATGCATACAAAATCTATTCACACCTTCTGTCACTTTCTATCCTCCTGCTTCTAGCAGCTGGTGATTTCTCTCCTGTCAGGGTACCTGTGGTCTCTACCTCCGAAAGAGGTAGAGACTTAGCTGTTCCTCCATCCAGACGGTCTGATGGCTCCCTTCCCCGCGGTCTATCCGGTCATGCTAGGCCGGCCGCGAGGGAGTGACTGCCTTTTACAGCATCTAGGCAGGAAGTAGTCATCAGGACACTCCCCCGGAACGACCTGTCAGTCAATTGTTGCAGGACCAATCAAGACGCCTCGGAGGCGTGGTTACTGCTCTGAACAGGGTATTTAACAGAGCTTCTTTCATTAGCTCATTGCCCTGTCGTGGTTCTAGCTTGTTCTAGTCACTCAGTGCTTGTGTATTCTATTATCCCTTTTGGTTTTGACCCGGCTTGTTTACCTTACTCTGCTTATCTCTGTTACCCTTGATTCGGCTTGTCTCTCGCTTACCTGTCTTCTGTTACCCTCGACCTCGGCTTGTCTTTGACTATTCTATACTGTACTACTTACGTTAGTCCGGCCATTCTAAGGTCCGGTATACGTATCTGGCTACTGTTTGTACTCTGCGTGTTGGATCCCTGTCCCGATCCTGACATTACGACAGGGCCAATGGATCCTGCGAGTACAAACAGTCAGCTTGCCTCTCCTGATCCTAGGTTTGAAGCCATGGATCACAGAATGGATCAGATGGCGCTTGCGCTACAGGCTCTATTGTCTCGTGCCAATAACCCACCAGAGGAGATACATAATACCCCTGTTTCTCCTGTCGGATCAGGTCTAGAGGTAGCCACAGTGGGTGCTTCTTCTCGCATTACCCCCCCAGTACGCTATGGTGGGGCTCCTGAGAAGTGTCGTGGTTTCTTAAACCAAATTAGTATCCATTTTGAATTGCAACCTCGCTCTTACCCTACAGATAGGGCAAAGGTAGGATTTATTATCACCCTACTTATTGAGAAAGCTCTGAGATGGGCCAACCCATTATGGGAGAACGATAACCCATTAGTTTATAACTATAACGCCTTTGTAGTTGCTTTTAGAAGAACATTTGACCCTCCAGGTAGAAAGGTTAATGCAGCCAGATTACTGTTGCGTCTGAAACAGGAGAACCGAACACTGGTGGATTATGCACTAGAGTTCAGGTCTCTGGCGTCAGAGGTCAAGTGGAATGAGCAGGCGTATATGGATGTATTTTTGAATGGCTTATCTGAAGTAATCCTTGATGAGGTTGCTACCAGAGAACTCCCTGAGAATTTAGAGGATTTAATTTCGTTCATCTCTCGTATAGATGAACGTTTAAGAGAGAGACAGAACACTCGAGAGAAGAACCGGAGACCTTCTTTTAGGTTAGCCCCCGCTTTTCCAAATCCTGACTCCACGGTATCTTTGCTTCCTGAACCTATGCAGATAGGGTATACTCGCCTCTCTGAGGAGGAAAGACAGTACAGGAGAAGAGAGGGTTTGTGTATGTATTGTGGAGCTAAGGGTCATTTACTCTCAAACTGTTCTAACCGCCCGGGAAACGCTCGCACCTAAGTCTCTCTAGAGGACAGGCCTTGGGTGTTTCTATTTTGTCCTCTACTCCTAATTATAAAGATCACAGGCTTCTGCTACCAGTTTCCTTAACTTGCGGGAGGGAAGTAGTAAGGGCTATGGCTTTGATAGATTCCGGTGCTGCTGAGAATTTTATCGACCAAGCCTTTGCCAGTAAAAACAATTTCCCATCCCAGCTAAGGGAGACACCCTTGGCCGTTGAGGCCATAGATGGTAGACCACTACTAGACCCTGTTATCTTTCGTGAAACCATACCCATTGAGTTAAATGTTGGCATCCTACACGTGGAGAATTTATCTCTTCTGCTCATTTCGTCTCCTTCCGTTCCCATAGTTCTGGGGTACCCATGGTTGAAAGAACATAACCCTATTATTGATTGGGAGTTAGGGGAGATACTCTCGTGGGGCCAGGGCTGCCAGGATCGGTGTTTGTGCAAGGTTTCTCCATTAGCTAATATTAACATACAGGAGAATCCTACTCAGTCCACAGAAAGACAAATACCAGACCTTTACCTAGACTTAAGGGCAGTGTTTGACAAGAAGAATGACGATTCTTTGCCGCCACACAGGTCATTTGACTGTAAAATTAAGCTTCTACCCGGGACTATGCCTCCGAGGGGCCATGTATATCCTTTGTCTGTTCAGGAGAACTCGGTTCTAGAGGAGTATATTCAGGAGAATTTAGAAAAGGGATTCATCAGGAGGTCTTCTTCTCCGGCCGGGGCGGGGTTCTTTTTCATTAAAAAGAAAGATGGCACGCTGAGACCTTGTATCGATTACCGAGGCTTAAATAAAATAACTGTCAGAAATGCCTATCCCATCCCACTGATTACCGAGTTATTTGATCGTCTTAAGGGCTCCAAAATCTTCACCAAGTTAGATCTCAGAGGGGCTTACAATTTGGTGAGAATCCAGCAAGGTCATGAGTGGATGACGGCATTCAATACCCGGTATGGCCATTACGAGTACACTGTTATGCCCTTTGGACTATGCAATGCTCCTGCAGTATTTCAAGAGTTGATTAATGAGGTACTTAGGGAGTTTCAGCATGATTGTGTTATTGTTTACCTGGACGACATACTAATACACTCTAAGGAGATTGAGACTCACCATAGACAGGTCAGAAAGGTGTTACACAAACTTCTGCAACATGGTCTATACTGCAAATTGGAGAAGTGCAGTTTTGATCAGTCTCAGGTAGACTTTCTTGGGTACGTGATTTCTGGGGAAGGTTTTAAAATGGATCCTGGTAAACTCCAATCTATTTTAGACTGGCCTTTGCCCAAAGGACTCAAGGCTATCCAAAGGTTTATTGGTTTTTCCAACTACTATAGGCGCTTCATTAAGGGTTACTCCTCTATCATTGCGCCTATTACCAATATGACGAAACAAGGGGCTGATACTAAGTTCTGGTCTGAGGAAGCTCTTGGTGCTTTTAAGACTCTCAAGGAACTTTTTGCCTCAGCTCCCATTCTAGTTCATCCTGATACGACTCTGCCTTTCCTGCTCGAGGTCGATGCTTCTGAGACAGGAGTTGGGGATGTTCTGTCTCAAAGGTTAGGGGTGGATAAACCGTTACACCCTTGTGGTTTCTTCTCTAAAAAATTTTCTGGGCCTGAGAGCAGATATGACATCGGGGAGAGGGAACTGTTAGCGGTCATTATGGCTTTAAAGGAGTGGAGACATTTACTGGAAGGGACACTACACCCTGTTACTATCCTAACGGATCATAAGAACTTGTCTTATATTGGGGAGGCTAAGCGCTTGTCCGCCAGGCAGGCTCGCTGGGCTTTGTTCCTCACTCACTTTAATTATGTACTTACGTATAGATCTGGTTCTAAGAACTCTAAAGCCGATGCTTTGTCTCGTCAATATGAACCATCCACTATAACTGAACCACTTCTGTCCTCCATAGTTCCTAAGGGGAATATCATCGCGAACACGAATCTCAGGATTCACTCTCCATTGCTTTCTGAGATCATGAAGTTTCAGCATTTGGCACCCAAACAGACTCCTGGGGATCGACACTTCGTTCCTGCCGCTCTCCAACTGGAGGTGCTACGCTGTCTCCATAACAGCAAGGTGGCTGGGCATCCTGGTATCCGCAAGACTTATGCGCTGGTCTCTAAAGATTTTTGGTGGCCTGACTTACGCAAGGATATTAAAGAATTCATCGGGGCATGTGAAGTTTGTACCAAGACCAAGCTACCCCATTCGCTTCCATGCGGATTTCTGCACCCTTTAGAGTTTCCTGAAAAGCCTTGGTCCTGTCTGGCAATGGACTTCATTGTTGATTTGCCTATCTCTAAAAAGCAGACTGTCATCCTCACTGTGGTAGACAGATTTACTAAAATGGCTCACTTCATTCCCTTACCTAAACTCCCATCTTCGCCCGAATTAGCGGAGATATTCGCCAGGGAGATTTTCCGGTTGCATGGGATACCTTCCCAAATTGTCTCTGACAGAGGCTCCCAATTTGTTTCCCGTTTTTGGAGATCATTCTGCTCCCAACTAGGCATCAAATTGAATTTCTCCTCTGCCTATCATCCTCAGTCCAATGGAGCTGCTGAACGCACTAACCAAAAAGTTGAACAATATCTACGTTGTTTCGTTTCAGAACACCAGGACGATTGGGTCGGTTTGATTCCTTGGGCGGAGTTTGCACACAACAATCTCGTTTGCGATTCTACTCATTCAAGCCCCTTCTTCATGAATTATGGTTTTCATCCGTCTATTCTTCCTTCGGATTCTCCTTCCCAGGGGGTGCCGTCGGTTGATGTTCATGTTGCCAATTTGAGGAAGTTGTGGGATCAAACTCGACAAATCCTTGTGCACAACTCTATGTTGGTTAAGAAACACGCTGATAAACGTAGAAGGGCGGCTCCGGTCTTTGTTCCAGGTGATAGGGTATGGCTGAGCACGAGGAACATCCGTTTAAAAGTGCCATCCATGAAGTTCGCTCCTCGTTATATTGGACCCTACAGGGTGCTGACCCGTATCAATCCAGTTGCGTATCGTTTAGCTCTTCCTAATACCTTACGCATCCCGAACTCGTTTCACGTTTCATTGCTGAAACCACTCATATGTAACAGATTTTCCTCCACAATAGCCCCTCCTCGCTCCGTTCAGGTGGAGGGTCAGGAGGAGTATGAGGTTAACTCTATTATTGATTCTCGAATCTCCCGGGGGAGAGTACAATATCTGGTTGATTGGAAGGGATATGGTCCTGAGGAGAGGAGTTGGGTACCTCAGGAGGATGTTCATGCTCCCCGTCTCCGCAGGGCGTATCACTCTCGCTTCCCATCTCGTCCCGGTTCATTCCGCCCGGTGGGCGTATCTGAGAGGGGGGATACTGTCAGGGTACCTGTGGTCTCTACCTCCGAAAGAGGTAGAGACTTAGCTGTTCCTCCATCCAGACGGTCTGATGGCTCCCTTCCCCGCGGTCTATCCGGTCATGCTAGGCCGGCCGCGAGGGAGTGACTGCCTTTTACAGCATCTAGGCAGGAAGTAGTCATCAGGACACTCCCCCGGAACGACCTGTCAGTCAATTGTTGCAGGACCAATCAAGACGCCTCGGAGGCGTGGTTACTGCTCTGAACAGGGTATTTAACAGAGCTTCTTTCATTAGCTCATTGCCCTGTCGTGGTTCTAGCTTGTTCTAGTCACTCAGTGCTTGTGTATTCTATTATCCCTTTTGGTTTTGACCCGGCTTGTTTACCTTACTCTGCTTATCTCTGTTACCCTTGATTCGGCTTGTCTCTCGCTTACCTGTCTTCTGTTACCCTCGACCTCGGCTTGTCTTTGACCATTCTATACTGTACTACTTACGTTAGTCCGGCCATTCTAAGGTCCGGTATACGTATCTGGCTACTGTTTGTACTCTGCGTGTTGGATCCCTGTCCCGATCCTGACATCTCCCAATCCAGGGCCCTTCACCTTCTCTACACACACTAAGAACTAGAAAACTAGAAACCCCACAAATTTCATCACAATACCCTCCCTTACCAACATTCAGTGTGCACTTTGGAATGCCCGCTCCATCTGCAGTAATTTAAAATCAACAGCCATACATGACTTTTACATCTCAAACTCACTCACACTACCGGCCTTTATAGAGACCTGGCTGTCCTCCTCTGATAGCGCTACTCCTGCCTTGTTATGTTTTGGTGGGCTACAATTCTCTCACACTCCCAGACTCAACTGTAAAGGAGGTGGTGTAGGCATCCTTCTCTCCCCTCAATGTACCTTTCAACCAATCATAACTCCCCCTGCCCTATCCTTTTCTTCTTTTGAAGATCACACTGTCTGCCTATTTAAACCCACTCCTATAAGGTCATCCTAGGCCATTTATTGAGCACTTTTCTTCCTGGCTTCCCCACTCCCTCTCATCTAACACTCCTTCCCTTATACTTGGGGATTTCAAAATACCAATCAACAACCCCAACTGCACTGATGCATCTCGTCTCCTCTCTGTAACCTCCTCCTTTGGCCTTACGCAATGGTCCAATTTAGCAACCCATAGAACGGGAAACACTCTTGATCTCACCTTCGCCAATCTCTGTACCGCCTTTAATCTCTCCAATATTCATTTTTCTCTATCTGACCACCATCTGCTGACTTTTGACATCGGCATACCTAAGACCCAATTGACACCACCGTCTGAACATCAATCTCACAGAAACCTCCAATGTCTTGACCTAGAGCATTTTTCCACTAATCTTCAAACTCTCCTTTGACCTATCTCAAACCTCACCTGTCCTAGCTCTGCAACCTCATTTTACAATTCCACCCTCTTCTCTCAACTAGACATCATGGCACCTCCTACATTTAAATGCAGCAAGCACCCCCAACAACAACCTTGGCACACCAAGCTGACTCGATATCTTCAAAAATGCTCCAGAACTGCTGACCACTGTTGGAGAAAGTCTCACTGTACGTCTGACTTTCTCCACTATAAATTTATGCTGCGCTCATACAGCTTTGCTCTTTCCTCTGCAAAAGTAAATTACTTCAATACCCTCATAACTCTGCAAACCCAAACAACTTTTCCACACATTTAACTCTTGTATTTGCCCTATTGTTCCTCTTCCACCTACTAACTTGACCGCCTCATACTTTGCAACTCACTTCACTGACAAGATCTCTACAATCAGGGATCTCTCATCTTTCTTCTTCCCCTTACAATACTTTCCCTAAACTCCCTCCCTCTGCTGTTCTATGTTCATTCGCACCCGCTACAGCAGAAGAGGATTCTGCTCTCTAGTCCTCCCGCCCCACCACCTACTCCCTAGATCCAATTCCCTTGCATCTCATCCATACTCTGTCTTTCTCTCTTTCTCAACCTCTCACTAAAATTCTCAATCTCTCTCCTCTGGCATATTTCCATCGCCCTTCAAACATGCAACTGTAACCCCAATTCTAAAGAAGCCCAACCTTGACCGTCCTATCTCGCTACTGCCTTTTGCATCCAAGATCCTTGAAAGAGTTGTGTATGTGAGATTGACAGACTTCCTCGAGTCCAATTCTCTGCTAGACCCGCTTCAGTCTGGTTTCTGTGCTAAGCACTCTGTAGACACAGCACTTACCAAAGTACCCAATGATCTACTCGATGCAAAATCTCGTGGTCACTACTCTGTTCTAATTCTCCTTGACCTTTCTGCAGCTTTTGACACTGTTGATCATCAACAGCTTCTTCTCATCCTCCGCAATATCGGTCTACAAGATATTGCTCTCTCCTGGTGCTCCTCCTACCTCTCCCAGTGCTCTTTCAGTATTTCTTTCTCTGGCTCTGCTTCTTCTCACCAACTCCTCTCACTTGGTTTCCCCCAAGGTTCAGTCCTTGGTCCTCTACTGTTCTCCATCTATACTGCCTCCTTTGGTAAACTCATTAGCTCCTTTGGCTTCCAATATAATTTCTATGCGGATGACACGCAAATCTATCTATCCTCTCCTGATCTCTCCCCATCCCTCTTGACTAGTGTCTCTGATTGCCTCTCTGCTATTTCTAACTGGATGGCTGCCTACTTCCTTAAACTCAACTTGACTGAAATTCTGGTCTTTCCTCTCTCAAGTGTTGCTACTCCAGTGTCTGTCTCCCTCCAAGTCAACTGTGCTACCATAAGCTCCACCATGCAGGCTCACTGTCTAGGTGTTCTCTTTGACCCCAACCTCTCCTTCACGCCTCATGTTCAGTCTATCGCCAAATCCTTCCACTTCTATCTCAAAAACATTGCATGCATCTGACCCTACTTAACGCCAGATGCCACTAAGGTGCTGGTCCATTCCACTGTCCTTTCTCGCCTTGACTACTGTAATCTGCTTCTCAGTGGTCTTACGTGCTCCCAAATTGCGCCGTTACAGTCCATAATGAATAGGGCGGCCAGGCTCATCTTCCTGTCCACCCGCACCGCCCACACCCCATCCTATTGTCAGTCCCTACATTGGCTTCCTGTAAAATATAGGGCTCAATTTAATATTCTGGTTCTTGCTTTCAAATCTCTACATAATGCTGCTCCCACCTATCTTTCCTCCCTAACACACAAGTATGTCTCGTCTAGGCCCTTACCCTCTGCTGAAGACTTACGTCTATCTTCTGTCCGTACTCCCTCCTTTGATGCTTGCCATCAAGACTTCTCGAGGGCTGCACCGTTCCTGTGGAACTCACTTCCCTCCTCCGTTAGATGCTCACCCAGTCTCCTGTCCTTCAAAAATCATTAAAAACCCACTTCTTCATAAAAGTGTATCAATCAAACTGTTAATAGCTCCAGATTGATTCCTCTCTTGCAACTGTCATTAGTCTAATACTATCCTTACTGTTTGTGTCACTTTACCCCACTCCCTCTAGCATGTAAGCTCATTGAGCAGGGCCCTCAACCCCTCTGCTCCTGTGTGTCCAACTTGTCTGGTTACAACTACATGTTTGTCCACCCACTGTAAAGCGCTGCGGAATTTTTTGGCGCTATAAATAATAACATAATAATTACATAATAATAATAATAAGTGGCTCAGACCTGGAGTACTCACTCCTGCTGTACGAACTATTCTCCCCTTTGCCTGGCAAGGACACCCCTGTCATACTGTACTCTTTAACGGGGAAGGTTTAGATATCAGCGGAGCCTTAGAGAGACAAGCTACTGGATACTAGCCACCCACCAGTCCCTATGTCCTTTTTTCCTCTCTTTTTGACCTTGACTCAGAGGGGGAGTAGCGTTAAAGACCTTGAGCCGACACTCTCTAACAGAAAACGGGAGCTACACTTAAGTTATAGACAGAAGGTCAAGCATGTACCCCCCCCACCTAGCCACTACAGGCTTTACCATACCCCCCCACCCCCATCCCATTTCCAAACATCTCCATACATATGCAGGCAGATAAGACAAGGCCCAGAGTACAGTGGCCCCGAGTTCAGGGGAGGCTCAGCAGAAATTTTCCTCAGGGGAGAAGGGTCCAATCAATAAGAAAAAATGGTGACAATAATTTATGTTGTAATGTGTTACATTATGTTTATTTTATGTTTTGTTTCAATTAAGGAAGTGATGGTAGCAATATATGTTAGCAATGCATGCCTATGACTTGGCACATGTTACAGTAAATGTGTGGCTAACCAAACCAATTGGCCCACAGAGTACGCCTTGACTCCCACAGGGAACTGGGTGTCACACCCAGTACATTCGAATCCAAAACTCTTGCGCCGGAGGGCAAAGCTGGCTGGTTCCAAGGAGCACAGCTATGTACTGCTACTGTATTTTCCCAACTATCTTTCCCCCCCATCTTTCCTTTATAATTTCTTCTTTGTTTCCGAGGAGGTGGGTGAGGGAGAGGGGTCAGTGACCACGGACTAAACACCCCACTATGTGTATAGTGTCGCATAATGTCAGGGGGTTGAACTCCCCATCGAAACACCACGCACTATATAGGGGACTCCAAAAACTCCAAAGCGACATACTTTCACAAGTCTGACCCTTGCAGATCTAGTGTTAAAAAAAATCCCCTATCAATTCCAAGCCACTTCCGAAACCAAGTCAAAAGGTGTGTCTACACTGCTCAGTAAGCAACTCTCCTTTTCCCTTATCAGCAAAATCTCTGACCCTCAGGGACGCTTTTAAAATATAGTCGCTTGAATCAACGAGATCACCTATACCATAGCCAACATATACGTCCCTAACGACAACAAGAGGGACATCATCGCCAAAGTACTATCCAAATTAGAAAGGGCGTACTCATTCTAGGGGGTGACTTCAATTGCGTTCAAGACCCCAAACTAAATAGCATGTCAGAAAAAAAACACAGGGAGACTCAAAACCTTGGAGAAACTAGCTATACAACTAAATGCCCTCTTCAACACCCATAACCTATTTGACATCTGGAGGGCGAAAAACCCCTCAGATGTATCCTACACATATTACTCCTCCGTACACAACTGTTACACAAGAATAGACAGATTCTACACTCGAGGTACACATCTCACACAGGTCACGAACTGCGATTTCGGAAACATCAAATGGTCCGATCACGCCGCAGTTATCCTCACACTAGCAGACAAATTTGCATTCAAGCACAAACCACCCTGGCAAATGAATGAATCGCTCCTCCAAGAACCTATATTCTCCTTGACCATGGCGACAGAAATAGCGCACTACTTTCTTAGTAATGACAATCCGGACGTGTCCATAGAAACACTATGGCAGGCCCATAAGGAGATCGTGAGAGGTCAACTTATAAAACAAGCCGCTCACATGGAGAGATCTTCCCACTCCAAACTTAAAGAATGGACCAAGAAGCTCCGTGACTTAAACATACAAAACTAAGGACACACCCCACCAAGGATATTAGACAACAAATACTGCAAACCCAAAAGAAAATCCAAGAGGTAATTTTACATCACATCAGTTTCCTACTGAAAAAAACTAAAGCTTTCGCACTACACCCAGGGTAACAGCCAGGAAATTGTTAGCAAACGCGCTGAAAGACATACAGGCCAGGTCCAGAATCCCACACCTCTTATCAGACACAAACGAAAAACTCATAACACCAGAAGCTATAAGCAACGAATTTGCTTCCTTCTATGAGAAGCTATACAACATGCAAAGAGATTCGGGTCAACACCATGCTACGGTAGATGAATCCATAGCATACCTAGATCAAATCCGGACTACCACACTCACGCCCGACCAAAAATACCTATTGGCCAAACTGATAGACCAGGAGGAGATCGAGGCAGCCATTCGGCAACTCCCTGCCAACAAAACACCAGGTCCAGATGGACTATCCAATATCTACTATAAAAAAAATCTAAAACAATTAGCCCCGTACCTGCTCCGCCTAGTCAACAACGCAATTATCCATTCCAAACTACCCCGAGACATGATTGCCGCCACGGTAATCAAACTCCCTAAACCCGGCAAACCACCAACTCATTGTAAAAATTTCCGACCTATTTCCTTACTGAAATCAGACACCAAACTATTCGCAAAAATATTAGCCAATAGGATGTCTGAGACCCTCCACACACTGATCCACCAAGACCAATCTGGATTTGGGACTTACAACACACGGAAAGTGCTGGACTTCATGCACTCCGTGCAAAAACAAAAGACTGAGGGGATCATGTTATCCCTTGACGCCGAAAAGGCATTTGACCGGTTGAACTGGAACTTCCTGGAGGCAGTCAAGGCACTATACAACGCTCTCATGGCCAAAATACTATACATAGGCTTCACCTCCGTGTCATTAGATATCACAAACGGAACGCATCAGGGCTGCCCACTTTCCCCTCTTATACGTCTTGGCGCTCGAGCCATTGGCGATGCAAATCAGCGCCCATACATCAATCCACGGGGTTCACATAGGGCAGACAGAGCACAAACTCAGCCTCTTCGCAGATGATGTACTCCTCATCATCATGGATCCTAAAGCCTCGCTACCAGCACTTCCAGAAATCCTAGGCAAATATAGCAAATTGTCCTACTATAAGCTAAACATGACTAAAACCCAGGCCATGCCCTTCAATCTTGACCCCGACACCACACACCACCTTAAAACGTGCCACAACTTTGACTGAAGGGACGACCACATAACCTACTTGGGTGTAAAATTGACCAAAAACCTAGACAATATAGTAAAAGCGAACTACACTAAAATAGCCTCTAAAATAGTCCACTATGGACAACTGGAAAGACAAATTTCTGTCCTGGTTGGGCAGAATTGCAGCATTTAAAATGATGTTACTCCCCAAACTGCAGTTCTTGTTCCATTCATTGCCTGTAGAGGTCCCAAAGTCATATTTTACCCAATTGCAAAGACACATAAACAGGTTCATCACTGGCTGTCAGAAAGCTTGCATTCCCAAGACCACTGCAACCAGGAAATTGGGGGATGGGGGAGAGGGGAGACCTGAGATACGCACCTACTATCTAGCCACACTCCTCAATCATGCAATTGGAGCACATAACTCTAAATCTAGACTTCAATGGGTGGAGATCAAGTAACATTGGTCCCTGATCGAGGGGCTTCAGTATCTACTGTGGATACCTAGAGCATTGCACCCAAAGATGCACGACACTCCACCCACCACTTCCACAATGCTGAAAGCGTGGGATGGCCACGTAGCCCAGTTTTACTCCTCGTCTCCGGTATCTCTAGCCCCACAACTCAGATGCTTTAAACATTTCATCCCTACGTTCGACAGCAGGGGTTGGGAAGACAAAGGCCTACCGTATCTACACCAATTATGGACGGGAGAGGGCTTGATCGCCTATTCCAAACTTAGGTCTACTTACAACTTACATCAGACGACTTACCTGCCATATCTGCTATTGCAATCACTACTACATCACGTCAAGCAAACTAGGTCATTTCCATAATAGAAAAGATGTGCATGGGCCTTGTACCGAATAAAAAGGGTATCTCAGTCTGCTACGAAACACTGTCGTGGGATACAAAACAGCAAATACCCAAATAATCTAAAAAAATGGGGGAGGGATCTGGGCCTGGAAATTTCAGATATCACCTGGACCAGGGCCTTTACAATACACAGATCCTTAATAAAATGTAACTCACATGTGGAATTAATTAGAAAAATCGCTACTAGATGGTATCTTACACCGGCCAGTTTGGCGCATATGTTTCACAATTCATCAGATAAATGCTGGAGGTGCACATCTGAATAGGGAATGATGTTCCACATCTGGTGGGAGTGCACAAAAGCCAGGGGGCAATAGCATTTCACATACTGATCGCTGCCAACTTACTGCTGGCTAGGAAGTGGAAATCCACGAGCATAGCCACATTAGACAAGGTGGTTAGTCAGGTAGCAATATGAAACTAGAAAAGCTACAATTTCTGTGTGAAGTGGTCTTGCCTCCACCAGTAGTCTACAACTGGAGTGGGCAGAGTAACTTATTATTTATTTATATAGCACATTTAACCCCTTAACGACCGAGGACGGTTCAGGACCGTCATCGGCATTTTTGCGTTGCCGATCGATGACGGTCCTGAACCGTCCTAACGGTCAGATGTACTTACCTGATCGCCGTCGTTCCCCCGGCGGCGATCGGCGGTGCTCCCGTTGTGGGGAGACTGCCTGCAGCTCAGACAGTCTCCCCATGGCGAATTAGGACCCCTGGGGCCATGTGATCGCTCAACAGGGTGACCACATGGTCACAATAGGTGTCCATGTGTCTGCCTGCAGGGGGACTGTCTGTGCTGACAGGCAGTCTCCCTACCAGTGTAAAATCAGAAAAAAAATTAAAGTTAAAGTTAATAAAAAAAAATAATAATTATATATGTGTATATATATGATATATAGACATATATTATACATATATAATATACGTCTATATATCATATTTATAATGTCATGCTAAGTGTATTTTTATATTAGTATGTACATATATTAATATAAAAATACACTTATAATTAAATTACACACGTGTATATATATATAATATATATAATAACTATATATATTGTATATATATATTATTATAAAATACAAATAATAAGTACATTAAATTAAATTAAAAAAATTAAAAATAATAATAAAAATGTAAAACAAAATTACATATGTATATGCAATTTTATTCTAACTGTATTTTGATATTAAAATATATATATTTATATCAAAATACACTTAGAATGAAATTGTATATATATCTATGTATATATAAATAAATAAATATAATACGAAATATACATATGTCCATAAACAAAATTACATAAATAATTATATAAATATACACGTAGACAGGAGGCTACCCACCTCTGCACTCGATGGCTACTAGGCAGAGCGACGAAGCGGCACCCAAGATGGCGGGAAACACGAGCAGCACCACAATAGAGGCCTACCTTGCAGCATCCCAGGCAAGACTTGACCGCATCTTCGCCAGATTCTGGGCTACACTGGCAACACGGCAAAAAAGCACATCGGAGCCTGTCCGGCCCGCAGCTGAACTGGCGACGCAACAAACTCGCTCCCGCAGACCCACCGAACACCCGACACTACTGGGCGGTAGGGTGAAAAAGCGACGCCCCCACAAGAAGCGGCACACGACTAAGAAATGCACGCCGGCCTTCCCACGAAAGCAGGCAACATACTGCGATAAGCAAGCAGCAGGGGAAAGAGAGGACGGTGCCCAAACTCACAGAAACCGGACACATTCAGCCCTGCAAGATGGCGGAGCATCGAGCAGAGACGCCACATGGCTCCCAAATGCAGAACAGCCCTGCACTCCCACAGAAAACAGCTCGCAGCAGAAAGACGGTCTGCTCCAACATGATCAGCGACCGCCCCACAGACTGGGCATCGGATGAGAGATGGCGAAGTCCCGAACTGCCTGCAGACGCCCTACCGTGTCACCGCTGGTAAAGAGGACTCTATAAACCACATCTAAAGTGGTGGACTCCTGTTACTAATCAACTCATAAAAGCTGACGTTAACCTTCACAGTTATTTTGAATGCACACACGACCTAACATACTACTAACCAAACACACTCGCATCATAGCCAGTCAGGTCAGTTAACTATTGACACCTTGACCTACTCAGCATGCATACTTTTTGTTTCATTTAATTCTTAAACCCAGCCAGTCATCTAGCCTGCTCAATAGTTAGGATTAATAACTCTGGTGGGTACCACATTCTCATTCAACTATAATTTAATTTTTAAAGCGCTAGATACGCATACACCCACTGTTACCTCTGCTAACTTCATATCTAGTTAAAACAATCACTGGGCTCTTAATGCCTATATGTCACACCACAACTGAGATACACACGCATCACCTAAAGAGCTACTAGTTCTGTTATATGCATGTTTAGCCTAGCAAGTTATACTATAAACATGATGTCTAATCGTATGATATTTTCTTGTAATAAAAAAAAAAAAATGTGCTGTCTAACCTGCCACGCTTTGTAATGTTATGAAAATGCATGTAGAAGCTGTCGTGGCTCTACACGCTCGTTGTTCAACTAAAAATAAAGAATTATAAAAAAAAATATACACGTAGACTTCAAATATATAAATATGCATATATATTTACATTCTACGTGCATATTTATATAATATTTTTACATAATTAAGTAATTTTATTAATTGCAATTTGAGGGACCTGCCTGCCAACCCAGGCCGAAATTCCAGAGAATTTAATTTGCTAGCACTGTATTTTACCCTGTAACTTTCTATGACACCCTAAAACCTGTACATGGGGGGTACCGTTTTACTCGGGAGACTTCACTGAACACAAATATTAGTGATTCAAAACAGCAAAACCTATCACAGCGATGATATTGTCAGTGAAAGTGAATTTGTTTCGCATTTTTCACACACAAACAGCACTTTTACTGATGATATAATTGTTGTGATATGTTTTCCTGTTTTGAAACACTAATATTTGTGTTCAAGAAAGTCTCCCGAGTATAACAGTATCCCCCATGTACAGATTTTATAGCGTCTTTGAAAGTTACAGGGTCAAATATATGGGTCAAATATTTTTACATTGAAAATGCCCAGGTTGGTTATGTTGCCTTTGAGAGCGTATGGTAGCCCAGGAATGAGAATTACCCCCATACGATTTGCAAAAGAAGACAACAAAAGGTATTGCAAATGGGGTATGTCCAGTCTTTTTTAGTAGCCACTTAGTCACAAACACTGGCCAAAATTAGCGTTCAATTTAGTTTTTTTGTTTTTTTCACACAGAAAACAAATATGAACGCTATCTTTGGCCAGTGTTTGCGACTAGGTGGCTACTAAAAAAGACTGGACATACCCTATATTGAATACCCTGGTTTGTCTACTTTAAAAAAAATATGTACATGTGGGGTGTTATTCAGAGACTTTTGGCAGATAATAGTGTTACAATGTCACTATTGATAAATTTGAAAGAATATATGTTTTGAAATCGCAATATCCTACTTGTACCTATAACCCTATAACTTGCAAAAAAAGCAAAAAAGCATGTAAACACTGGGTATTTTAAAACTCAGGACAATATTTTTAATCTATTTAGCAGTTTTTTTTATTCGCTTTTGTAGATGAGTAAAAGATTTTTCAAGTAAAAGTAAAAAAAAACATGTATTTTTTAAAATGTTTCATCATATTTATTTGTTTTTTAAAATTAAATTACATGAGATTATATAAATAATGGTATGTAAAGAAAGCCTTTTTTGTCCTGAAAAAAACAATATATAATTTGTATAGGAACAGTAAATGAGAGAGTGGAAAATTACAGTTAAACACAAACACCACAAAAGTGTAAAAATAGGCCTGGTCGCAAATGTACAACATCGCAAAAACAGTCCAGTCCTTAAGGAGTTAATTGCAACATTGTTGCCCAAAGTGCTTCACAGTTACATTAAAACATACATTTATAAAAACATTAGCAGGTGTACAAAAGGCCCTGTCTATGACATCACTTGCTGCTCCAGCCTGGCACAGGGCAGAGTATTTTGGTGGTTGTCATCTTCAAACGGTTGTATTTTAAAAACCATACATCCTACAGTGAAGAGCTTTATATTGTGAGAATCACAAGACCCAGACCTACATTTTGATGCATAGTATGTCTCTGAAGTATTACAAATGAAGGCACAGTCGCAGTTTAGAAATTGCCCTTCAAATTTGAGCTTTGTAGAGTGGAGTTTCAATAAATGTCAATGGACGGCGTTAGTTGCAAACAAATGATTATATTGTGAAAACTATCAGGACTATGGCTTAGCTGTGGACATTTTTAGTGGCAGCAGGGATAGCTGAACATTTTGATATAAGATTTGTGTAGGTGGGCTTGAAAATGAGGGAGTGGTGTCAGTTTAGAAATCATGTCCTGATTTTTCAGCTTTTGCCAGCTCCCACTCTACTTTTGAACATTTTGCCATTCATTCCTATGGGACCAATTTCGCCACAAGAACGACGATATTCCGTGAACCATTCGGCTAAACGTTCCACAAAGTAATAGCAATCCGATCGGGAACAATCTGCACGTTTTGGTGTATTTCTGTCTATGTAGTGTAAAAACTGTGGGAGGAGTTAGGGTGGCAAATTTGGCTATAATAAGAATAAGAATAATATATATGTGAGATAACATTAAGTGGTCTTGCTATGCAAGAACACTTAAAAATGGCCCATATGAGCTCAGAAAGGTCCAACAATGGACTAAGGGTTTGGGACGTATGGGAGACATGGTTGGAAAAGCATGCTAGCTTGCGAAACTAGCAGCCAGAGGCTCCAGGTCCCCACACCCAGAAGGCCATAGACATAAGCCGCTTCCCCGAGACCAAATGGCCATTGACACCAGCAGTTGGTACTCGCACAAAAACCCATTAAAACTACTAAAAGGGAAACCTATGGAACCTCGCACCATAGCTCCCTCCAATCCACTCACTCAACCAGCACACCCCATAGGGTCATACCTATCTCATGGAAAGCGTCCACTACTCTGTACTTGTCTTTACTCCTTTTTACTTTTTCCTACTCTCTATCTACCTACTTTTTCTCCTCTTTTATGTCTACTGAATGCTGGATGTTATCACAAAACCTGGTGACCTCAAAAATAGGGCAGGACCCGACGGGCACACAACCCAGTGTCGGCCCAAGATTAACCCCTAGCCTCACCCAAGCGTATGATGAAAAGTAGACACTTGATATTAGAACTGGGGGAATAAGTAACATACCAGGACAGATCTCTATAGATTCACACTGGGTCTTGATCAATGTGCCAAGAGGACACTCACCACAACTGGGCGTTTGTTAAAGGATGAGTCCAACCCAAGTTGAAGGACACGTTCACATCGAGCACCTGCCTTGTCCATATGTATGCGTATAAGTTTGTATATGTATTTGTATATGTATAAGTTTATGTATTATTTACATGTCTTTATGCATACCTGATTTGTTAATGTACTTGAATCATCGGAATAAAGAAATAAAAAAAAAGAAAAGGAGACACTGAATGAGCGTTTGGAGAGATAAGAGGACAGAGTCACAGAGACCGAGTGATTGAAGAGTTTAAAGAAGGATAGCATGATCAGCGGTGTCAAAGGCAGCAGAGAGGTCAAGAAGAATTTGGATTTAGCTGCAATTAGGTCATTAGTAACTTTGATGAGAGCAGTCTCAGTAGAGTGGAGAGGGGGGAAGCCAGATTGAAGAGGGTCAAGGAGAGAGTTGGAATTGAGGAAGTGCTTTCCAGAAGCTTTGAGGAAAAAGGGAGCGGGGATATGGGACGATCAGGGCCGGCCTTCAGGCGCCCTGTGCGAAAAAATCTGTGGCGCCCCTCCCCCACCCTCACCCGTCTCTGTTTGGACCCCTTCAAACTATTTTAGGAGCATTCACAATCTGTCGCCTCCACCCCCTTCTACAAAACCCCTGCACCTCTTAACCAAAACCCCTGGCCAGATCTTCACCAAGCCCCTGGCCACCACTTCATCAAACTCCTGGCCACCCCCTTCCCCTTCATCAATGCCCTGGCCATCCCTTCATCAAACTCCTAGCCATCCCTTGCCCTTCATCAATCCCCTCCCACCCTATCAATTCCTGCCACCCCTTCATCAGTCCCCTGCTCCTCTCATCAATTCCCTCCCACCCTTTTCTCAGCCCTCTGCCCCTATTCATCAGCCCCCTGACCCCCTCATAAATCCCCTCCCACCCCTTTAACAGCCCTCTGCCCCATTCATCAGTCCCCTGACTCCCCCTTTTTATCAGCCCTCTGCCCCCATTCATCAGCCCCCTGACCCCCTCATAAATCCCCTCCCACCCCTTTAACAGCCCTCTGCCCCATTCATCAGTCCCCTGACACCCCCTTTTATCAGCCCTCTTCCCCCATTCATCAGCACCCTGACCCCCTCATACATCTCCTCCCACCGCTTTAACAGCCCTCTGCCCCATTCATCAGTCCCCTGACTCCCCCTCTTTTATCAGCCCTCTGCCCCCATTCGTCAGCCCCCTGACCCCCTCATCAATCCCCTCCCACCCATTTATCACCCACCTGCCCCCCTTTAATCAGTCCCATGCCCCACTTTTCAATCCCCTGCTCCCCTTCATAAGCCCCCTTAATACATCCCCTGCCAATTAATCCAACCCCTGGCCACCCCTTCATCAGTCCCGTGACCTTCTCATCAATCTCCTCCCACCTTTAATCAGCCCCATGCCCCCCTTTTCAATTTCCTGCCGCCCTTTATAAATCCCCTGCCAATTAATCCAATCCATGCCACCCCTTCATCAATCCCCTGCCCCCCTTAATTAAATTCCTGCACCCCTTCAACAAAACCTATTTAATACAAAAGAAAAAAAAAGAACAGTCACTCACAGTAAAGGCTGCTGCTCCCTGGACTGAGCTGTCTCCACCGATTGAAGAGCACCGGGCGCCGCCTTCACTCACTGAATTGGATCCTTCCGCGGCTCCCTCTGATGACAGAGCACGTCGACGTCACGCAAGTATGCGGCATCACGCCCCCACGCTCCTCCTCCACACTCCACACAGAAGTGGATTCCCGGCCGCTGCTCTCTGCTCATAATTTGCAAGTCAAGTGCAAAGCAGCATTTTGCACTTGACTTGCTCTTCACTTGAAATACATAACTCGGCTGGCCTGCGAGCTGTGTTGGCCGCCCGGCGCCCCTGTTGCCATGGCGCCCTGTGCGACTGCACAGCTCGCACACCCCTGCGAGGCCGGCCCTTGGGATGATAGAGGGGGAGGACAGGTCAAAATATGTTTTTTTCAGGATAGGTGGCATGTTTAACCCCTTAAGGACACATGACGTGTGTGGCATGTCATGATTCCCTTTTATTCCAGAAGTTTGGTCCTTAAGGGGTTAAGGTCAGCAGGGACAACACCAGAAGAGAGGGAGTAGTTGAAGATTTCTGAGCTGGGTTAGAAGGGGAGAGCTTGTAAAAGCTGTATACAAGAGAACTGCAGGTTTTGCATGTTGATTTTAGATATACCCACAATTAAGAAATGCATAATTAAATGCATGCAAGTTTTCATTTTGGAGTATATCTACTAAATGGTGCTTTTTATTTATTTTGTATTTGGGCAGTGGAGTGTCCCTTTAACTTATGGTTAAACCCACTCTCCATGTGACTGTTCCACTTAAAGATACATAAAACAGATGACTGGACACACCCATGTTAAATCCTAACAGCAGAATGTTATTGGAGCATCGGCAACATTTTGACTCATTACCAGAGGCTTTTTCTCTGGTTGGCTTGAGAAAGGCTCCTTTGTGAGTCGAAACTTTGCCACTTGTCCGATAGAGTACTGCTGTTTGGATTTAACCAGGGTGTGTCCAGGCATCTGTTTTATGTTTGTATAGCTTTTTGGGGTCTGTAGTCTTCCTTGTTTGAGAGGCACCACAGGATTTCCTCTTTCTATATAGTGCCTGCTGTCCGTATTGTTGAAAATTACATGTTCCTCTCAAAGAATGAAATTCTAAAAATAAAAAACTTACTAATTTGTGCAGTCTGGTAATACTGTACTTGTTTGTGTTTTTGTTAATCAATGACTATTAAATTGTGTTTAATTCAATAGAACTGTGTTGAATTGTGTTTATAAGAAAGCTCAAATATTGCAAAGAGGCATATTAAGGAGCCTTAAATCATGAAGAAGAACAATATGTATTTGAAGATTATGCTAGCTTTAGTGTACTAATAATCTTAATTTTAATAATGACAGGAGGCGAGTATTTTGCATATCTCTCTTTACTATCTCCATAAAGCAGTAAAGAAACACATAGAAAAAAGAACCAATCACAGGAGAGCAGGATGTAAACAAGGCAATGTGACCTTATCATTTCCTGTTTCAGAAAGCGACAACAAGCAGAAGTAAATATATAGCAAACAATAAAACTAATAATAACTCCAAGTTCCCATGTGCGAAGGAGCAAATTTCCAAAGAATTCTATACAAATAACGAAAAAGAGTTCAGGGTTGAGACAAATCCGAAGAATAAAATCTCCAATAAATACAAAAGGTGGGATGAAGCTATAACTAACTGGACAGAAATGGTAGGGTTTAACACATAGAACAAAATAACAAACAAGGAACTGGACTGTCCAGTGACCACAAAGTATGTTAAAAATGAACTTTTAATAAGTTCAAAGTTCAAAATAAAATCTCTAATAGTTTCACGTGAACTGCCAATTATCTTCAGAGACGAATCATACTGAAAAGAGAATATGTGACAGGTTTAGACATAGTCACGAATATGTAACTCCAATTAAAGTACCACGTAACATCCCATTGGAGAATATAGTAACTATAATCTGATAACTGAGTAATTCTAATGAGAACTCTAATGAGGATTCCATATTAATGGAAGTACAAACATATATATATAAGCACCAATGTGAGACGCAAACATACCTTAGCACCTGATATCTGCAAAGCAAACAAATGGAAAGGGTGGGCAACGAAGGAGGAGGGGGGGAAATACTCGCCTCCTGTCATTATTAAAATTAAGATTATTAGTACACTTAAGCTAGCGTAATCTTCAATTTTACCACATGAGAGGAGGCTTCGTATTTTGCATTTTTAACGCTGAGAAAAGAGTATAGAACTAAATAACAGTCCTACGGTGTGCCGAGAGACCCAGTATTCGGCTTTGTGGGGAGGTCTTCCCCGTTGAGCGCCCATGTATACACCATCTAACGGGAAATTATGCAAGACCAAGTCTGACCGTTTGTCAGCAGGATGTTTAGTCCCGTAGAGTGAAAGGAGAACGACCTCCACAACTCATAAGCTGGAGAGGTATGACATTGGGTAGCTGATGTCCTAGAGCATCCTAGTCCCTTGGGCGTCTTCAGGTAGTGATATGGGCTGCAGTTCTGTCTCCATCCTCACATAAGAGATCAAGATGCAGGACCGAACCAGACAGGCTGGGAATGTCCAGATGTAGGGGTAGGGTCGTCGCATCCCTGGGTTCCCAGATTCCCAACAGGTCCCCGGCAGCTTGCGATAGTCCGCTGACCTGCCAAGAAACCCCCAAAGTGGGTCCTGGTCCCCAGGTAGCTGACCCTCCTGGGATAGAAGATGTGAGTACCCTACGGCTCGGTGAAGAATTGTTTGTCATGAATGTAGCAGGAGAAGATCCTTGCCTGCTCGAGAATTACTGTAGACCTTGTAAGCATGAGAAGCATAAGTCCTCCGGGGAGGTTCGGTCGGACGGAGCGCGATCACCATTGTGCCTCGACTTATACTGTGACGAGTGGTAATATCCAAATCAGTCGGCCCCTATGCGATGTTTCTCCCCCCAGGAGACGGGTTGATCTTCTGTGAAAAAGACGGGGATCGAAGGAGCCTACATGTTGTCTGATAAACGTGAGTTGGTCCATCCCGGTGGATGTGAAACCTGACCGACTAATCTGTGGTTACCTGCAGTAGGGGGCAGCCGATTTTCGTATTACTAATCCATGTATTGTGAAGTATAGGACCAGGAAGTCTAGGTATACAACGTATAGGGTCGTGGTGGTGCCACGGAGAGACGTACGAATATTCCCAAGTTGTGGAATAGTCTACGAATCCTCTGAGCGGATAGTCTTCTACAAGAGGTTCCAGCCAGTTCTCGGATGAATGTGGGTGTTGACGAGTTTTCAGTTCCCTGGAGTGATCTGAATGAGGTTCTCTCGGAAGAGAGTGTCTCGTCTTCCCCGCCTGTATTCATTACTTCTTTCGGTAGTTTATCAGGGCCCACCAGGCTCTGAGCTACCGGATCGGGAAGGAGAGGATGTCCCTGAAAACTGGGTAAGGTGGTCAAGCGGGAAGCAAGAAGACCGTCCTGAAGTGTCTTTAGGTCCTGAACGCAAGTTGGTTGACTATGTGAAAGTGGTCTTCCCCAGGATTGAGTGCCTTTCACCTAGATGTGGTGAAATCCTCTGTGGATATAGTAGAGGTATATTGATGGTATCTGTGCGTACCGTGTTCTCTGTCCGCTTATCTGGAGCACCATTGGTTGACTCTCAATCTATATGGGTAATAGAGCAAGCGGTAGTGGATCTTGGGGCCGATGTCCGGAAGTGGTTGACGACCGGCTCTGTTGCCAACCAGTTCCAAAGAATCTCTTGTAAAGCTAATCACATGACACCTCCCTCCTAGGGGTTTGGGCCCTTATGAAAGCCGTGGGACCCTTGTGTGTCTAATAAATTCCCTTCGGAACTTTGTGCCTTGTTCCTGGGGTTCCGACTATCTTGGCGCCCAGTACCGCCAACCATCCGTCAGTGCGGAGGAGTGCTGCTATGGGAATCCTATGGGAGAGGCCAACACTGGGGTTTCCTGCGAGGAGCAGAAACAGTTTTTTGAGTCCATATACCCAAGTTGTATGCCCGTTCCCGGACGATGTTTGGCGGCGTCCAGCATCGCCCATGGTAAGGTTGTGAATCCTGAAAGACCTCCTCTGTTGGTCACTATAGTCGTCTGAGACGTTCTCACCGGCATGGAAGGGCATGGGTTTGTCCGACCATCAGCGGATATGGACATTCTAAGCAAGAGGCTGCAAAGCCACGAGTGCATAACGTTGTCAAGTAGGTTTATCGTAGTAAGGGATACCCCTGTGTAAGGCACAAACCAGTATTCAGGCACAGGATGCAGGGCAAACAGATAAGTCTACTATGACAGTAGGCAGTGTTCATAGATACCCTTGTGGGTCCATTCCGAATCGTGGCCAAATAAAACAGACTGGGGCTCACCCAGTACATAGAGGTTTCCATAGCATTGCCTCCGCTCAGCAGCACCGTGCAGCGCACGTATAGTTGGGGCTCACCCCGGATGCACAGGGTATGAACCCTTAAGAGCTGGCCATCGCTCTGATAGAGAGTGTCAGTCACCTCTTCTATTATTAAATTCACCTCAAGGGGAATATATATTGTTAAGTAAGTGGCTTGGAACTCCTGTTCAGCGGTTGTAGCCGCATGCCTCTGTTCGGCATTTTAGTGCAGTGCACGCCTAGCCGGGCCCGGTGCATAGGGTGTGGGCCTTTAACTGCAGGCCGCAGAATAGGTACAGGGCATAAACCCATACCGTATTGTGATTCATTATCAATGGAGGTATTCCTTCAGCTGTAGGTAGAGGCTGTTGCCATAAGACTTCCTTCGGTTGGGTAGTGTGACTCGCCTATCGTAGGGGTCTCACCCCAAGAGCACCGGGTCTGAACCTGGAAGTGCCGGTCCCAGATCCAAAGTTTGGATTTTCAATCCTCGAGCTCGCTGTTGAGAGGGGTAGGAGTAGAAGCAGCAGTGCTATAGGGGGCTCACCCTGGTTGCACAGGGTATGAACCCATCAGTGCTGGCCATCAGCCTGATAGAGAGTGTCCTACAGCTCTATCAATAATTAATGCACCGCCATGGGGGATATTCTGCACTGAAGCTTGTGACTCTGTCCCCTTTTTTGTCGAATAGATTGGCTTATACCTAGTCAGAGATCACCTCAGGTGCGCGAGGTATGTACCCGTCAAGCGTGGGTCGCGGCCAAATAAAACAGACTGGATGAGAGCACAATCCGTTTCATTGCTTGCAATGCACCATGCAGACCCCAGCAGGGTGTAGTAGTGTGCAATTTATGGTGTGCAATTTATTGTCTCAAAGTATCAAAACAACCCCAGCAGGGTGTGTGATATGGGGTACCCCAGTAGGGTATCTGTTGTAGTGTAAATAATGCCAGTGGACCCCGGTCTGTATAAATAACAGTAAGGTGTAATAACCCCGGCAGGGTATTCTGTATCTGTCACTTAGTGTTGTCAAATTGTCCCAGCAGGGCAAACCACAATATTGGGATTGGGCCTCACCCAGGATCACAGAGGTGGCCACAAGGTGACCTCCAAAAAGCAGCATGGTAATAGGGGCAGCACCCCAGGCAGGCACAGAGTAATAAGCCCTTTAGTGCCTAATAAGGCAGTAATAAGACAAAAGTGACTGACCTCTTAGGGATAATAGGATATAGCACTAGCTCTAAGCTCTGTCGTCTGTAGTGTTCTGACAGGTAGTCTTAAGTGATAGAGGTCATCCCTTTGAGCATCCATTACCAGACATAGAGTCTTGCTGTAGATTCCTGAACCCTGATTCAGGTGATATCCCATTAAATCTCCCATCACTGATATGTACTTATACAATACCATCTTGATAGTCTGTGTCCAAGGGTGCTATCCCTTTAAGGAATTCAAGGGTGATATCCCTTTATGGATTTGGTATCCCTTTTAAGTAGATCCAGAGTGGTATCCTTTTAAGTAGTACAGCAGTGGTATCCCCAGCAAGGAGTTCCCTTTAAGGGTCCAAGAATGGTATCTTTAAGGAATTTGAGGGATTTTTGGGGATGATATCCCTTTAAGGTTCTAGTACCTTGGACCACTATACATGAGTACGACTCAAATCTGTAAATAATAGGCTAGTTAGAATACTTACCTTTGCCTGGATTCGAAACTTGGGGGCCAACGTCCGTGTCAGAGAATCGTGAGCCACGAGAGCAGCTAGGCTAGCTGACAGCACAGGTATATGTTACTCTCGAGCGCCAAAATCGTGGTGGGCGAGAGTAGCAAAACGGCCGACCATAATCTTGCGAGACGCGAGATTAAAGATGGCCGCCGCGTCATGCTCGGGCTACCTCGTGGTCGCCCCACAGACTGCCCTGAAACAAGGTAGTGGATGTTGGAAAGCATCCAGCACATTACCGGGTGTACGGTATGGGGCAGCCTGAGAGAGCGAGGGCAGTGAGTCCGGCCGTCCCCCTGAGGGTTGTAGGAGGAAGGGGTCGAACGGATAGGCCGGAAGAAGGGGTTAATGCCCGGGAGCCGGTGGGAGCCGACGGGAACCGCTGGAGGGAAGGGGTTTAGCCCCAACCAGACCCAGAATCCCCATGAGACCCTGGGGGGGAAGGAGGAAAGTGGGGAAAGAGGGTCCCTAGATGCCCCAGGTATAGAAGGCCAGGAAAATTGCCAGAAAAGTCATGATACATATGGTATAAAATACATCTACCATAACTATACATAAAACCTATTAAGTCAATAATAAAATTTACACCTAACATCTATTAAATCCATGTTATGAAATACATATGACATCTATTAACCCCTTAAGGACCAAACTTCTGGAATAAAAGGGAATCATGACATGTCACACATGTCGTGTCCTTAAGGGGTTAAATACATATAAAGTACATATAATACTTATCAAAACAAAGGATGAAATGCCTATAAAACTGATAAATTACAAGTGATATTAATCACAACTAAAGGTTATGAAATAAGGAAAACATTAAATCTACATAATATCTATGAAATAACATAGAAAAAACACAGCTGCACATAGTACAGAAGCACAGCAAGAACATACAGCAAAGTATATAAAAAATATAATACAGAAACAACCTCAAAGAGGCACTGTAAACATAAAGTAATGGAGAAGAGTAATACTCTGACCTGTCTGCTTGATGGAGCAGTAAAGAAAGAGGAAATGATAAGGTCACGTTGCATTATGTACATCCTGCTCTCCTGTGATTGGTTCTTTTTTCTATGTGTTTCTTTACTGCTGTATGGAGTTAGTAAAGAGAGATATGCAAAATATGAAGCCTCCTGTCATGTGGTAAAATTTCTGATAAACACACAGGCACACTATTATAGAAAGGACAATCAAATAAGAATCCACTGATACAGGTTAATAAGCTAATGGGAAAATGGAAAGGAAAAGTATGTCAAGGTTGTGCAATCAATTACCAGTCATAGTAATGCTTACTTTTCTTTAAGCAATCTAGGAAACCATCTTGATTTCTGAGTCAGAAGTATAGTGAAATAGACATCATCAGCGTGACTATAATAATGAAACCCTGGCAACTGAAATATTGTTCTTGGAAGCTTTAATTCTGAGCCACATGGATGTTTTAATGGATGCATATAGCTCCCATACGCTAAGGACTACTACAGAGGATGGCAACCTCTGGCACTCCAGATGGTGTAGCTCACATTCCCCTTAATGCTTTTACATAATGCAGGCATCAGGGGAGGTTTAGTCCACAACATCTGGAGTACCGAAGGTTGGCTATCCCTGTACTAGTACATGGGATGTGCATGTTGAACTAATGTGCTGCAGTAAATAATCCACTCAAGTAATTCAGGGCAGCCCTTTGATTGATACATTAATTTCCTCATGAATTATATTATATATATTTAATAAGTACTGCAAGGAAGCACTTTTCATATTCAGTCATTCAGCAAGCAGAACAGATATCAGTTCAGGAAATGGATGGTTATTTTTTGGCAATTCTATAGATCAAGTCTTAAACCAGTTGTTTGTCTGTTGTTAAAACATTATTTTATCCTACTTTTAAAACGTCCGTACATAGGTTTCCTGTTGTAGTTTAGAAATATTTGGTTGAGTATCAGTGTCCTCTGTTTCATTACCAAAACTTATAATTACCGTATGTATAATCACACATGGGCTACAGGTCAAAGACATATGTTTTCTGCTGAGACAAATATTATGAATATGAATGTGGACACAACTGGAGAGATTTAGCATGGCAAAACCAGATGTTATTCGTGGATAAAGTTCTAAATAAGAACCAATCACCATGGAAACCAACAGCATGCCTTTCAACATTTAGCACTTTGCACATAAAATAGAATATATATATATATTTCCTAGATAAATCTCCATGGTCTATGTGAATAAGGAGAAAAAATACACTTTTCAAGAGAACATTTGTTAAAAGGAAAATAAGCATTATTTATTAAATAACATTAGGGTGTCCATCTAAATTTTACTTAAAAAAATAAATTACTAGTTTAAAAAATAAAGTACAAAATATGAATGTTTCTTTAGTGATAAACAGATATATAAAACAAAATAAATAATTAATTTCTTCAAAAATGCTAACTTAAGAATGCTTACCGAAACATCTACAAAGAGGCCTAAACACCAGGAGATCAATGTAGCACTGCATTAAAGAATTACCTGGGCATGATTGCATAGTACATGCATTACTTTTGATTACATACATGTAGATACATGCCATACTTTCCTTACCGCTGAAAGGCATCGTTTGTGCTCTCTGATCATTGCGCAACATCCAAGAAAACCCGTTATCATGACAACGCCTCCAGCAAAGAGTAGGATATATGCAGACACAGACAGAGTGCTATTAGCAAGGAACGTTATGTAGCTACTCTTCTCCAGCAATGTCCATAAACCCATTCCAATCCCAGCAGCACCACCCATCTGTTTTAAACAAGACAGTTATACATAAATATTACAAAGTTATCTGCATGGAATCCTACAAATGCATGCTTGCAGTTAATAATTAAATGCCCTCATGAATCATGACTTATGGCTACGGGACAACCACTACATATTAATTTTATGCACAGATCAAGTGAAAAGTGACCAATGCAGGAAAAAAGAAGGAGCATATGGTGGTTTACCATGCTGGTGTAGAAGTCGACTCTCAAATATTAGAGGTGTTAAATTGATTTAGGCCTATTCTCACCAGTAAAGCTAACCCTTAAAATAATGTACAAAGCTTGGGACTACGCTTGGATTGCAGACTTGTCCGCTTACTAGGGCCGGCGCATCAATAAGGTGGCATAGGCGGCCGCCTTAGGGCGCCAGAGCAGGGGGGTGCAAAAAAAAACGAATCCCCTGCCTCAGGCTGGGTACTCAGATTTTCCAACTGATTACGTTCACTGTTGTGCGCATGCGAGTACTATGGAAAGCCGCGCAATTCATGATATTTAAACAGCCGGAACAGAGTAAGAGACACTAGACGAAACGCGCTGAGCGGAAGAAAGCTTGAAGTATCCCCAAAGACTTCAATCCTACAGCCTATACCTGTTGGATCTACCAACATCTTCACTCTTACACTTCATCTGAAAAATTTCTGAAATAAACAAGTGACTGACATCCTGAAGCACCAAGGCTGATATTCACCATATGGGAACGTAGCCCTGAAGTGGCTGACAAGCTCTCTAGCACAATTAGAAGTATTTATTTTTGTGCCACTATATTTGTGAATGTATCTATTGTTTGTATTACTTGTTTTATCTGTGTTATTAAATACTTCACTAAGTATATATTCCTTTTTGTTTCCATACATGCCTAATCCTACTATTCATATGGTAAATGTATATGCATGTTTGTGACTGTGGCACCCTCACCGGTATATGCTTGCAACTATTCTACTTGTTTACTTGTGTCTTTTGGGATGTGGGAGTGATCCCCTAATTTGAGTGGCTAGCCTGCACTGTTTGTATTGCACTTTATCCCATTTACCACCCTTGGATTTTAAAAAGAGAGCTTGGTCTGAGAGCTGCAAGTGTCTTTATAAATACAGGAGATATCACATTGCAGGCAGAGGTGCATACCTGTCTGGAAGAAGGACTGCAGAGGAATAGGCAGAGGGGACAATACCTGTCTGGAAAGAAAGAGCTCCAGACAGACCCCAGTCAAGATTCGGTGATTATGGCTGAAGCGTTCCTGCGTCCCGACATGGAAGCAGACTGGGTGGAGATAATTAGAGTATAGGAGCTCTGTCCAGTGGCGGATCCAGAAGCTAATCTCGGGAGGGGCACTGGCAGATCATTTTAAGAAACAATCCAGGCACAATAACCACTACAGCTCTCTGTAGTGGTTTTGGTGCCAGGATTTGCTGTGGTGCCCTCCTAGTGTAAGTAGTCAAACCGTTTAAAAAAAATGTTTGATAACTTACCCAGGGTCTGCTGGGATAGTGGCTGTAGTGTGTGTGTGTGTGGTGCAGTGTATGTGAGGGTCGCAGTATGTGTATGGAGGGGTAGTGCATGTGTGAGAGGGGTGCAGTGTATGTATGGGGTAGCAATTTGTATATTGGGAGCAGTGTGTTTGTGTGTTAAGGGTGCAGTGTGTTTGTGTGTGTATGTATGGGGCGCTGTGTGTGTATTGGGGGCAGTGTGTGTAAGGGGAGGCAGTGTGTGTAAGGGGAGGGCTGTGTGTGTAAGGGGAGGGCTGTGTGTATAAGGGGAGGGCTGTGTGTGTAAGGGGGGGCTGTGTATGTAAGGGGGGCCTGTGTATGTAAGGGGGGGCTGTGTGTGTAAGGGGGGCTGTGTGTGTAAGGGGGATGTGTGTGTAAGGGGGGCTGTGTATGTAAGGGGGGGCTGTGTATGTAAGGGGGGCTGTGTGTGTAAGGGGGCTGTGTGTGTAAGGGGGGGCTGTGTGTGTAAGGGGGGATGTGTGTGTAAGGGGGGCTGTGTGTGTAAGGGGGGCTGTGTGTGTAAGGGGGGGCTGTGTAGGTAAGGGGGGCTGTGTAGGTAAGGGGGGCTGTATAGGTAAGGGGGGCTGTGTTGGTAAGGGGGGGCTGTGTATGTAAGGGGGGCTGTGTATGTAAGGGGGGCTTTGTATATAAGGGGGGCTGTGTGTGGAAGGGGGGGCTGTGTGTGGAAGGGGGGGCTGTGTGTGGAAGGGGGGCTGTGTGTGGAAGGGGGGCTGTGTGTGGAAGGGGGGGGCTGTGTGTGGAAGGGGGGGCTGTGTGTGGAAGGGGGGGCTGTGTAGGTAAGGGGGACTGTGTAGGTAAGGGGGGGCTGTGTAGGTAAGGGGGGCTGGGTATGTAAGGGGGGCTGTGTATGTAAGGGGGGGCTGTGTGTGGTGCAGTGTGTAAGAGGATAGGGAGGCAGATTAAAGATATTTTTTTTGTTTTAATTATTAAATAAATATAGCTAATGTCCCCTTCTTACCTGTGCTGAGGGAGGGGGAGACATTGCTTTCTCTTACAGTCCCTGGTGGTTCTAGTGGGGGAGTGAACTCTAACCTGCAGCTCAGGCTAGAGTTCACTCTCGCGAGAACGGAGCGTTGCCATGGTAACGCTCCGTGCTCGCGAGAGGAGAACCCTGCGGAGCTGCAGGTAAGAGCTCCCCCGGGTTCTCTCTCTCACTCCCTCCCCTAACGGCCGCCCAGCAATCTGCCTGTGGGCCGGGAAGGGAGATCACTTTTTTTTTTATTCTATTTTTTTTTCGTCCCCCCTCCCTGCTTGATACATAGCAGGGAGGGGGGCTCCTTCCCTGGTGGTCCAGTGTCATTGGTAGTTCAGTGGGGGGAGAGGGGGGCTTGCAGAGCTGTACTTACCTTTCCTGCAGCTCCTGTCAGCTCTCTCCTCCTCCGCGCGGTCTGTGCAGCTCCCTCTGTCAGCTCCCAGTGTAAGTCTCGCGAGAGCCGCGGCTCTCGCGAGACTTACACTGGGAGCTGACCGAGGTGCTGAACGGACGGCGCGGAGGAGGAGAGAGCTGACAGGAGCTGCAGGAAAGGTAAGTACAGCTCTGCCAGCCCCCCTCTCCCCCCAGTCTGTATTATGGCAATGCAAATTGCCATAATACAGACTATGACTCGAGTATAAGCCGAGTTGGGGTTTTTCAGCACAAAAAATGTGCTGAAAAACTCGGCTTATACTCGAGTATATACGGTAAGTTAGATTCCAAGGAAGAGTGGCTTGTTCTATCATATATTATTTCTATCATACTTTAATTTTTTCCTATGGGTGCTCATCTGTGGACTCAACATACTAAGAGGATCCACTTGGACCTAGTAATACCATTTAAATATATCTATATATCTGTAAGCAAGAAGGCATAACTCTGGGCATACTGGCTCCTTCTATATTGCATTTAAAGTGGATATAGACATACAATTACTGGTACCCCACTCCATCTGAGATACCACAATTTTATTTAAGGACACGGAGGCTCATATTATGCTTATTCTCTTTCTTTTATTCCTCAGCAGCAAAATATTTATTTTAGAGAAACAAATTAAACATATAAACATACCCCCAAAGGGTTAATCCTATAACAAACAGTACAACCAATCATAATGCCTTCAGCACCATCAACTCCCCAATGGACCTTAAGCCACTCCTCTTTCTTGCTGCTGCCTTCCTCAGCTAAGTACATTTATATTTTTCTCTGTATGCTACCAATGTGTTTGTCTGCTGCAGGGATTCTGCCCTGCTTCTGTACTTTGTTTTACAGCTGGCTCTGGGTTGTTCCTTAACCTAGAGCCAATCCCTCACCCTTCCTTCCCCTCCCATCTCTTACTCAGTCAGGTGGATTATCACCTACTGAGCTAGGGCGGCTAATAGCTCTCCGTGCGGAGGCTCTTACCGCCCAGTGTGATTCAGTGCCTCAGAGGTTTACCTCTGGGCTTCCCGGTTCGCGGCTATAATCGCGTCTGGCGCCGTTCGCGCATGCGCACAACGCTAGTGCGCATTGCGGCGGACATCTTTCGGTTGGCATTTTTCCCGTGTTTTGGTTCCCGGGCTTTTTTGAGCTTGTGGGGGCGGGAGTGGGTGTTGATTGGACAGCACAGTTGCTGAGCAGCTCACCAGTGTGCCCCAGGAGCCATTCCTGAGGGAACACTTGGTGAGCTTGCCTTTTTCATATTGCTGTGTAGTTTTTTTCTGGTGCTTTGCAATAGTACCCATACTGTTGGTGCATTATTTGTTCCCATATTGTTCCCATATTGCCTATAAAGCTTTTGGTTATCAGTGTGGTCACTCATTCCTCCTATAGTTGTTGGGGTCCCCCCCCTATTTATATTTCCACCTACCATAACCACCGTGAGAACTGCTATTTTAATTATGCAGTCTCAAAGGGATTTGGGCACAGCCTCTGGCAATTCTCCCATTAGGGCTAATATACCCCCTGCACCTCAGGTTGTCCCCAGACCTTCCGGCTTAACCGTCACTGATGTGACAGACCAGGAGCATTTGAACTCGGAAGAGCTTCATTCTCTCCTGGATGCCACTATGACAAGATCTGTAACCCAAGCCATTTATTCAGCCATGGGAGTTATGTTGGACACTCTGTCCCACTCTATCAGCCATGCCCTTATGGCCACCCAGCGGACCTCTACTCACCTTACTCCTAACCCTACGGAGCACAATACAGGCAAGGCCAGTGGGTGCAAAGCCGCCAAAAAATCTCGCCACACAGACGAGGAAGCCTCCAAAATTGTACGGACAGACAGGGAACGTCCTGTCAAAGATGATGTGGTTGCACCACAACAAAGAGCCACCCACCGGGCAAAATCAGTGAGGAGTTGGAAAAGGGCAAAAGCCCAAGTGGAATCATCCGAGTCAGATTCGGAACAGGAGGAGGCATGGAGCGAGTCTGATGATGAGGATACAATTTGGGCGCACTATTCCCTGACTACAGCTCTATATCTGTGTCTGTGAATGAGGATAAGGATGGTGTGGAAGACTCCACCCTCCTTGACCCACAGGGCGAACCACTGTTTGACCCTGATAATCTGCAGCACCCGAGATCAACTGAGTGGTTCCCGCTGGACCATGTGGCAAAATATATTGCCGCACAGATCAGGAAACCCCTTGATAAGGAGGCAAGAAGTAAGATGCAGGCAGAATGCCCACGCCCCACGCTCCCAGATTTGATATGTATCACCCCTGTAGTGGACCCTTAGATTGCCCAGTTCCTGTGAAAAACTGGGTGAAAGGCAAAGAAGGGCACTTCGCCATTGCCAGGATAAGGTACTGGATGTCCTCGGACCCAGTGCAAAGATATTTGACATGGTCGAAACGGCATTGGCAGGTGGTGCTCCCGTAGACCTGCTAGCTATCAGGGGCTGGATACAGCGAGCCATATGTCTTCTTGGAAATGCCAACGTGGCTCTAGCCACAGAGAGACGAAAGGCTATATTAATTAAGATCGAGCCAAAGCTATTACTGAGCCTGGGCCACAGACCAAAGGCCTTCTTTTTGGGGACAGTTTTGTGAAGGAGCTGGGTACCTATGTGGGCACGTTTACTGCTCTGGACAAGGCGCAAGCCAATATGAAAAAGGTATTCTCCCATAGAGTTTTTGGCGGGGCCGGCAGATATCGGGGCCGTCTGCCCGGCCGTTCCTCCCGGGGCTCGTACCGGGTTTCTAGAGGCTCCTTCCAGTCACGTTACCAGGGTGTGGAACCCAAGTCCTCTCCATTCTTCCCAGTTCGAGGAAGACCCTGGCGCGCTCGTGGATCCAGAAGCTCTTCCTCTAGCTGACGCCCTTATGGTAAGTTCACTTCCTTCATCACTACCTTCAGTAACGTTGGTGGGGGGCAGGTTATGCCACTTTATAGATGCCTGGCGAATGTTGACTTTGGATACTTGGGTCCTACAAACTGTAGTGGGTTATACCATAGAATTTGTACAAACACCTGCCCAGATATCTCTTCCCAGACATATAGTCTCCTACACCCAAGACAGAGCATTAATCACAGCGGAGATACAGTCTCTGGCCGACAAAGGTGCAATCATAGAGACGCATCTGGGAGTTTCAGGTTTTCTAAGCAACCTTTTTGTGGTGCCCAAGAAAGGCGAAGGTGTCCGACCGGTCATCAACTTACGCCCCCTGAACGTCTTTGTAGCGTACCACCATTTCAAAATGGAGGGCATCCACTCCCTACGAGACCTGCTCCTATTGGAGGATTGGATGGTCAAACTCGACCTGCAAGATGCGTACCTCACCGTCCCGATGGCCGAAGATTGCCAGCATCTCCTCCAGTTCCAATGGGAGGAGACCACATGGCGTTTCAAATGCTTGCCCTTCAGCCTCTCCTCAGCCCCATGGTGCTTCACGAAGCTCATGCGGCCAGTGGTCGCTCTCCTGCGCAGCAGAGGTGTGTGTCTGATTATATACTTGGACGACATGCTTCTGATGGCACAAGACCCACGCTTACTCCAAGAACACCTGAATTGGACAATGACATTACTCGGCAACCTTGGTTTCCTCATCAACTGGGACAAGTCGGTGTTACAACCCTCCCAAGTCTTGGAATTTCTGGGCTTCACCATCGATTCGGTGAAAGGGACACTCCTATTACCATCTTTCAAAGTCAGGTTTATCAAGAAAGAAATCCGTCGGACTTAGATTCGACCTGCACTAATGCTACAAAACTGGCCAGGGTCATCGGCCTTCTCTCTGCCTCCATCCAAGCCATTTTCCCTGGCCCACTTCACTACAGGGCCCTTCAACGCCTAAAGGCAAAATATCTTCGCTTGGGTCTCTCCTATGCAGACTTTGTACCTCTCGATTGCACAGCCAAAGAAGAACTCTCTTGGTGACTGCAGCACATGGAAGCATGGAACGGAAGAGCAATCTTTGGGACAAGGCCAGACTTTGTCGTGGAATCGGATGCAAGTTTGCTGGGCTGGGGCACGCGTTGCGGTCCTATCTCCACCGGAGGGAAATGGTCCCCAGACAAACAGCAGTTACACATCAATTGCCTCGAGCTATTGACGGGGTCATTTGCAGTTCGGAGTCTCGTAGGTATCTCAACCAACTGTTCCATTCTTTTACGGATGGACAACGTGTCAGCAGTCTGCTACATCAACCATCTCGGGAGTACGAGGTCCGTGGTGTTAGCGGAACTAGCAAAAGACTTCTGGCGCTTCTGCCTGGATTGCAATATTTCGGTTCAGGTGGAATATATTCCCGGGATGTCCAATATGGTGGCGGATTGGAATTCCAGATACCTACGGGATGCCAGCGACTGGCGGCTGAAGTGGGCCATTTTCCTGCAACTCCAGTCACTTTGGGGCCCACTGGAGATCGACCTCTTCGCATCACGGTTGAATACCCAACTACCGAGGTTCTTCAGTTGGAAACCGGATCCAGAGGCGTTGGCATCAGATGCATTCCTTCAACGGTGGCCGGACACGCAAATGTACGCTTTTGCTCCTTTCTCCTTGATTGCGAGGACGCTTCTACATCTCAGGCGCTACCGAACCTCCATGATTCTCATTGCCCCTTTCTGGACGGCTCAACCATGGTTCCCTACACTCATGGAAATGTCCATGGACTACCCAAGACTACTTCCAACCTCTCCGGACCTCTTATTGGACCCCAACGGGGAACCGCACTCCCTGCTATTACAGGGACACCTCCAGTTACTGGCATGGCTCCTCTCCGGGGACTTGGATTCATCCCAGACGTTCCACAGACAACTATTGACCTTCTGGCAGGAGCTTGGGCTCCGGGAACAAGGACATCCTACATACATGCCTGGAATTCATGGAGTGGTTGGTGCATGGAACAACACATGAATCCCTTATCTGCACCTGTAAGCCACGTTTTGAGATTTCTCACTTCTCTGTTTGACCATGCCATGCCTATCGCACGATAAATGTGTACCGATCAGCTATTTCCGCAGGACACCAAGGATTGGAGGGTTCCCCGGCAGGTAAACATCTCCTCGTATGCCGACTCTTGCGCGGCATTAGATTTGCACGTCCACCGCAACCTAGGTACTCTTCATCATGGGACGTTGACCTCGTCCTCCAGCTTCTGGAAGACTGGCCAAAGAACGAAGATCTCTCACTGAAACAACTCACAGCAAAGTTGGTGATGTTGTTTTGTTCGATCTCCTGTAATCGGGTGTCTGATGTACGTGCGTTGGACCTCTCTGCACGTTCATTCACCCCCGAAGGTGTCTCGTTTAATTTTTCCAGGCCTACAAAGACGTCAATCACCTCAGTTTTCTACCCGGCCTTTCCACAAAACTCTAAGCTATGACCAGTGGCATGTCTCAAGGAATACGAGTCCGGGACTTCTTCGACTCGTGACCCTGCATATCCAGAGTTATTCTTGGCCCTTCGTCATCCATATAACCCTGTTTCAACGGTCACATTGTCTAGTTGGGTCAAATGGATTATGGCATCAGCGGGCATCGACACTACAGTGTATGGAGCACACTCGGTCGGTCAGGGGAGGCATGGTGACTAAGGTTTTCTCCAAAGGATGCAGGTTGGAGGACCTACTCCGGGCGGCCGATTGGTCCCGCAAATTTACCTTCAAGGAGTTTTATTTTCGGCCGATTTCTCATATTTCTGATGTGGTAGTTTCACAGCTTTGAACTAGCATAATATGAGCCTCCGTGTCCTTAAATAGAATTACCAGATTTTACTAATTTCATGACGTAAACTCATGATTTTATTAAGGACATGGAGGCGAGTATTATCCCACCCGATGCAGGTAAGTGGCGCCCTCTCATGGATATGTGGTCATTAAATTACTACAGATTTAGGTTACTACAGCACATTGCGGGTATTGAAAGGTATGGTTAGATAATAATCTGTTATTGGTGGCATATATTCCGATGATTGTTTCTGTACTATGGTAATGATCAGATGTCCAGAAACATATTTTACCAGTTTGTTTCTCTGTTCCTTTCAGCTTCATGAACGGGTTTGGCACTGTTGTGCACGGATTCCTTCAGGACCTACGGAAGACCCCAGCCTCTGAAGAGTAACAGATTATTCTCTGTGGCATTCTTGGCATTTTGTTTTAACTTCAAGTTGACATATGTTCTGCTGTGGATTCTTCGTCGACAACATCAAGAAAGAGGAGTGGCTTAAGGTCACATGGGGAGTTGATGGTGCTGAAGGCATTATGATTGGTTGTACTGTTTGTTATAGGATTAACCCTTTGGGGGCATGTTTACATGTTTGATTTGTTTCTCTAAAATAAATATTTTGCTGCTGAGGAATAAAAGAAAGAGAATAAGCATAATACTCGCCTCCGTGTCCTTAATAAAATCCTGACTTTACGTCATGAAATTAGTAAAATCTGGTAATTCCTTAAGCATCATGGGATTAACACTCTATAGACAAGGAATCTAACTACTCACTCACTACTTGGGATTTACCCTTCATTGAACAATGCTCATATTGGTCAACTTTTTAATGAAGCCAGCTGTGTGCATCCCGTTCTAACTTCCTGGTTGTACAGTAGTGTGAGGTGAAGGAATAGCCTTATAAGGCTTGGGTTTTATTGTATATAACTAATTAGTCATTTTTGTTACTTTTCCAGTCTTGTTACAGTTGCTTTCACTGTAGCCACTTACCCCTTAATTACTTAGGATACTGCTATATATCCAGGGGGCATTTATCTCACAAACTGTGAGATGATTCTGCCCTTCTTTTTTCTTTCTAGCTACCCTTTTTGTCCTGTTTTAAAGACAGTCATGGTTTATCTAACAAAATAAATGCCCTAATCAAATTATCTATAATCCAACAGTATCTCGTATATTTATATTCTATATTCTATGTGTATATTTAAAAAAAAGACTATAGTCATGAAGAGAACATTTAATATGAGCATGCAGAGTTATTAATTAAACAGCTGATTTCAAGCCTAGCTAAAGTAGATCAGAATTAGAGAAAATCCCATATTTAAATGTACTTTCTGAACTGAATTTTTTTAATTTTAATTTTTAACTAGAAATAATATATATCTAAAGTGTACTCAGTATTTTGCTAAAATGTTACAACATGCAATACAGTTAGTCAGCCATAATAATTTCAACCTTTATTTTTCAGTCTATATAAATGTCCCTAGGGTAGTTTTTTGAACAGAGATATTGTCACATAGATCCTAACTCTCTGTAAGAGCATTTTACATCAAGCCCATTTGCAGATTTCCCTAGGGTGTATATTTTTCAAGGCATATTAAAAATACATACACAAAACAAGTGTTAGCTGACCGGGAGGCTGAAATTCTATAACACTAAACAAATAAATATAACTGAATTACATACAGAAAAAGCTTGCATTTGTTGCCACAGGCGCTGAATATAATGCCTTATTATAGTGAACAGTTAAAATAACATAAGCTTTTTGGGGTAGATTTACTTTAAGCCGAAGAGGATAGCTAACTGTGTTGGTGACTTTGCTACAGTTTAGTAACTCTATTTTAAAAGTATTCTACTAAACGCACTAAATTAGAATTGAGCATATCAGACAGGGTAATTCTTTTTTAGATAATGTCTTTTATTGAGTATTTTTCTTTTTAATTCTTCATTTTATTTGTGCATGAAAAATCACATAAAGCATACAATGCCACAACAGCTAGAGCGTGCAGAGCGTCATACATAGGTTTACATTGGTTAGGCATTGGTGAAAACAGCACATTTTTATGGATTATTAGCACGTGACAAAGAGTTATATCCAATCAATTAATTACAGAATTAAACTAGATTATCCAGGAGCAAAACACTATAGACTTAGTTCTATGTCAGGGTGGGTTATACTGCAGGTTATGCATGAGGGAAAGGCTATATGTAGCTTGACCAGAGATATCTGTATTGGTAGATCGAAGCTATGACCAATATTCCCTGCGGTACAAGGTACCCTAGTGAAGCAAGGTTGCTTCTTCCAGCTTGTGGATCGGGTATGAAGTCCTCTCGTGGGGGATAATTAGAGTTTGGGCCGCTCTCCACCGGTAGGCGATGTTGTGTGAACGAAGTAGCATTGTAAGAGGCTGCAGTGATTTTCGAAACTTCAGCGTGTCCCCGGACAAATCTGCAAAGAAGGTGAGGGAAGCGTGTTCGAACCCATAGGGTGAGTGTCCCCTTAAGGCGTTCGCCACCGCAGCCTTGTCTTGCCTGGTCTGAAAGCGTATAATCAGGTCGCTAGGAGCCTCGATAGGGGCTTTGATGGGTTTAGGGATCCTGAACAAGTTCTCAATTGTTATCGTTTTTGCTTGTTTCAGGGACAATTTTGTGCCCAGTAGGCGTCGCACAAAGAACGGTAATTCCGCATCTGGCACCGTCTCTACTACTCCTCTAATCTTTAGATTTGAACATGGAGGACCGCCTGGCGTCCTCCATGTTCGTGACCTTTTGTTCCAGGTAGGCATGGTGTTTCCGTAATGACCGCAGCTCCATTTGCAAGTGAGTTACTTGTTGTTTTGTGTTGTGGGAATCTGTTTCCAGAGCTCCCATACGGCCGGTCAGGCCTTGGAGGTCGGCGCGGAGTGCGGTAATGTCTGCGTGTATATCCCGTCGGAGGCCCGCCAGCAGCTCTTGCATGTCGGCCTTGGTTACCGGCGGTGAGTCCTTCTTGGTCGAGGTTTGTGCCAGGGTCACTCTTGGTCTTTGCGATTCCTGCATGAGGTCTCCATCCCCCAGGGTGTGATCATCTGAGAAGTTGGAGCTGGTGTCGGGGTAGGACGCCATCTTGTCTAGTGAGGCGCCATGTGCCTGCCGCCACATGTCTCCAATGGTTATACCCAGGTTTGGTTTGTCAGCTTTCTGTTTTTTTGTTTTTCATCCCATAGGTGATCGAGGGTCCTGCTGGGTTGATTTTTGCAGGTTTTGGATGGGTTTTGCGCTTAAGTCAGGTCTAGTTTCCTGGAGTTCAAGGGAGATGCGACGGTTCAGGTCAGACGCTAGGCTCCGCCCTCTATTGAGATTTTTTAAAAGTATGACTATCAAAATGGGACATGGTCCCCCAAAAAAACAAGTTCAAGGGAGAATAAAATATATGGTATGCTCTAACAAAAAACGAGTGATAATTTAACAATAGCAAGTACAAATGATCACGTTGACACCCAACTACCCATTAGAAACAAGGGGATCTGGAACATATTATTCATTTAGCTGTTGGAGGACATCCTAAATAGCGCATGAAAAATGTTATATCTCTCTATTCGCTAAGACAGTATACTATTATCTTTAAATCCTTTTTAAAAGAGTGTGGCAGATGGATAAAAGTATATATCATTTATCAACTGGCATCTGTCACTCCGCCTATTGCAGTTCCCCAATACCCTACAATTCCCAACAAGATGTGGAGATGTTAAGAAAGAATCAACACTAGCTGTCTCTCCCATAAAGCATGAGCTAAACTTCAATAAGCCTCTTAAGTCTTCAGCATATACAGTTGTGCTCAAAAGTTTGCATACCCTTGGAGAATTGGTAATATATCTACAATAAATACCAAGTAGATAAGTTGGCGCAGACCAAATTACTAAAAACCCGTCGTGGGTTAATATGCAGCACCAACAGGATACCTAGGTAATAGGGTACAGACAAATACAAAAACAGAAAAAGTGCTAGTGCACAAAAATATATATACCGAAACACCTTAAGTGTGGAGAAGTGACTCTAAGATGTATATTAGAGAATTATAATCCCCAACAAAAACCATACGTGCCAAACATTGACAAATCAATACTTATAGCCTGTCAATAGGCATCACTGGTCTCTATGACCTGGGAGACAAAAAAAAAGGGGGAAAGGAAGGAACATCAAAATAGGCATATGAGTAGGGAACAGAGGTGGAATAATGACCTGATTAATAATAAATCCCAATATAACCACCTCAAACAACGATCAGGGGCATACTTCAAAAGAGACAAGGAACCTCATAACTATTGGAACAGGAGGGATGAATGGACAGAGATGAGGTACAATAAAAGAAAGGAATATGAGAGGATCGATACCCCCAATAGACAGAGAGGAAGGGAAAGACCAAATAGGGGAAATAGCCCACAAACTCTCACTACGAATAACCGTTATGAAGTCCTGAGAGATAGAAACCAAGAGGAGGATTTTTTAGACAGAGTTTAGACAGAGGGTTTTCCAATAAAGAGAACAAGGAAAGTCAGTTTCGGGGATGTAGAGGAGGAAAGAGAAAGAAAAAAAAGGAGATACAACAGGTAATCCCTATTGGGATCAATAATATTTCTACTTATCCCCTGAGAGAAAATGAGATTAAAGTTTTAAATAAAGGGTTGAAATTCACACCCTCAAGGTGTTTTAATACTTTCCCAGCATATGTTGATTTAATGAAGTACATTAGGAGACTATGCATCCAGAAATTCTTTTTAAATAGAGAACTTAATACTTTGCAGATCACAGAGGAGAATGATGGTTTTAAACATACTATTTTTCAGAATAAGTCAAGTTTTTACCCCAATTATCTGAAACATGGGAGTATAGAAGCATTTGAAAAAGCGGTTCTGAATGATTTTAGGAAACTAGAAAGGAGACATGTCCAACATAACCTTACGCAGGAGGAAAGGACGGCCTTAAAGGGACTCAGAGAAAATGATCAGATTGTCACCAAACCTGCAGACAAGGGCGGTAGTTTGGTGATAATGGACTCTGGGAAGAATGTGGCAGAATGTATGAGACAGTTGGAGGACACTGAGGTCTATAGACAATTAGATGGGGACCCATTGGGAAAAATGAATAAATATTAGAACACGAGAACCCCGGTATTTTATGTCCTCCCTAAGGTCCATAAGGACATAGTGAATGATCCCGGGAGATCTATTGTCTCGGGCATTGGGTCCCTATCGTATAACCTGTCAAAATATATTGACTCCTTCCTCCAACCGATGGTAAATAAAACCAGCTCCTTTCTGAAGGACACAACAGATGTCCTGAAGATGTTCGAGGACTTCAATTGGAAGGAGGGGTATGCTTTAGTGACCTGTGATGTCACCTCCCTATATACATGCATACCTCATGACAAAGGTTATGCGGCTGTCAAGTACTTCCTGGAGTTGGATCAAGCATTGGACCATATTCAGGTAGAATTCTTGGTTGAGTATATAAGATGGACTCTAGAAAACAACTATTTTTGGTTTAATTTTAAATTTTATTTACAGCTAAGGGGGAATGCGATGGGCAGCACCTATGCGCCCAGTTATGTGAATTTATTTATGGCCCACTGGGAGAATAAATGGGCAGCATGACTGGAGCGCACGGGTGCTAGCCTATCGCAGATACATCGATGATATGGTTTTTATTTGAGATGGACCAGAAAAGGATTTTAAGGATTTTTTTTAATTCTATGATTTTGAATACTTGGGGTATTCACCTTGCTAATCATTTTAGTACTGAGTTCATTGATTTTTTTTAGACCTAAAAATTAAAATAGAAGGAGGAGTACTTAAAACCGAAACCATTTTTAAAAAAGTGGATGTCAATTGGTATGTGACCTATAGTAGTGGACACTATTCCCCTTGGCTGAATTATATACCGAAGGGCCAACTCCTTAGACTTAAACTAAATTGTACGGAGGATACAAGGTTTCAGGAACAGGCACAGGATCTTTTGAACAAATTCAGGAAAAAGCAATACCCAGAAGAAATTTTAGAAAAAGCCCTTGGGAAGTGAAGGTGGTTACACAAATGGATTTTATAGATGGAAATGTTGAACAGGACAAGAACTTAGATGGTTTTAAAGATGTTTTACTTTTTGATTTTAACGACCAACACAAATCTATGAGACATATAATAAAGAAATATTGGCCAATATTAAAAACTGATAAGGATTTGGGGGGTATATTACCACCAGAACCTAAGGTAACCTTTAAAGGAGCCCCTAACCTTAGGAACACTTTAGTACATAGCTTTTATAAGGAGAAACCAAATAAACCACGTAGCACTTTTTTTAGGTGAATTGAAGGTTTTTTTAGATGCAGAATGTGTTATGCCTGTAGGACAGTAAATAGGAAGAACAATAAAATGGAGATGTCTTTTAAATCAGAGAAAACCAATAAAGAATATAATATTAGGGTGCATATCACATGCCAGCCTGATAATGTCCGTGCCATCTACAATATGTGGGAAGGACTACACGTCCTCTCCACGTGAGAATGAGAGAACACATATATAATATCAAAAAGGGTTTAGACTGTCATAGAGTCTCTGAGCACTTTAAGAAGAAGCACAACCAGGACCCCATTGGGTTAGAATTTGTGGGGATCAAATGGGTGTGCAGGGATTGGAGAGGGGGCGATTTTCTCCGGAAGATCGGACAGGAGGAGATGCGGTGGATTTTTTTATTAGACACCCTGACCCCGTCCGGTCTGAACAAGGATTTTGAGTTATGCAATTTTTAATATTTTTTTTTTTACAATTCGTCTTATTATATATATATTTCTTCTATTGTTCACCCCAATTTTTTAGATTTTTTTATGTGAGTTTCATCTCAAGCACCTTTTATAGTGTGCTACATGTAAATATATTATTGATGGTTTTTAATTTTTAATTTTTAATATTTTAATTTTTGTCATAGTTTGAAAAAAAAATGTGCACTTTTAGTAGTACCTTTCCTTCCTCTGCATACCTGAGTGGACCTACACTGGGGTCCTGATTTTACTAATGGCTGTTGTTATAATCAGGATTTGTAATTTTTTATTATAGGTTTTGATTTAGATCATCATCCCCCTTTTTTAGTGTTCTTTCATTTTTTGGTGACTGTGATAATTTTTACACATTAAGGTTATGTGACTGTTTTTAAATTAAGTTTTCACAGGAATATGGCTAAGTATGGAACATATGCTGTATATTTATAGAGTATGTGCATAATTCCTATTTCTGACTTAGAAACATAGAAACATAGAAACATAGAATGTGACGGCAGATAAGAACCATTCGGCCCATCTAGTCTGCCCAGTTTTCTAAATACTTTCATTAGTCCCTGGCATTATCTTTTTAGAGACTGTTTTTTAAATGCTGGGCATTATTTCTACCTCATTTAAAAACAATATATGTGTATATATCTGCTGCTTTAAGAATAGAGATATGGGTTTTAGAGAACTTAATTAATCAATTTTATATGCTGGAGGCCGATTGGATCACGGCCAGAGGACTGACTATGTATAGAACGATCTTCAGTGGGAGGGGACCAAGCTCGTTTGAGAAAGCCCCAAGAGGTGGGGCGAAATGCGTCCCGTGACCACGTGTTCGGCATACACGGAAGTGTTTGGATACATCCACCGGCGAGATACACCAGCTACAGAACAAGGAGGACTGTGTACCTGCAAATTTCTGCACGGCTTCAGACTCTATATGGTGTGGTGAGCTGGCGGTGGACATTGTTTTTAAGCTGTTATTTGGAGTGTTTCTGTGCAATCAATAAATTGTGTTAATCTAACACCTGGTCACAAGAGCTTGTCTTGGATCCCACGTACCCAACAGGCTGATCCTCCCTGGGTGAGATAGCCAGGAGTGGGGCTTATACCATTCCCAACTTGTGAGTTCTTTTCTTAAAGAGATATTTTGCGTTTTAGTAACTTTATTGCACTAGGAGTGCTTTCTCTGTCTCCCCCCTTTGTTCTTTTTTTTTGTCTCCCAGGTCATAGAGACCAGTGATGCCTATTGACAGGCTATAAGTATCAATTTGTCAATGTTTGGCACGTATGGTTCTTGTTGGGGATTATAATTCTCTCATATACATCTTAGAGTCACTTATCCATACTTAAGGTGTTTCGGTATATATATATATATATTTGCACACTAGCACTTTTTCTGTTTTAATATATCTACAATGTTTCAGTGAGTGAGTAGGCAAAACACATTTATTTTATTTCTTATGGGATTCATATTCAACTGTAGTGTATAACAGAATGGCACAATCATAAAACAAAACATGGCATCAAAGAAAAAAAATGAAAAGACCCCTGTTCAAAAGTCTGCATACCCTTAGTTCTAAATACTGTGTATTTCCCCCTTTAGCATCAATGACAGCATGCAGTCTTTTGTAATATTTGTCTAAAAGGCCCCTAATTCTTGCAGGTGGAATAGCTGTCCATCGTCTTGGCAAAATGCCTCCAGGTCATGCAAAGTCTTTGGTCATCTGGCATAATCCGCACGTCTGAGATCTCTCCAAAGTGGGTCAATGATATTACGGTCAGGAGACTATGATGGTCACTCCAAAACCTTCACCTTTACCTGCTGTAACCATTGGAAGGTCAACTTGGCCTTGTGCGTAGGGTCATTGTCTTGCTGGAATGTCCAATAGCGTCCCATGCGCAGCCTTCGTGCTGGAGAATTCAAATTGTCTGCCAGTATTTTCAGATAACTTGCTGCATTCATCTTGCCATCAATTGTCACACGATTCCCTGTGCCTTTAGAGCTCACTCACCCCTAAAAGGGAGCACAGTGGTGATGGTATTCTTTTCACAATAGGCCTTGTTGATCCCTCTCCAAACATAGCGCTTATGACTGTGACCGTAAAGCTCTATTTTGGTCTTTTCGCTACAAATTACAGTATGTCAGAAGCTGTGAAGTGTGTCCAGGTGTTGACGGGCATATTGTAACCAGACGTTTTTGTGGTATTGGCACAGTAAAGGCTCATTTCTGGTAACTAGATCCATGGAGCTCATTTTTGTTCAAGTATCGTCGTATTGTGCTCCTTGAATCAACCACACTGTCTATTTCCAGAGTAGCCTGTATTTTTTCTGAGGTTACCTGTGGGTTTTTGCTTTGTATCCCGAACAATTCTTCTTTCAATTGGGGGAAATCATTTTTGGTCTACCTGACCTTGGCTTGGTATCAAGTGATCCCCGAATTTTCCACTTTTTTTTTCTTTTTTTTTTGTTCTGTTTTTTATAGTTTACTGATGCTTCTGTGGTTCAGGCCTTGGTACTCTTGTCATCATAAATATCTTGTGTTATCCTATTAAACTCCCTAAACCTCCCCACCCGAATCCCCAAACTCCCCCAACCCTTTGTTTAATTCCTGTTGTAAATTCTTGTGTATCAGATTTGCATTACCCATTTACTTTTGGAGAGAGAACCTCTCATGCCCAGTGTATTTTCATTGTTTTGTTATTCTGTTTTGTCTGCCCGTTTAGGGGTTGAGTTATTTTCCTTTTTTACTTTTCCTCCCCTCCTCCTTTTCTGGCCATCACCTCGCTGTGACTAGACCTTAACTATACCTGTTTTAATTTTTGCGTACTAAGTTTATAAGGGAGGAGAGTAGTGGTGGTGATATTTATTAGATTATCATTTTCATTTTGAATATTTATGTATCCCAGTCTTCTATTTGAGTATATCTGTTTCATAGGTTTACCAGGTTCCCCTTTTCCATCCTTGCTTGCCATATAACTGGTGTTATGAATTCTTGGGTGTGTGGGATTCACCCTATTTTCAAATTTCATGCTAAAAGTAGTTTAGCTGGTGTAATTATATGTAACATTATTATTAGTGGGGTTTTTTTGGTCATTTTTGGTCAGTACAAGTTTAGCAGGACCACTTCTGGCTTAAAAACTAATTTTATTTCCGTTATTTGATGTATTACCTTGATTACATCTTTCCAGAATGTATTTATGGGTGTGCACTGCCACCAACTGTGGATCAAATTACCTTCATTAATATTACATTTCCAGCTTCTGTCTGATGACTAAGCCTGTCCTTGTTTTCGGTAGCCCAAGGTTTTGTACAATAAAATGAATTAACCTTTTATTCATATTTTTAGCTACAAATATTGATTTCTCTAGATTTATTTTGTATCCTTAAACTTTAGAATATTTGTTTATCTCCTTCAATAGCTCTGGGGTTTTGGTTCTTCTAATGTTAGTAAGATGTCATCTGTGCAAATATTTAATTTACTTTCATAAATTATTTAATTTTTTATCTTATCTTATTAAAATCACAAGAGGTTCTAACACCATGATGTACAGTAGAGGGGGAAGAGGGCACCCTTGTCTAGTCCCGTTTTTAACACTGAAGTTTTGTGCTGTGAATCCTGACCCTGTTACTTTAGCTGATGGAGAGTTGTAGAGAGCGGATATAGCTTGTAATATTGATCCAGTGATTCCAAACTGTTTTAAGGTAGCAAACATGAATCCCCATCAAACCCTGTCAAACGCTTTCTCTGCGTCTATTGACAGTAACATTATAAGGGTTCCATTAATCTCTGTTTCTTTTAATATATTTATTATTTTGCTAAGATTGTTGATTGAAGACCTTCCTGGTATAAATCCTACTTGGTCATTATTGATTAATTGTGTTATAGCTATTTTTAATCTATCAGCAAGGATAGAAGATAATATTTTAACATCTGTATTGATTAGTGATATAGGTCTGTAATTGCCAATCAGTTCTGGGTCTTTATCTACTTTTGGCATGGGGACAATGTTCGCTCTCAACAACACTCCAGGACAGCTTTCTGTTTTCATTATGTAGTTGAAAATGGTGGTGAGTTCCCCTTTTAGTCGGTCTTTCATTAGTTTATAAAATTTATTTGGGGCAGTCTTTATTTTTATTTTTTTTCATTTGTAATTTTATTTGCATTTCAAATAAAGACAGGGAGTGAGTACAGAATAGAAAAGAGGAGGTGAAGGCAGCAACAGGCGGTCTTTAGTTTAAGCTTATCTATAGATTTACTGACCTCTACTTCTGTTATAGGCTGGTTTATTAGCTTTAATTTGTCAGGTAAGATTTTTGGCATGAGTAAGTTTTTTCATGGCCAAATATTTATTTTGATAGGTTATATAGATTCTGATAAAATCTCTGAAACACTCTACCTATTTTTTCTGGGGCCATTAAATAGGTTTCTTTGTCTTTTATTTTAACTATTACTCTTTTATGTTTCTCTTTTTCCAATTTGTTGTCCATTAGTGTTTCTGTCTTGTTGCTCTTTAGCTACCACTTGGATTTTAGTGCTTCTAACTGTGTGGTTTCTTTATTCATTAGCTGGATATTTATCTGCTTTTCTGTTTCTTCAAATTTCCTTGCTATTTCTGTAGAAGATGTTGTTTTATTCTGCCTCTTGTCTTCGCTTAATGTTATATATAGTTTGGAGAGAGGCGGTAATCCTTTTTTATTTGTGGTTACTGCCATTTTTATCAAGTGGTCTCTAGCTATGCTTTTATAAGCGCACCTGACTGTAATATCTGGTGTACCTTTGTTTTTCTTTTCTAAAAAGAAGAGATTTGTTATATTCTTAATTTCTTCAACATTGTTTTTTTGTATAATATAAAATATTTTATGTGCCACTCTTTACGGAATGTATCAAATTATCTTTGTATTCCAACATGATAGAACTATGGTCTGACGATGCTACATCTTGTATCTCTATTCTTTTCTTTTTTTTATCATTCAAGACTTATTAGCTTGATCGTTGCATACGTCAGTAAAGGCAAATACGTGCATTAAAGATAGTATGTAGCGATAGAACTGAATGTTATAGCATATTACATAAAAACATAACAAAAAATAGCATAAGCCAACATCATAAGGTTTAGTCTAAGTATGTCTAGATATCACATTAGTATCAAGGCGTTATATTAATCTAGTAGCCATATGTGTCAAACGTTTCTGGTATTGGTAAAATTGTAAGTTCCATCGCAATCTGTCACTGTAGGTCAAAGTGTAGTAAAGGTTCATTTGCTAGACAATAATAGCATAGAATGTTAAGACAGCATATTTAGGCATAGTAACAGAAAGCCTATTTCTGCATAGAGTACAGAGGAGAAACATAGCATAAGCCAGCATCCTAAAACTTAGCCTAGGTCTATATAAGTGTCGATTTAATTGTTAAGCGTTATATAATGGTTATGGTAGCCACATGTAGCACAGGTTTCCTGTGTTATTTAGACCGTTAGGTCTATCACTGCCTGCACACTGGTTTAATGCATAGTTAATCTGATTCGGCTTATCAGAAAGAGCACAGAACTGAACAAAGCATAGTATAAGTTACGTCAGGTTATGAAAAAACTTTGTTCCCGCCTTCGAAGAAGGGGAGACATAGAAAAGGAAAAAGGGCCTACGTGAAGTACCCTCTTAAGCACCAGTGTATCCCAGCACTTCAAAGGGCCTTGTTAGTGATGTCGCGAACATAAAATTTTCGGTTTGCGAATGGCAAATGCAAACTTCTGTAAATGTTCGCGAACGGGCGAACCCGGCGTACCGCCATAGACTTCAATGGGCAGGCAAATTTTAAAACCCACAGGGACTCTTTCTGGCCTCAATAGTGATAGAAAAGTTGTTTCAAGGGGACTAACACCTGGACTGTGGCATGCCGGAGGGGAATCCATGGGAACTCCCATGGAAAATTACATAGTTGATGCAGAGTCTGGTTTTAATCCATAAAGGGCATAAATCACCTAAGATTCCAAAATTGTTTGGAATAACATGCTTTAAAACATCAGGTATGATGTTGTATCGATCAGGTAGTGTAAGGGTTACGCCCGCTTCACAGTGACAGACCAAACTCCCCGTTTAACGCACCGCAGACAGTCCATAAACATATACATAGGCAAGAAAAGAAAAATAAAAGGACAGAGCGTAAACCGGACCTTAGAATGGCTGGACTAATACGCTAGAGACAGAGAATGGTCAAAGGGAAAGCCGAGGTCAAGGAAGCCAGAAAATACACAATACCGTTTACACAAGCCAAGTCAGGGAAACCAGAATTCAGAATAACCAGGGAAAAGCCAAGATCAGGATACCAGGAAATCAGATTCACAAAGATAAAGCACTCTCAGGAAACCAGAAACAGGAAACCACGACAGGGCAAGGTACTGGGGTGAGCTAGGGATTTAAATATCACGCGGCGGGCCGGCAGCCACGACACTCTGTTACGTCCCCCTCATCAGGCCTTTTTCAGTCGAATGTATCGCCCACTGTCAGTCCCTTCGGGATCCATCCCTCATTCATCTTAATAAAGGTGAGGTAATCTAGATTTTTTTGGACCTAGGCGACTTCTCTTCTCAGTGACAATACCTCCTGCTGCACTGAAGGTCCTTTCTGACAGGACACTTGAAGCGGGGCAGGCCAGAAGTTCTATCGCAAATTGGGATAGCTCAGGCCACAGGTCAAGCCTGCACACCCAGTACTCAAGGGGTTCATCGCTCCTCAGAGTGTCGATATCTGCAGTTAAGGCGAGGTAGTCTGCTACCTGTCGGTCGAGTCGTTCTCTGAGGGTGGACCCCGAAGGGCTGTGGTGATGCGTAGGACTTAAAAAGCTCTGCATGACAGCCAAGATGGCCGGACGTGTTTGCTAGCAGCTCCTGCACATCTGAACTCAATCCAAACGAATCCTACTTAAATCGATTATAAAACAGAGAGGAGCAGACAGTATATTGCTACCGCAACAATTGTGCACCCGAGGGTGTCCCTATTTCTGCCTAAGCAACTTGGAAACACGCTATCCGAACATGCGGCCTAGCGGGAATGGCGGCCAGATACCTGGGGGAGTCGGCCGATCCCCCAGGAAAGAACCGGCAGCGACCGCAAGCAAGTCTGCAGCCCTGCAATCCCCCCCTTTGGACCGGTGGGGGATATCCCGGTCCCCCTGGGCTAGCCCCATGGACTCACCAAGCGACCAAGCAAACCTCACATCAACCCGACCGGTAAGGCCTAAGATGGCGGACGAGTTCTCCTCATGGAAACCAGGGCTGCCCGGGCCGGAACCGGTCCAACTAGACCCACCAAACCACACGCAACAACGCATAGACAAAGCGTTCCAACAACTCTGGCGACGACTAGAGGAGTGGATGACGGCGCAACAGGCCCAATCCCAGGAGAAGGCACGCAAGGCCGCGACCAGCAAAAGGCCTACACCTCCTCAGGGCACACCGACTCCACGAGTTAATTACAAACAACGTCTTTAACCTGACAAGACGGAATCCCACTCGGAATGGGAAGAAAAAAAATCATCGCCGACGGAGAACCCGCACCCACATAAGGCGACTACGCAAAACGAGACATACAACACCCCACTTACCTGCATACACGAGCGGGAGTAGAGGAGTCAAGCACCAGACCCAAAGGCCTGAGGTGACTTACAACACACGACTGAGACCAAGCCGACACCAGCGGAAAAACGCACCATCTACTAGCCCACCACAAAAACGCACACATGGATCATACTGTGGAATCCAGATGGAGGGTCATCATTTGGAGCTGACAAGCCGGAGAGCAGGCAGATATGCCGGGTCGAGCTCCACAACGGATCATTTACCAAAGCACACTAAAGGCATCGGCTGACAGATTGCAGCAGCCCTGGATCCAGCTACTAGCCTACTTACAGTTCGGGACTTGGATGTAACAAACGAACCTTTTCACTCTATTTGCCCAGTCCATCTAAGCTGTTTAATATTTGTTTTGCCCTTTGATTTAACCGTTACTTATGTTTTTAACCCACATGCGACAGATAATACCTTGAATAAGCCTGTGCCTTTAAATCCACACGCAGTATAGTCTGCCAGCCGGTCCGGGCTAAAGTGAACGATCTCCTTCGTACCAAAGCAATGTTTTATACCTATATAGTCTAGCATGTTTTATGATAAGGCACTGATGTTGAACATAGCGCTTCATATATTATCAGAAATCTCTTTATATAAGCCTGTTTTAGGAACCTGATTTAGACGCCTGTTACATAGGCCTGTTTCCTCTCAGCATGAACCTACTTGCATAGCTTTGCTAAAAATAAGATTGCATATGTCTTGCCTGTACCCTTAATCACGCCTCTGCATACTCTATCCTGACAAGTGCACATAGGCTACCTTAACACTTACCTTGACACTATTTGCAGTAGGATACTGTTAACTGTTAACTACTATAACATGCTTAAGCAACCGTAATAATACGCAAATATTCATGCCTAGATTAACTCCAAGAGAAGACCTATAGACAAGCAAAATGTACAATAAATGTGAGTTTAACATGCAAGCATGGTACACTACACTCGACTTACCCTTAACCCTTTATATGTTAGTTTTAACGCCTATAAGCGGAACTTAGGTCAGCTTGGTTACACATATTGTTTAATGCTCAACTTGTTCATATCCTGATTTTCATAACAAAAAGTGCAAAGTTTTCTCATGCCATACCTGTGTTATAAAATGTCTATGTATCTGCTTGCAACAGCTGTCGTGGCAGTGCAAACATATCTGTAATCTTTATGCACAAATAAAATAAAGAATAAAAAAAAAAAAAAAAAGCTCTGCATGTCTGCCATCAACAACACGTCTGTAAAGCGTCCTGTCCTTGCCGACGTGGTCGTGATTACTTTCACCTCTTCCCCTGTTAGATTCCCGTTGTGCTGTGACATCACCCTTATACGCTGTGAAAGCATACTTTTTAATTGATTTTGTAACTGCTGCATCCATTCCGACTTGCCGTAATTTGGTAACATTTCAGGCACTTTCTGCTTATACCAGGGGTCTAGTAGCGTGGACACCCAGTACAGGTCATTCTCCTTCAGCCTTTTTATACGAGGGTCCCTCAACAGGCACGACAGCATGAAAGACCCCATTTGCACAAGGTTGGATGCCGAGCTATTCATGTCCCGTTCCTTGTCCTCAGTGATCTCACTGAAGGTATGTTCTTCCCCCCAGCCACGTACAACACCACAGGTACCAGATAGGTGACAACGAGCACCCTGGGATGCCTGTTGTGGTTGGTATTCCTCCTCCTCCTCAAAGCCACATTCCTACTCTGACTCCTCTTCCTCACAATCCTCTTCCAGCGTTGCCGCAGGTCCAGCAAGCGATGCTGATAAGGCTGTTTCTGGTGGTGATGGTGACCACAACTCTTCCTCTTCACGCTCATCTACGGCCTGATCCAGCACTCTTCGCAGGGCATGCTCCAGGAAGAAAACAAATGGTATGATGTCGCTGATGGTGCCTTCGGTGTGAATGACTAGGTTTGTCACCTCCTCAAAAGGATAGATGAGCCTACAGGCATTGCGCATGAGTGTCCAGTAACGTGGCAAAAAAAATCCCAGCTACGCAGAGGCTGTCCTAGCACCACGGTCATACAAATACTCGTTAACGGATTTTTCTTGTTGGAACAGGCGGTCAAACATTAGGAGTGTTGAATTCCAACGTGTTGGGCTGTCACAAATCAAGCGCCTCACTGGCATGTTGTTTCGCCGCTGGATATCAGAAAAGTGCGCCATGGCCGTGTAAGAACGCCTGAAATGGCCACACACCTTCCTGGCCTGCTTCAGGACGTCCTGTAAGCCTGGGTACTTAAGCACAAAGCATTGTACGATCAGATTACACACATGTGCCATACACGGCACATGTGTCAACTTGCCCAAATTCTATGCCGCCAACAAATTTCTTCCGTTGTCACAAACCCCTTTGCCGATCTCCAGTTGGTGCGGAGTCAGCCACTGATCCACCTGTGCGTTCAGGGCGGACACTAGTGCTGGTCCGGTGTGACTCTCTGCTTTCAGGCAAGTCAACCCCAAGACGGCGTGACACTGCCGTATCCAGGATGTGGAATAGTACCTGGGGAGCTGGGGGGTGCCGTTGATGTGGAGCAAGACGCAGCAGCAGAAGAGGACTCAGCCGAGGGGGTTATGGAAGAGGATGGAGTAGGAGGAGTAGAGGAGGTGGCAGCCGTCCTGCCTGCAAGTCGTGGCGGTGTCACCAACTCCTCTGCAGAGCCACGCATTCCATGCTTGACAGCCGTCACCAGGTTTATCCAATGCGCAGTGTAGGTGATATACCTGCCCTGACCATGCTTTGCAGACCAGGTATCAGTGGTCAGATGGACCCTTGCCCCAACACTGTGTGCCAGACATGCCATTACTTCCTTTTGCACAATCGAGTACAGGTTGGGGATTGCCTTTTGTGCAAAGAAATTTTGCCCGGGTACCTTCCACTGCAGTGTCCCAAAAGCTACACATTTTTTGAACGCCTCAGACTCCATCAGCTTGTATGGTAAAAGCTGGCAGGCTAAGAGTTCAGTCAAGCCAGCTGTCAGATGCCGGGCAAGGGGGTGACTTTGTGACATTGGCTTCTTACGCTCAAACATGTCTTTGACAGACACCTGACTGTGGGCAGATGAGCAGGAACTGTTAAGGCGAGAGACGGAGTGGCGGATGGTTGAGAGGGGGCAGCAGTGGTTGACGTGACTGAAGATGCTGGACCAGGAGGAGGATGGCGGCTTTGAGTTTGTGTGCTGCTTGTACTCATGTGTTGATCCCATAGGCGTTTGTGATGTGCGATCATGTGCCTTCGCAAAGCAGTTGTACCTAGGTGGGTGTTGGACTTCCCACGACTCAGTTTCTTTTGGCACAGGTTGCAAATGGCATTGCTGTTGTCAGAGGCAGACACACAAAAAAAATACCACACTGCTGAGCTCTGCAATGACGGCATTCTGGTGGTGGCAACAGCATGCGTTGATTGGCGTGCTGTCTGGCTGACCCCTGGTGCCGATGCATGCTGTCTGACTGTGCCACCAGCTCCTTGCGACGACCTCCCCCTGCTTCCAACTCGTCTCCTCCTCCTCCTCTCTGTCTCCCCATCTGAACTTTCCCCCTGTCCTTCTTCTGTTCTAGCGGGCACCCACGTGACATCCACAGACGCATCGTCATTATCAACCGCTTCACTTGAATCTGACAACTCAGCAAAGGAAGCAGCAGCGGGTACAACATCATCATCATCACACCGTACGTCCATGTGTGTAATGCTGCCTGACTGAGACATATCCCTGTTATCTACATCCTCTGGCAATAATGCTTGCGCATCACTCATTTCTACCAACTGAGGTGTAAATAACTTCTCTGACATACCAAGTGAAGCGGCTGTGGTGCTAGTGTTGGTGGTGGCGGCAGGCGGGCAAGTGGTAACTTGAGAAGTGCCCGAAGCTAAGCTGGAGGAGGATGGTGCGTCAAGGTTCCGAGCGGAAGCTGTAGAAGATTGGGTGCCCTGTGTTAGCCAGTCAGCTATGTCCTCAGAACTTTTCCAGTTAAGGGTACGTGGCCTCTGGACACTGGGCATTATTCTAGGGCCAAAGGGAATCACAGCACCACGACCACGACGGCCCCTGCGGGGTGGCCTGCCTCTGCCTGTCATTTTTTTTTCGATTAGTGGTACTATGCGTGCAAGCTACTGTGACAACATATATGAGTGGCACTGTGCACTGGCAGAAGTTGGCAGAGTAGACGCTGTAGGCCTGACACACACGCTTGCAGACAACTAACTCCTATTCATTTTTTTTTTTTTTAAATGTACACTACTGTTACACCAGATATGAGTTGCACTGGTGTGACACTGTGCCCTGGCACAGTCCAAAAAGTAGTTTTTTTGTTAAATGCAAGCTATTGTGACACCAGATATGAGTGATGGCACTGGGCAAGTGGGCACAGTATAAGCTGTGAGCCAGACACACACGCTGGCAGAAAACTAACTGCTATTCAATCTTTTACAGTCAAAATTTTATTTTTATTTTAAATGTACACTACTGTTACACCAGATATGAGTTGCACTGGTGTGACACTGTGCCCTGGCAGGCCCTGAAACGCACACTTGTGAAGGAAACTGCTATTATATTACAGTCAAAAAAGTTTTTTGTTTTTTTTTAAATGCAAGCTATTGTGACACCAATGAGTGAGTGGTGGCACTGGGCAGGCCCTGAAACGCACACTAGTGAATGAAACTGACTGCTATTATATGACAGTCAAAAAAGTTTAGTTTTTTTTAAATGCAAGCTATTGTGATACCAGATATGAGTGGTGGCACTGGGCAAGTGGGCACAGTATACGCTGTGAGCCTGACACACAGGCTGGCAGGCAGGCAACTGCAATTACATTACACAGAAAGAAAAAATAAAAAGCAGACTGATGTTCTAGCCCTAAAAAGGGCTTTTTGGGGTACTGTCCTTAGAGCAGAGATCAGATGAGTCCTTCAGGACTGTAGTGGACACTGAATACTACCTAGCTATCAATCAGCAGCAGCTACACTGTCCCTACTCTCACTAAGAATGCAGCTTCACAATGAATGTAAAATGGATGCTGTCCAGGGAGGGTCTGGGAGGGATGGTCTGCTGCTGATTGGCTGGAATGTGTCTGCTGACTGTGAGGTACAGGGTCAAAGTTTCCTCAATAATGACGAATAGGGGGCGGACCGAACATCGCATATGTTCGCCATCCATGGCGAACGCGAACAAGAGATGTTCGCTGGGAACTATTTGCCCGGAACTATTCGCCCACGAACCGTTCGGGACATCACTAGGCCTTGTGCCATGCACGCGCAGCCGGGCATAACAAGACACCCTAAGTTAAAATAATAAAAAAATAAAATAAATAAAAAACAGAAAAAAAAATGTTTTTTAAATAAAATAAAAAATATCACAAAGGAAATACAGATAAGGAACAGGCCTCCCTCCCCCGTCCATCCGATTCAGATATGGCAGTCTATGGTAATCAGTAGTAAGCAAACAATGGCAGACTGTCTGCAGTATGGTAGCTTTGGCTCTCAGAGGTTCCAGGGCCCCCTTCCAGATCCCCCTTCAGTCCCAACCCTCCAGCAGAGTATGGTGAACTTGGCACTCATAAATTGAAACAGTCCGCTGGGCACCACCCTCCTAAGGTCCACAGACCATCCATCTCCTGCACCTCCTCTGCACCTTCAGGGACTCAGTGAGGCGTCGTCCCCTGAAATGTCTCTCCCAGGTCTGGCTACACACTTGGTTCAGCAATGCTTCACTCACAGTCACCGGTGCACCGCTGCTCCACACTGTCTAGCTCAACAGGGCTTGCGGCGTTGGGGACAAGTCCCTCCAGGCTTCCCTCAAACCTGGAGGCTGAGGACAACATGCCTCCAGTTGGTAGACGTTCTGGGAGGCTCCATACACAGGTCAGCAATCCCCCAGGGCTTAAGGTCAACATATTTCAGCCCTTCATGACACGTGAGTATGTCCCCATATACTGCCACCTCCAAGCATAGAGTGATAGGTCTTTGCATCTTATAGATATGGCAGGAGGAGGGGAGATCGCCATCTTTGGCTGTGAGTCAGGTTGTGGTCAAAGCTTCAGCCGGCTCCAGCGGACTGGCCGGTATAACCCCCACCGTCTGGGGAGCGGGGGAGCAGGGCCGGGCCTCTATTTGCCGCCAGTTGCATGACCTACAGGGCTACAGGCAGCAACCAAAGGCATACTTAGGAGTAGGCCGGTATTCTCCACCGTTGCTGTATAGGTTGTCATCAAAGTGAGGCGTGGAGGTAGGCCTGTGTTTCAGGTCCCAAACCAGGATCTCCTGGCCGCTAATAGGTTCCCACAGGTATGTGTAGCAGTAGCTAGTGGTTAGCTGGGCTCTTTTGGCCCTAAATCACCGTCTTTAAAGAGCGGAGACCGGAGCTGAGGAAGATGGCTGCTGTTCAGTCCGGCCCCCTTATCTCTATTCTTTTAATAAGATATAGCATGGTCACATTTCCCAGGATAAGGTCGATTCTGGAGTATGAATTGAATATTCTAGAATAACATGTGTAATCTAGGTCGGAGGGGTGAAATATTCTCCATATATCTCTTAGATCCTGATTATTTAGTAAGTTTTGCAGTCTGTTTTCAATTGTTTTCCTGCTTTTTCTGTCATTCTGGCTCTTTCTGTCTATCAGAGGGTCCACTACGCAATTAAAGTCCCCCATGATTAGAACCAACCCTTGCTTGATCTGCTCTATTATCTTACATACTTTTGTGATAATTTTATTGCAGATTTTTTTGGTGCATAAATGTTAACTAATGTGAATAGCTTATTATTTATTTAACATATTAGAATAATGTATTGGCCTTCTGGATCTAATTATTGATGTTTAATGATAAGGGAAACATTTTTTGCAAATATAAATGCTACACCTTTTTTTTTTTTTTCTAGAGCCGCACTTACAATAGTGGGGTATCTTGATGTTTTAATTATATTTTCATTGGATCCAGTGGGTTTCTTGCAGGGCACAGATTTGTTTCCAAATTTTTATCAGAAGGTCGACAATTATAGACCTTTTACATGGTGTGTTGATCCCCCGGGCATTTATTGAGGTCAACTTAAATTGTGTTTTCTTATCTGTTCTCGAGACTCTCTCTCTCCAAAAATTACTAAAGTTTTATAGAAAAATTAAAAAAAACATCTTTATTTGTGATACATAAAAGTAAGATGGGTGAATCCCAAATGATGATATCAATCTAAGAGAAACGTGATGTTTGGCAAACCCCCCCCCCCCCCCCCGCCATACAGTATCTCAAGTAATACAAAACATTACTCAGATATAGGTCCCACGTGACATGTGGAAAAAGCTTACTGAGGTTATACAATCCAGGACGAGCCTACCTTAAGGCACTACTAGTTAAAAAAAAAACCCTAACCAAATAGTCAAATAGAATTCCAAATATGGGAAGAAGTAGGGACAAAAGGAGACCCTATAGATCTAAACCCCACACCATTTCAACTTTGTGTTGAGTCAGTCGTTATATAGGTGTATTAACTCACTATTATTCTTCCTCTTCACTGTGCAAAACTTGTGTTGTTCTTAATCCTAACACTCTTTTCCTTGCCCTTTTCTTTTATTTCCTCCATGTGTAGGAGTATACCTTTTAATGTATTTATAACTTTGTTTTATTTTGATTTGAATTTTAGTGTACATTATGTATTTTAATTGTGATTAGTGTGAACCTCTTTATCGGTAATGTTTCTTTACTTTGTGCATAACTTATCTTACTATGTGTCTATTTAAACAATTTCTAATCTACATTTCTCTTTTATTTTATTTTTTTACTTGTATATATATATATATATATATATATATATATATATATATATATATATATATATATATATATATCCCTGTTATCCCCTTTATCCCCTTGTGCTATTAATCGCAAAAAAGCAAAAAATACAATAAAAAATAATAATAATAAAGAAATAAAAATGTTAATGTATTATTTCCCTCTTAATTCCAAATGTAGTTCTTTTCATCTTCCCTCTTTCAGAAGTTGAGTGCAGCTAGTGCCCATTTCTTTCCCTTTTCTTTCAAATATTTGGGGCCACACTATTTGTTGGCTAATGGTTGGAGCTGCTTCCGATTTTGTTTTTAGTTAACTAGCTTTTTAGATCTTCTGCGCAGTTAATCGGAGTAATCTTCCCTTTGTGTGATATAAAAATTTTCGTGGGGAACCCCCATCGGTAATTACCTGTAATATTATTCTGTCTTAGAATTAGTGTGCTATCAAAAAAGGTTTTCCATGACAAATCCTGAAATATTTTCAGTGTTTCGTACATTCATTACCTCTTATGGCTCTCAACATTTGCGTCTTAATTTTAAAAGAGACGCAGCATATTAGTACATCTCTTGGGAGGTGTTCTGGGACACCCTTAGGTTTATTCACTCTGTGGCATCTTTCCATCAAAGGAATTCTGGGGTCCGATTCCACTTTCAGATGTTTAAAAAATTCCTCTATGTATGGCTCCAGATTTGTAGGATTTATTTGTTCTGGTACTCCTTTGATTCTTACATTTTAAAAAAAAATATATATATTTTTTAAATTCTTTATTTTTGGTGCTGGGGAACTTTATTAAAATAAAAATTCTTTCTTTTTGGTGCTGGGGAACTCTCCTCCCTCTTTTGATGTCAGCGCTGAATGCGCATGCACGTCAAGAGCCACGCCTGCATTCAATCAGTCAATAGGAAAGCATTTCTCAATGCTTTCCTATGAACATCAGCCTCTTCTCACTTTGATTTTCACAGTGAGAAGCGCAGAAGCACCTCTAGCGGCTGTCAATGAGACAGCGACTAGAGGCTGGATTAACCCATAGGTAAACATAGCAGTTTCTCTGAAACTGCTATGTGACGAACCCTGCTGCATAGACCTGTATTGCTGGTTCGTCTGTTTGCATTGGATTCGTGGATTTCCTGTCCGTATGCTGTTGTTCGTACGTTTTCTAAAGTACCGATTGAAACTACCAAACATCGGCCACCCAGGAGAGGAGTGTGCGGCCCATTAACACCTTGACCACAAATTAGAACGTTGTGGTTAACCACAAACACCTCTCCATTCCATTCGTACGGGTGGTCGTCGTTCGTATGCCGAACACGAGGCGGCGGCCATTTTGGACACGAGGCGAATCAGCGGTGTTCGGTGCAAAACCCATGGATCTAAAAACGGACTCTTTATCTACCGAACACCGCTGGAGACGGCCGTCTCCCCTTCTATTCCCTTGGAGGCATACGAACACTGGTCCGTTCGGGAGTTTCTTTCATTCGTATGAACTTACCCAGATAGCCGTCCCATGGAGTCATTCGTATACCGAAGGACTTATGAGAGACTTTGACTCCATGGCGATTGGACTGTGTACATCGGACCTGAGCGCTATTCGGTAGGAATATGCCCTCAGATTCAGGCTATCTGGGGATACGTTGCACGAACACTATATATTCGGTACTTCTGATTTTATGTATTTTATTGCATTTTTTGTGTTTGGTTTTAAAATGGCGATGGTTCCTATCCTCGGAGTTAATTAGGTTTCTCCCTAATTATCTCCAGGATAGGAACAGATGTATTATGGGTAAAATGGGAAGGGCTTGTGTTATAGCCACTGTGGTTGGCTACTGTTTAATATATTTTTCAGTCTTCCACCAGGTCCCCTAGGGGAGTGTCTACCTGGTGGAGACCTGCATAAATACTGGGCAGGTAGCCCCTATTAAACACATCACTGCTTGACCTTCAAGACGGAGCTTTGTCTCATTTGTGGAGGGATTGACTATTGGGACAGCGTTTTCGTTTATTTCTAGCTGTGGAAGGATTTCGGATGGATTGCTGATCGGGAGTTACCGCATTCGTATGCTCCGTTCGGGAGTTTTATGATCGGTTATACTGGAATTGCATTTCTGGAGAAAGGGGATTATCGACTAAACGGCAGCTTCACTCTCCAGGCGGTGAGTGTCTTAACATGCTATTTTTACAGCTGCAGGGTTAACCCTAGATGGACCTGGCACCCAGACCACTTCAATGAGCTGAAGTGGTCTGGGTGCCTATAGTGGTCCTTTGAACATGTGCAGTTGATTTTGGAAGAATTGCAAATTGAGGTTTTTAGTCATTTAGTTAGATAAAGAAATACAAATTATTTCTCCAAGTGTTAAAATGACCTCAAGGCTCAATTACAGAATAATTCCATCAATATTTGATAATTTGATTAATCAAGCACACAGCCCGGTCTACCAGACAGCCACTGGGGCGCTTATGGGTCCTTGGCAGACTTTTGGACATCCAGCGTCAGCTAAAAGTTTATAGGTAAGCATTGATTCAATACTTTTCTAGGGGGTAGACCTAATGCGATTGCGGTGCTTGCTGCACATGTGCATTAGGTCCCCGCCGGCTGAGGAGGAGCAGATGCACAGCATGGTCCAGCACTGAGGGATAGTGGTGCTGGAATCAGTTAACTGACAAAAGGGTTTTTAACTCTTTCAACACTGCATGGGGGGAGCCAGAGAGGGGGCACTATAGTACTATGAATACAACTTTGTATACCTAGCACTTTAGTCTCTCTTTAAATAGCAGGACGTTTTTAGTACCACTCCAATTTCCAATGTCCAAAAGTGCTAGCTCACCTGCCTCATCAAGGCAAAGTTCTAGTTAATGTAATGAGTGTAGAACTCACCTTAGATGTTTGCCTTGATGGGGCAGGAGACCATTTGCATCCATCTATGATTTTGCTGTTTGTGATTGTGCAAATGTGCGTATGCATGTGAATGAAAGTATCGCATGCTCTGGAATGATGGATACTGTAAGGATGAGGAGGAATGTGTCTTGCCCTGAGATCCCCAAATGGTAATTGTTTTGAGACTTAGACGGTCACTGTTACCTAAGGGTTTATAGATCATAAAGTGAAGGAAAAGGAGAGACAAAATAATGTGTGTCAAAAACGAAGGGAGTGGGCCAGAATACAATAGAAAGCATAGGTCTAGAATTTAGGGGTTCTCAACCCAGTCCTCAAGGACTCCCTACCAGTCCAGGATTTAGGGATTACCCTACTGTGTCTAATGTGTTTTTAGTGGGGGGAGAGGGGAATAAACACTTTAGACACAACAGGGTAATCATTAAATCCTGGACTGGTAGGGGGTCCTTGAGGACTGGGTTGAGAACCCCTGGTCTAGCATGTCCCCAGGCTTAGACATAAGGACAAGGGCAGCAACAGTTATTATATATCTTTGCTAGTTACTACTCAGTACTACTGGAGACCTGCACGTCTTGTCACGCATTGAATCTTGTTTTTCTGGGTCCTAAAAATTTTCTCTTTTCAATGAAAATATATCTACAAAAAAAACGAAACATTTTTGTATTTTATATAAATAATATTTTAGACTAGACATAGAATTTCTATCTGTTAGAGAAAACAAAATTTTGTTACTTACCCAAAAAAGGAAATTGTATAAAAACAGTAGATACTTTAGAAAAACAGTGCCCCTGTCGTCTTTTTCTTCATTGTAGGCATGCACCATATTGTCAGGAGCTAAAAATAAACAGTCAATAATTTACTTACAGATCAGCTTTTTCTCAAGCGCTTGTTTCCTTATAAAAGCTTTGCCATTATTGTTTGCATGTTGTACATAATTGATTTTCTTTTTTTAAGAGCTTAAATAGCAAGTAAACAAAAAACTAATTCCAGTCAAAACTCACGTGTATCTTTACCTTAATGAACTTTCAAATTAATGTGTGCACCCACAAATAAATTCACATTAACATATATAGCCAGAGCAGTAAAATGTGATGGTAGGTCCTGAAGAAAGCTTATGAGTTAGAAGCCCCCCCAAAATACATTCTCATACTTTGTACCTCCAAGATAACTTAAAGGTGCACTATAGTGTCAGGAGTTAAAAAATGTATTCCTGACACTATAGTGTTGAACCCAGTATTTAGCTCCCTGATCCCACTCTGATTGCACTGAAAAGGTATTTTTACTCACTTTTTCTCCCACACAGTGCCAGTCTCTACGTGGCTGGCCCCATCATTGTCCTGCTACCATGGCTGATATACTCAGCCTTGATGATCTCAGCCAATCCATTGCTTTCCTATAAAAAAGCATTGGGAGTCTGTTGCATATACACGGCAAAACGTAGCGTTGCCAATCAGCATCTCCTCATAGAGATGCATTGAATCAATGCATCTCTGTGGGGAACATTCAATGCCTCCATACAGAGCATGGAGATGCTGAACACCAGTTCTGCACACTCTGCAGCGCTGATCCAGGAAGCACCTTAGTGGCTGTCTGAGTGACTGCTACTAAAGGTGTTACTAAGCAGCAATGTAAACACTCGCTTTTCTTTGAAAAAGCAGCATTTACATTGAAAATTCCGCAGGGACAGCCTATAGACACCAGAACAACTGCATTAAGCTGTAATTGTCTGGTGACTATAAAGTCCCTTTAATATTTTCCCATTTCCTTTCTCCAAATGTATAATTTCCCCAAAATACGGCATTTGTGAGTCTATTTGTGTTATTCAGTTTTCATCTACTGCTTTGTCAAGATGGCTGCCTTCTAAGATAAACAAATCCCTCACATCTTTCTACATTCTGTCAAGCGGAGTACAACCCAGCAATACGTAAAATTCTAATTATGTTGTCATACAGTCAATGTATTTGTTTACAAGAGGGTCTTCCAAAAGGTAATAAGAAGGATTTGACACAAACGCATAATACATAAACTGACGAAAGGGATAGCAAGAATAACAGCACAGGTATAAATATCAGTTGCCCTTTGTTTTACCCCAACAGAAAATTAAGGGGTTTCACACATCCTATGATTTGACATGTACGGATCTTACCGCTTGCTTCATCATGCCACTATTACTCTAAAGTGGGAGCTACTCTTTTCTAAACCTGACAACATGAACATGGGTTCATAGAACACACTGGGCTATCACTTAGCCTATCTTAATAAGTAGTTATGTATGTACATGTCTCCAGGGATATGCATCTTGAACAGCAGTAGTTGCAAAGCCATCCACATCACAGTGCACTTCCAGTTAAGTGTCAATATGGATACTCATAATGAATAATCATACCATTAGGGCTTGAGTGATTAAGTACCATCTGCCCATATAGCTATTTGGAACATGGGACTATCTATCTTAGTGCTAGTGAACATGGGGTCACCTAACCCCCATAATTATACATATAGTCTCTCTCTCTCTCTCTCTCTCTCTCTCTCTCTCTCTCTCTCTCTCTTTATTTATCTACACTGATCAGCCACAATCTTAAAACCACTGACAGGAGAAGGGAATTTCAGTGATTATGTTGTTGCAATGTTACCTGTCCAGGGATGGTGGGGATATATTAGGCAGTGAGTGAACAGTCATTTCTTTAATTTCATGTGTTGGAAGCAGGAGAAATGGGCAAGCGAAACGTTCTGAGAGACTTTGACAAGGGCCAAATAGTGCTGGCTAGACAACTGGGTTAAAGCATCTGCAAAATGGCAAGTCTTGTTTGGTGTTCCTGGTGTTCAAGAGAATTAAGTGCTCAAAAATAGTCCTGTTATACAATAGCAGCAACAACCTTCCAAAGTTCCCTCTTTTTGGCTTGAAAAATGGTAATTTTTCACAGTATGTTAGTTGCGCTTCAAATGGATATGTAAAACAGAAATAGAGAAAAGATCAAATGGCGGAGTGTATTTAGAAACCTGTAATGAATGTGGAAAGATTTATTAGGGCTGCAGACCAGCTCTGGAACTCAAGTTTGGGCAGAACAATCCCTGCTTATGGATATGTGGACATCTTTCTTATCAGGTATGGATCTTCAGTGGAGTATTATTATGGGATATGAAAAAATATATAATGTAGTATGTAGATAGAAGGTGGATATAAATAGCAATATATAGCAATGAATAAGTGGTACAATCCCCACTGCTGGATTATGTGTAATCAGATGTTCTCAACAGTATTATGCAAGATAAAACAAATGCAATGCTCTGTGTAGATACAAAATTGTGTAATATAACATAGAAGAAGAATCCTACTTACATACTACTGAGCAATATGATATTGCTCAATCCTTCTGGCATAGGTGGATATAATCCCCACCAATGATAATGAAGATGGAGTGTAGTCACAAGCAAATGTAGATGCAGGAACAGGATAAATATATAAGGAAATAAGAAGGTGGAAGCCAGGAACCTATATATACTTTGGAAAAACCTTTAATAAATTGAAACGCATTAGTGTTTTTTAAAATATTTTTTATTATATTTGACCATTTTAATGTTTTTATAAAGTCCAAAATACAGCTGTTTTTTTATCCTGCTCCTGGATCTCCATCTGTTTGTGACTATACCCCATCATCAATATCCTTGGTAGGGATTATATCCACCTATGCCAGGAAGGATTGAGCAATATCTTATTACTCAAAAGTATGCAAGTAGAATTCCATGTTATACTGCACCATTTCATATCTGCAGAGAGTACTATATTTATGTTTTATCTTGCATCATCAGGTTGCACATAATCCAGAAGTGGGGATTTTACTATTTAATGCTGTTCTGCTTGAGCCACATAGTAATGTACTCACACTTATCTTGTGAATACATTACTATGTATTGCTTTTATATCCACCTATTTACGTCATACTATACTATATATTACTCCTGTCTTTTGTTTCATATCCCATAATAATACATTGTTGAAGATTCATATCTGATAGGAAAAGCATCCACATATCCATAGGTGATGATTGTTCTGCTCAAATTTGAATTCCAGAGTTGACCAGAAGCTCTAATATATATTAATGGTTTTCCACTATTACTTTATCCAAGTTCCTGAATATATTCCACCATTGGATCTTTTTTCTGTTTTACAACTCACCTATTTGAAGTGCAACTACCAACATATCAACATACTGGAAAAAACATGCAGTGTTTGGAACTACCAAAAGTGGTGTAAGGAAGGACAGCCGGTGAACCAAGTCAGAGTCATGGATACCCAAGACTCATTGGTGTCCGTAGGGAGCAAAGGCTAGTCAGTTTTATTCAATCATGCAGAAGAGCTACTGTAGCTCAAATTGCTGAAAAACTTAATGTTGGCCATGAAAGAAAGGTGTCAGAACACACAGTGCATCACGGTTTTCTGGGTATGGGGCTGCGTGCCCATGAAGATCCCTGTCCACCACTGAAACTTCCATCAGTTTGGGCATGAGCACCAGAACAGGACCATGAAGCAATGGAAGAAGGCTGCCTGGCCTGATAAATCCCGTTTTCTTTTAGATCATTTGGATGACCGGGTGCTTGTGTGTCATTTACCTGTGGAAGAGATAGCACAAGGATGCCCTTTGGGAACAAGGCAGGGCGACAGAGGACGTGTTAGGCTCTGGGAAATGTTCTGCTGAGTACTGGCATTCTTGTGGATGTTACTTTGACACATGCCACCTACCAAGAGATTGTTCCAGACCATGTACACCTTTTGATAGCAATGGTGTTCCCTGATGGCACTGGCATATTTCAGCAGGATAATGAACCCTGCCACACTGCAACTGTTGTTCAGGAATGGTACGAGAAACATGATAAAAAGTTCAAGGTGTTACCTTGGTGTTCAAATTTCCCAGATTACAATATGATTGAGCATCTGTGGTATGTGTTGGAACAACAAATCAAATCCGTGGAGGCCCCACCTCGCAACCGCGAAAAGGATCTGCTGCTATTGTTTTGATGCAAGATACCACAGTAAAAGTTCAGAGGTCTTATAAAGTCCATTGCTTGATGCATCATAGCTGTTTTGGCAGCATGAGGAAGAGCTACACGAGGTGGTCTTAATATTGTGGCTTTTCAGTGTATGTCCAGGTATCTGCTAGGTTGAGAGAGGCAGCTTATATATCAAGGTCATTAGTAAGATGTGATACAGCAAACAGCTCTATAAAAGTAAAATAACCAAGTCAAGAGTTTGATGTTTTTACAGGGAATGGGAAAAACTTGTGTTGCTTCCTTTGAAAGTTGCAGCATTAGTTTCTACAAGATGGGAAAAACAGCAGAATACTCTCTATGGCTGGCATTGTGGCATCAGAAAAACCTTCAATGGTAAAGGAGACAGCAGTAGATTTTATGGGGAATTGATGTAGCATAGGCTTACTTATTTGTTTCTTAAAAGTGATGGCAATCAGAGTACAAACTTCAAGGTGTAGTTTCTGTGCCCAAATGGCATCCGCTTATATAGTACATCCACCGCTAGTAATTTCAACGGCTAATAGCTTCTAGACCTAAATCGAGGGCTAGATATTATGTAACAGTTATACGAGATGTAAAATTTGAGAACTAACAAACACTAACCATATCTGACTGTTCTGAGTTTCTTCAAATTGAATTATATTGAACAATGATACAATATCAACCAAACAGTTACCATTGAACAGCTTTTTATTTTATTTGATTAGCTTTACTAGCTTTCCTTTAAACACACAGCAGGTTTCAGCAAAATACAGCCTTTGGTGACATTAATAGCGTGTTTATTTTCTACAGAAGCTAAATTACCTCTTGTTACATAATAAAAAGAAACTTTAGCACCAGAAGAGAAAACCAACATTTAAAAAGCAATTTACTGTTTTTTTGTCTGCAATTTCATTTAAAGGGACATACATCACTTGATTTTTTTTTTAAACCAGAAAGAAAACACTTTTACACAAATATGCAAACTAAAATAAATATAAAATAAATATAAAATAAAAATAAAACAAAAGTTTGTAAAGTATGTAAAAAGAAGAAGAATACACTTACTATAAACTTTCTCGGATTGCTTTGTCTTGTACGCCTCTCAGTTAGGGGAGCTCACTGCTTTGCACAGTGAATCCTGCTATATACAAGTGACACCCACACTGCACTGCACAGTGAGTCCTGCGATATACTGTGTGACAAACAATGCTCTGCACAGTGAATCTTGCTATATACCAGCAGGGCCGGATTAACATAGGGGCTGATGGAGCTGCAGCTCCATGGAATAGGCCCATTTACATAATATATATATATATATTTTTTTTTTACACCTTTTTTTTTTTTAACACATTTTACACACTAATCTTAGGTTTGCCACCTGACTGGTATTTTACCAGCACAGCCGGTATTTGAGGTTGCCTGGCATGCCAGTATTGCAGTAATACCGGCAATACAAATGCAGATATTTTTCTCAGTATAAACAGAGATTACTCTGCAATACCAGCACCAGCCAGTAGGGGTCACTGTGTGTGGAGAGAGGCAGAGATAGGAAGTTACAGCATATCCCTCCCTGCCTCTTTCTACACACTGCAGAGTGCAGACAGCAGCTTCCAGCCTGCAGAGACAGCCTTCAGCTCAGGGAAGTGAGGGATGAGGGGAAAGGCAGCAGGAAGACATGTGGACACTGAGACACTAGGGAACAGTGGGAGACCTGGGGCACTGAAACACTAGGGGCACTGGGGACACCGAGACACTAGGGGACACTGTGAGACATGGGGACACTGAGACACATTGGGATGCTGTGAGACATAGGGACATTGGGAGACACATTGAGACACTGAGACAGTAGGGACACAGTGTCTCCATGTCTCCCAGTGTCTGTGTCCCCATGGCTCCCAATGTCCCCATGACTCCTAGTGTCCCCATGGCTCCCAGTGTCCCCAAATGTCTGTGTCCTCATGTCTCCCAGTGTTCACATGTCTCCCAGCCAGTGTCCCTAGTGTCTCATTGTCCCTATGTCTCCCAGTGTCCCTATGTCTCCCAGCCAGTGTCCCTAGTGTCTCAGTGTCCCCATGTCTCTGTGTCCCTATTGTCCCCATGTCTCCCAGTGTCCCCATGTCTATGTCCACAAGTGCCCCATGTCTCCCAGTGTCTCCAAGTGTCTCAGTGTCCCCATGCCTCCCAGCCAGTGTCCCTAGTGTCTTAGTGTCCCCAAATGTATGTGTCCCCATGTATCCCAGTGTCTGTGTCCCCATGTCTCTGTGTCCCTAGTGTCTGTGTCCCCATTTCTCCCAGTGTCCCTAAATGTCTCAGTGTCCCCATATCTGTATCCACAAGTGCCCCCATGTCTCCCAGTGTCCCCAAGTGTCTCAGTGCCCCCATGTCTGCCAGTGTCCCCAAGTGTCTCAGTGTCCCCAAGTGTCTCAGTGTGCCCGGGTCTCACTGTGTCCCCTGGGAGAAATGAGGACACTGAGACACTGGGAGACTAGGGGACTGGGCGACATGGGGACACTGACACTGTGATACATAGGGACACTGATGCCAGGTTGGCCTTCCAATTCTTTGGTCAGACGTGTCCCCATTTTTGGGCATGTTTGCCCCTTTTTGCAATTCTGGTCATGTGATTCGCATCAGTGGCCCACCACCCCGCCCATTGACTTCCTACTTCACTGGACACTGCTGTTAGGGGGTATGGATTTACTTGAAAGATGAAAACATAAATTAGAGAAAGAGCATATAGTATGTGTTTTCTTATAGCTGCATCCTTTGAGTTTCCCTCCAACACCATCTCCATCAGACACATGGCGCTTGGGAGGTATGACTGTTTTAGTGTTTTTGGTCGATAAGATTCTGTAATTAGGCCCCATCATAATTGTCAGCACTATGCCCACTGGGCTCTTAATCTGGCCCTGTATACCAGTGACACCCACACTGCACTGCGCAGTGAATCCTGCAATATACTGTGTGACACACAATGCTCTGCACAATGAATCCTGCTCTATACCCACACAGTGACACCCACACTGTCTTCCACAATGAATGCCTCCATTCATTAAGTGACACACTGCTCTGCACAGTGAATCCTGCTATGTACTGAGTGTCACCCACAAAGTATGCCACTCAGTATATAACGGGTTTTACATGACAGTGTGAGTGTCACTCAGTACATAGCGATATTGTGCAGAGCAGTGTTGGTGTGACTCAATATATATTTGGATAGGTAAATTCTAAACCTAATATACATAACCCCACGTAAATTCTTTATGTTGCCCCATGATATTGCTCAAACAAAATCACCCTCAGGTTGAAGCCATGATGTCGCTTTGGACACACACATAAATACATGGATGCACATAGACAGACTGATACACATACAGACATGCACACTCTGATACATGCACACACATACACAGTGATGCACAGAGACACACAATGGCACGCAGACACACACACATTAAAAAAAAAAAACAGGAAGAAAATCACAGTGTGTATCCTGTAGTGTGTATTGTTACATGTGTGTGTGTGTCTGGCAGTGCGTATCTTTGTATGTGCCTGAGATTGTGTGCTTGACAGTGCGTATCCTTGTGCATCTGTGAGTGTATATATTTGTTTATGTGTATCTGCGACTGTGTTTGAAAGACAAAATCTGTGTCTGTGGTTGTCTGTGAGCATGTATATCAGTTACTGGTATTGTGTGTGCAGGGGAACTGCTTGCAGTGTGTGTGTATGGTGGCTGCTAGTGGCTTTGATGTGTGTATTGTGTTTATGCAAAGCTATGCTGTGTGTGAGTTGTGATTGTCTAAGAGAGTTATGGTCTGTGGTGGGATGCAATGATGGAACTAGAGACATGCCCATCGGGTGGCTCTAAGTGCATGGGCCACTCAATGGGCCCCCTCAGTGTGCGGGCCCCAGTGTAGTTTACCATCAGCACTGGCTGTAGTTCTGCTGCTACGCCTTCCTGCTAAACCTTTTCAGGAGATGCAAGACTATTTACCATGGCAGAAATGCTGCCTCAGCTGTGGTATTCAAGGTATTTACTATTAGACATGGAAGATCTTTCTTCTGGGACAGACAAAAAAAATTCTCCCTGTGACACAGGAGATGCCATTTCTTTCAGGGGTCAAATCCTGGGGAAAAATTGTGAGAACTCAACCTATATTTCCACCACCCAAAGATAGCTGAGATGCCCTGTGTTTATTTTGCACAATGCAAACAAATTTATTGACACAATGTGGGGTACCAAAAAACATTGGACAAGGCTAACGTGTTTGTAGAATGGTCTGTATGTGGTGAATTCTGTGTTTAAAGGGGTCTGTTTATGGTGTACTATGTGTAGTCAATATGTATTGTATGCTAATGTAGCTGTATTCCAAATCTATACAGAAAGAAAATGGAATTGGGGGCACACCCAGAACATGCATTTCAAGCAGTGGTGCTGTCGTAAAGACCAAAACAAATACAAAATACAGTTAAAGGAACAGCGCACACACACACACAAGCTGTAATGATTAACCCAACACATAGAGTGAAAGCCAGTAGAAACAAAGACAGATAGAAATTTCCTAAGCCGGTCCTTAGAGTGGGCCAACAAGCCAAGGTCAAGGGAAGCCAAAAATACACAAGGGAACCAGAAACCAGAATAGTCGATAATAAGCCGGGTCAAGTGCCAAAATTACCAAAAAGACAGAAGAACGCGCTATTGGGACACTAGAGACACTAGGAACCACAACAGGGCACTGTGCTTTGGGCAAACTGAATTTTTATATGTTTGGGGTGTGGTTAGCATAGCCATGCCCCAAAATGTGCGAGTGTGCTGAGCTCTATCGATTAGAGCTCCACTGATGTCATGATGCCGGCGCGCATGCGCCGCCTCATAAAAAGGGGTGGAGGCACAGCATTCAGCTTCCGAGAGGCTGACCGGAGCCTCTGACAGCGTGGGAGTGGCGGCAGATTGGAGGAACACCAGGGTGAGTACAGGCAGCTTTACATTGATTTGGAATCTGGACCAGATTCCTGTTGGGCTGAGCACCCAACCCATCCCTTTGGAGGTGACCACAGGAAAGCGTATATTGAGGAGTCTCTTGAAGCAGTTTATACTGCAAGTAAAGTGACAAGACAGTAGTATACCCACTAACCATAAGCAATAAAGCTGCTAAATTGAAAGTGGTTCCAGGTGAACCTCACTAACACCAAAAGTAGAAAACAGAAAGCAATAAAGTGGAAACCACCTTCACAAAAATAATGAGATACAACCTGAGGAATATATCCAAAATTGGAATATTCTATATAAGCATGTAATAAAATCTGAAATGATAAAAAGTGTATATCATAGCGTAACACAGTAAGATAATGATTGGAAATTGTGGAGTAAGTAATGCACTCACAAACAAAAGTGTAAATCAGGCCTCTCACCCCCCTGGGGTATATGTAGTATGGGACTTGATAGTAGATCCAGATATTAGAATGTCTTCAGAGAAATGGGAAGAAAAGGACCATGCATAGTGAAAGTACGTATAAAAATATCAAAAGAGAATTTATTGGTTACACTTACAGACATAAAGTGGTAGTAAGCATGTCTCCACTCTCAGTGGAACTGGAAGGCAGAGTAGTAAATGCCGGACACAGATCCAATCAGAGTAGCAGAGTACAGGAACAATAAAAGGACTATAAATAAAATCAAGAAACAGTCCGAAAAAGTTCAATATCCCCAGTCTAATCGACAAGATCATTTTAATAAAAAGAAACAACAATCTAGAGTCCGTAATCCATCTGGTCCAAGTTCTAGTTATAGGACAGGACACAAATCTTCCAATTCTAATTCCTTTAATCGTAAACATTATGCTACTTCCAATTCCAATTCTAACTCCAATTCTGGAGACCATTTTAACTCTAACTCCAATTCATATTCCAAATTTAATTCATACTCGAACTCGAATTCAATTCTTATTCCAATTCCAATTCTAATTCTAATTCATATTCTAATTCTAATTCGTATTCCAAATCTGTCTCCAAGAAACATAGTCCACCATGTTCGTCTAGCAATTCCTTTTCCAGAAGTGACAATCAAGAGATTTTTTTAGACAAGGGGCGAGACCCAAGGTCAGATCGAAATTATACACTCCCAACTCACAACAGATTCCAAACACTAAGATCTCCAATAAAAAAAAGACCGCACTCAGAGGTAGAGGAGGAACAGAGTACATCAGTACATCTGCCATACAGACAGAATTAGAAAAAAACGAAGGTATTTTTAATCTGTCCCAGGTTAATTTCACATCAGATGAACTTTCACTCCTTAAGAAGGGATTGAAGTTTGCTCCTGCATCCAACCTAAATTCTTTCAATTTATATCTTGATAACCAGAAATTTCTTAAAAAATTAACCATTAAAAGATTCTTCCATAATAGGGACACTGATAATACCCAGACAATTTTACCAATACAGTTTGATATACAGGAGGAACCGCTAGATGATCCAGAATCTAGAGGAGGGATCACGCACACCCCTTTCAAACCTAAATCACATTTCTATCCCTGGTCTGCTAAAAGTAAATACTTAGACATCTTCAATGAATTAGTTCAAGCAGATCTAGACAAATTAAATGACCTTAAATACCATTCTAATCTAAACAAAAAAGAAAGATCAGCTCTAAAAACTCTCATTGAGAATCCCAACATAGTGATAAAAGAGGCGGATAAAGGGGGAGGTACAGTCATTATGGACAGATCCTATTATATGGAGGAGGCTTATAATATCCTTTATGATCTAAATACATATGAGATTCTATCATGTAATCCCACCCCTATGTTTTTGCAAGTTTTGAAAGAACTTCTTGATCTGGGCTTAGAAAAAGGGATTTTAAATAAAAAGGAGTATGATTTTATTTTTAACCCTAAATGCAAAACTGCCACCTTTTATTTTTTGCCCAAGATTCACAAAAATCTCCATAAACCTCCTGGCCGCCCTATAGTGAGTGGTATTTCCTCTTTGTCATGCAATTTGTCCGAGTACATCGACTTTTTTTTACAACCTTATGTCCCACTGAGTTATTCCTATATTGGAGATACCAGGCACATTTTGCAAGATATTAACAACATGCCATGGAAGTCTACATATATTTTGGCTACGGCCGACATCACTGCTCTCTATTCAAATATCCCGCATGAGAAAGGCACTTCTGCCATACAGGACACACTTGAACACCATCAATTTCTTCCATTGACTCAAATCGAATTTCTGATGCAATGTATCTCATTTGTATTGACAAAGAATTTTTTTTGGTTTAGTGGCCAATATTTTTTACAGAAGTGTGGCGTCGCCATGGGTACCAAATTTGCCCCCAGTTTTGCCAACATATACGTCTCCCACTGGGAACAGCGTCATATTCGGCTGGGTGCCCATTCTGGGGGCAGTTTGGTCCTATGGCGACGCTACATAGATGATGTGTTGTTGGTATGGGAAGGTTCTGCTGCAAGTCTGGAAATGTTTTTTGAATTTGTTAATTCTAATAATTATAATCTCAAATTCACCCATAATACCAGCCCAACTTCACTGGATTTTTTGGATCTTTCTATCTATATAGAAAACAACCAACTCAAAACGAAAACATTTTTCAAACCAACAGACTGTAACACCGCAATAGATCTGTCTAGTGCTCATCACCCTCCTTGGCTTTCAAATATACCTAGAAGCCAACTAATTTGTCTTAGACGAAATTGTTCAGACGATTCTACTTTTTTACAACAAGCCCAGTTGATCAAGACACGATATTTGGAGAAAGGTTATAACCAAGTTCAAATTGATTCAGATATACAGAACATACTGGACACAGATAGAACACAATTTTTGACAAATAGGAATAAAAATAAAAAGCGATTTGACAATGGTTCAGGATCACAGAAGAACGATTTCCAATTCGCTTTTATTACCCAGTATAATCATCATGCAAAAAAGATTCAAAAAATTTTAAACAAATATTGGTATATCTTGCAAAGAGATAGTGTACTTAAGGAGATCATTCCAAATAGACCTAAAATTATCTACAAACGAGCATCTAACCTCAAAAATAAACTGGCCCCCAGCCTTCTTCCTATACAGTCTGTACCTACTCCTAGTAGCTCTTTTCTCCAACCTCTAAAGGGCTTCTATTGTTGTGGCCATTGTTCCACATGTAAATATCAAAAAAGGAAAATAACCAGCTTTACGAGTACTCAAACTAAAAAAACTTACGTAATTAAGAAACATATTCAATGTTCCACCACTTTTGTCATTTATTTACTTCAATGTGGATGTGGAGCCCAATATGTAGGCCGCACCACTAGGAAGCTCCATATTAGACTTTTGGAGCATTTTAATAATATTAAAAAAAGTATATTAGATCATAGCGTGTCAAAACATTGCAGTACTTGTCCCCTTTTCCAATGGGAACAACTACAAGTGTTTGGTATAGAACACATCACATTAGGATGTAGAGGAGGAGACAAACTACAAGAATTAATACGCCAGGAAGCGTTTTGGATTTACACCCTTAAAACACTGCATTATGGTCTAAATGCTGAAATAGACTTGGCAGGGTTAATTTAATCTGATTCAGCTATCATATATGTAGTATTCTGGGTATTCCTTTTTTCTCTCATCTTATGTTTTATGTTTCTTGGTTTTTAAATATTATTATTTATTTTTAATTTGTTTTCATGGCCTTTTTAGGTCATTATTAATGTACCTTGGGATTGTGGTTATTGTCAATTCTGGTTGGTCTACCCTGTTATATATATCCATATAATAGCTTTCAGCATATTGTTATTTCTATGGGTTATTTTAAGTTCTGTACTATGCTACTTTTAGGAGCATTGTATCTTATCTATACACCAATGTGGTGATTGGCGTTATGGCATCCATTTGGGGCATTAGGATTTCCATGCCCCATGTGTCTGCCCTTTTGCTTGCTGATCCATATTCTTGTATACTACTAGTATATATTTTTATTGTCTTTTTACCATTGTATCTCGCGGCGATTATTTGCCGTTTTTCGTTGGTCTTTATTCTTCATTAATCTCTTTGGCGACATTTCGCCTGGTGTATACATTTTTCTCTATCATTTAGATTTCCACGCATGCGCATTTAGGTATCGGTTCTTTCAACATGTTTAGAACTCTTTTTCCGATCACGCATGCGCAATTCAGACGGATGGACGTCACAGGAAGTACAATTCTGCGTTCCAGTGTGGAACACACGCTGCCGGTGAACGGCATCAAGGAAGATTGAATTGGATATAAAAGTTCCCACATACTCGAATCTACTCATATCCCTGAAGAAGTCCTCCATTTACTACGGACGAAACGCGTTGGATATTGAACTTTTTCGGACTGTTTCTTGATTTTATTTATAGTCCTTTTATTGTTCCTGTACTCTGCTACTCCGATTGGATCTGTGTCCGGCATTTACTATACTGCAAGTAAGTATTGCTAGTTAGCATATAAATATCCTATGTAAAAATGAATGTAGGACCCACTAATATTGGGCTACTGTGACGCAGTGGTGGGCTTAACACAACATGGCCATATGGTGGAACTGAATCTCCATATTTATTTGCTAAGATAGATGATTTTAAGTAGCCTTGTTAAATGTAAAGCTGTATATTTGTTTGTGTGTGTGCTGTTCCTTTTACTGTACTTTGTATATGTTTTAGTCTAACCACTGCTTAGAAATGCATGTTCTGAGAGTGACTGTGTGTGGGAGGATGAATGTGACAGGGTGATTGCAAAGCATGAGCGTTTCAGAGTAACTAGGAAAACAAGAAGAGAACGGAATCTGTCCTATAGTATATGGAGAAATACACCATATGTCATAACAATGTTATGACATATGGTGTATTTCTCCATATACTATAGGACAGATTCCGTTCTCTTCTTGTTTTCCTCCTAACTACGTAGGGTTACCCCCTGTTCTGTCCTTTGGGACCAATTATTCGGCCAGTCTCCTCTTTCAGAGTAACTATGTTTGGCGGTTAATGTGACAGGGTGAATCTCTGTGTGGGCTATGACAGTGGCATTTTGCGTGGTGGCTGAATGTGACAATGTGATTGTGTAATGGTGCTGTGGGTGACATGATGACTGTGTGTGGGGGGTAGTGAGTGTGGTAGAATGACTGTTCGGGTATGAGTGTGACAGGGTCTCTGTGTGTAGGTTTGTATAACAGGATGACTGTGGTGAAGTAAGTGTGTTTTTGCAGGGTGAGTTTTTTACTGCACCCTCCCTACTGCTTATCCTTTGTACAAGGAGGAGGGCTCTAATGCCTGATTCTCTGGTAGTCCATTTGCCTGTTTGAACCCCTAGTGGCCCAATAGTCTGCCTGAATGACTAGTGGTCTGGTAAGCTGAAATGACTTATAATGGTGACATCTAGGCAACATTCATCACCTAGGGGGAGTGACAACCATGAACGTGCATAATGAACATTCATGGTGTTAAAGGATCATTTGATGTCATGGATGACATTAACAGATCGTTGAATCGCACATGTGATCCCAAGGAATGGGACACTGTTTGGTTGAATCAGTGTCCTCCTTTAAGGCAACACAGGGAAGAAAAAGCAGGTATATATTAAAAAACAGATGAGGAGCAGTGATGGAGTAAGGAAGAAGGAATAGAAATAGAACAAATAGCATAACATTTGGGAGCTAGAAAGGAGAATTTGGACTCCTGCAGAAGTCTCAAACAAGTTTAACCAGCTCTGAAATTGAACTGGGCACTGGTTAGCAAAGTTACCACAGTTCATTTTCTGCATGTTATGTGAATTAAAGTATTCATGTTTTCACAACTGCTCAAAACAGTCTCCTGGTTGTACAGACAGAAACCCATTAACATTAAAAACTAATACGTTTTGTTATATCCAAATAACTGCTCAGTAGGCTAATAGCCACACAATCTGCTCATTAAATTAAACCAAACTACATATTTTCCAAATCTGCAAGTAAATTTAGCTAAACCACTGTGGACAGTTTGTATTCTATTCGTACAGTATTTGCCTTCACCCCAAATTGCACAGCTTGGTACAAAAGTCGGCATTTTGTTTAACAGTTGCTCCCAAATCAATTTCCATTCATTTTTGACGTGTTTCAAGACAAATGCCTTCTATGCCAACTATAAGATTGATAAAACCTGGGCCTTTGGGATGCACTGATTTACAATTTAGTACAAATTATAGCACTGCAGCATACCATGCATGTAAACATAATGGAATGATACAATTTAATGTTTGAATAAACTATTTAGTACCTCAATTTACAGAACTTAAAAGCATAACAATAGGGAATCTTCTTACCATTTGTCACTGAGTGCACTTACCGTGGCGCTGTGTTATGGCTAAATACAGATGTTGAATGTTTCCTCTGCAGTAGCTCTGAGCTAAATAAAATGTAATCAATGTTGTGTTTTTCCAAGAGCTAGTGGTTGTACTGAGCATGAGACAGCAGCTTTTAAAGAGCCCGTCTCCTCATTAAGCTGACGAACAAGATCCTGTGGTTTTATGATAGTTCCAGTGCAAAAGACAAAAGACTGAACCAACTTTCCGGAGTGATTTTCAATTTGTAATTCAGGTCAAGCTTGCATTTTATCTCTTTACTGCCATCTCCTGGTGAAAATATTATTTTTCCTCCATAGTAATGGAATGAATCAATGCAAAGTAATAGTTTCAATCATACTCTCTGTATTTTAGACATACATTTTCTCCCCAAGAAGACTTATACTGTTGGGATTAACCAAACTGGTTATAGATTAAAGCGGCTCTGTCATGCCACCCTAACCTAAATAGACTACTCTTCTCCTTGTTCCAAATCTGGTCTCCTTTTCTTCAATTTTGATCATTTCATGTAAAATACAGAAGATGACCTAGAGACCTTCTTTGTCAACTGTACTTTTCCTTCACTTGACAATGTTTGACAAAGGGTGGACCATTTACTTTGTCAAGTTTAATATTCCCACAATGCTCACCTGTGTCCGGCATTCTTGCAAATCTTCCTCTGCGCTTCTCTGAACTTTGAGCATGTTCTCTACAAGTTCATTTTCATTTCTGTTTCTGGACATGTGCAGAAAGCATATCAAAGTATGGGCAGATGAGTTTGTCACGGCCAGTACATAGAAGATGAAGAAGATTATATTATGGTTCTCACTCTGAGCAGATAATGCTGAGAAACAAGCCTACAATCTGCTAAATATGCATTGCCATTAGTTTTTGTTTTTTTAAACTCTTTATTTTTCGTTGACAAGCATGACATAATTAGGCAGGTGAGTTTGATGCTTACGCAGAAGCTCCTTGCATTTTATTACATTAGCTTTTTGCACATTTCATTCTGTAGACACCATTTTCAGAGGAGTGGACTAGAAAAAGCAGTGCTCTGCCCTCGCGGTTTGCAGTTCAGCAACAGCCGTCAACATTTTTAAACATAAAAGGATGAAGTGAAGATAAAGTGAAGATAAACTGAAAATCAGGAAAAATTAAACAATAAATGAATAAATAACAAAAACACTCAGCTATAGGAGATTGGGCGACCAGTATAAGGAAGAAGAGGGTAAAGGCCCCCTTTCTCTGTGCTGGGGAATACTTTTGGGTTGTGTGGTTAGGATTGGGCACCCCCCCCCCCCCCCATCGATACCCCACTCTGCCCCTCTAACCCCGAGCAAAACCACCACTCCTTGTTCTGTCTAGGATGTTCATCCTAGTATTGCTTCCCAGGGTGCCCACACCTTCTCAAAGGATTTGGTGGTCTTGTGGACAATTGCTGTGAGCTTATCCATCAAGTAGTTGTCTTTGAGGAACTGTGTCACTTCTGTCATGTCGGGAGCAGTAGGGCCCAGACATTTTACTGCTATGGCCTTTCTGGCTGCCAATGTGACTTTGTTTATTAGTTTTTGTGTGCTTAGTCACCATACCGTCTATAGGTCTGGCCAGTAGGAAGGCTTATGGGTCTCTCTAGCAGATCAGTCAGCAGTTCTCCTACCTCTATCCACAGTGATTGTAACCATGGGCAGGCCCACCTCATGTGCGTATAGGTACCCATTTCCCCACAGCCCCGCCAGCACAGGTCAGTTTCCCCTTTGCCCATTCGGTGTAGCTTTGCAGGCATGGTATACCACCGCATCATGATCTTAATGGATTGCTTTTGGAGTCTCATGCTGATCGAAACCTTGCTCCTGCACTTCCCCCCCCTCCCACTGGTCAGTGTAGACCAATTCTCTGCAGTCAGTAGATTCTGAACTAGTCTAATTGTATATAGTAGTAATCAGTCCCTTACTTCCCTGCAATCCTTTTTATTACATAGCTAAAGTATTACTGTATACATAGCTTCAAAGACCAAATGGTCAGTAGGCCAGATTAGAATACTAATAGAATATTTTAATGCTTTGACAGAGTTAAACTTTTATTTTTTAAACATACAATATTTTTGTGTTCTTGTGCCATGACACCAGCTTGCACCATCTTTTTTGTAACATCCTGCACAAACAGAGTCAGTATAGCAAGCCGGGGTCAAAGGAGTATAGAATTCAGAGAATACGAGGTCAATGGATAACAGAGGACAGGATAAACGTAGACGAAAGCCAGAACAATATACCTAGAAACATAAGAAGAACGCACTATTGGGTTATCAAGAAACCACAACAGGGCAACGTGGAATGGGTGAGGTAAGTATATATAGGCATCACTTACACCTGATTGGTCCTTTTCCATTTGGAATTGACCACTATTCGTGGAAGGTACTTGACCTCTGACGTCATTCATGTACGCCGAATTTGGTCTACCAAATTCCGCATTCGGTTTGCTGAATGCTGAATTCGGCAGTTTGTTTGGTCGCACATATACTCAGTGCACGCAAGCGTGCAGTGTCAGATGGAATGCCAGAGGGGATCGTGGCACTAGGAGCTGCAGCAGAAGGTAAGCGGGCAGGAAGCCTGACAATAGGTTAATGTTGCCATTAATGTATACACCTCTTGACAAACTGTGTTCCACATATACGATGTACTACGCATTAAAACCTTTGAATGCTTATTGATACTACATCTGAGTGGTGTGACTTCATTGCAATTCCCAGCAGCTGATTATAGAGATAAAGGAAGGCAGAAACTTCATTGTTTGTGCATAAGCCCATGGCAGAATAGGGGTTTCCAGACCTAAGGTGACATACTCCCACATCAATGTTCATAAGGTGGAACCTAACTCTCAGCAGGCTGCATTAGATTTACCCAACAGTCAATGATACATGTCTGGTTGTCATGCCCCATGATCTAACCACTCTGGACAACAGGTTTATTGATCTCCACAGATGATATTAATTTTCCCATGAAGCCAACTGAATGCTTACTGTCATTGTTGCCCCGATCCATACTCTTATTATATAGGCAGCTCATAATTTGATTCCACTGGAAGCAGCCCACCTGCTGTACTATTTCCCAATTATTAGAAAACAAAACCACCTGTATGAAAAACTGTCCATTAGCTTTTTATAAAAATTTCACTCAGTATAGCAGCCCTGGCTCACATATCTGACACCTGACACCATACTCCATCTGCTGTTTTTGTAACTCTGGATAGTCCTAAGATAGATAAGGGGTCTTGCGGGGGTCTTCTCAGGTGTCCTTCTCCACCATGATAATAGTTAATGTCCTGGCTGTCTCACCAATTCTCCAACTACCTGCAGAACTGTCATGATTATTATGTTATTATTTATATAACGCCAACAAATTTTGCAGCGCTTTACAGTGGGTGGACAAACAAACAAGTAGTTGTAACCAGTCATGTTGGACACACAGGATCAGAGGGGTTGAGGACCCTGCTCAATGAGCTTACATGCTAGAGGGAGTGGGGTAAAGTGACACGAAAGGTAAGGATAGTATTAGACTAATGAAAGTTGAAAGAGAGGAATTAGTTGGGAGCTATTAACAGTTTAATTGATACGCTTTTATGAAGAAGTGAGTTTTTAATGATTTTTTTGAAGGAGTGGAGATTGCGTGAGCATCTAATGGAAGAGGGAAGTGAGTTCCACAGGAACGGGGCAGCCCTCGAGAAGTCTTGAAGGCGAGCATCAGAGGTGGGAGTACGGACAGAAGATAGACGTACATCTTCAGCAGAGCGTACGGGCCTACGCGGGACATATTTGTGTATATGGGGGAATAGATTGGTGTGAGCAGCATTATGTAGAGATTTGAAAGCAAGAACCTGAATTTTAAATTGAGCCCTATATGTTACAGGAAGCCAATGTAGGGACTGACAGAAGGGTGAGGCGTGGGAGGTGCAGGCGGCATTCATTATGGACTGTAACGGCGCAAGTTGAGAGCACGTAAGATCACTGAGAAGCAGATTACAGTAGTCAAGGCAAGAAAGGACAGTGGAATAGACCAGCACCTTAGTCGCATCTGGCATTAATTAGGGTCAGAAGCGCGCAATGTTTTTCAGATGGAAACAACAGGATTTGGTGATAGACTTAACATGAGGCATGAAGGAGAGATCGGAGTCAAAGAGAACACCTAGGCAGCGAGCCTGCGTGGTGGAGGTGATGGTAGCACCGTTGACTTGGAGGGAGACAAACACAGGAGTGGCAACTCTTGAGGGAGGAAAGACAAGAATTTTAGTTTTGGTCAAGTTGAGTTTAAGGAAGTAGGCAGCCATCCAGTTAGAAATAGCAGAGAGGCAGTCAAAGACACTAGTCAAGAGGGACGGGGAGCGATCAGGAGAGGGCAGGTAGATTTGTGTGCCATCTGCATAGAAATGATATTGGAAGTCAAAGGAGCTAATGAGTTTACCAAGGGAGGCAGTATAGATAGAGAACAGTAGGGGACCAAGGACTGAACCTTGGGGGGCACCAACAGAGAGGAGATGGGGAGAAGAAGCAGAGCCAGAGAAAGAAACACTGAAAGAGCGCTGGGAGAGATAGGAGGAGCACCAGGAGAGAGCAATATCTTGTAGACCAATATTACAGAGGATGAGAAGAAGTTGTTGATGATCAACAGTGTCAAAAGCCACAGACAGGTCAAGGAGAATTAGGATAGAGTAGTGACCACGAGATTTTGCAGCGAGTAGATGATTGGATACTTTGGTCAGTGCCATTTCCACAGAGTGCTTAGCGCAGAAACCAGACTAAAGCGGGTCTAGCAGAGAGTTTGACTCAAGGAAGTCTGTCAATCTCGAATACACAATTCTTTCAAGGATCTTGGATGCAAAAGGCAGTTGCGAGATAGGACTGTAGTTGGATGGGGAGTTAGGGTCAAGGCTGGGCTTCTTTAGAATTGGGGTTATAGTTGCATGTTTGAAGGGCGATGGAAATATGCCAGAGGAGAGAGAGAGATTGAGAATTTTAGTGAGAGATGGAGAAAGAGAAGAAGACAGAGTACGGATGAGATGCAAGGGAATTGGATCTAGGGAGCAGGTGGTGGCTGGAAACCTCTTCCGCTGTAGCGGGTGTGAATGCACATAGAACAGCAGAGGGAGTGAGGTAAAGGGAAGTATGAACCTTTTTTTTTTCACTACTTCCACTGCAGTCTGAGACTTGAAGTAGGAAGCCTCTGACTGGCTCAGCCAATCACAAAACAGAGTGGGAAACATGCCATACATATTTTTCTCACTCTGTTTTAGTGCAGGGGGAACTACTGCTAGGCTGAGCTCTCAGATGATGTTCTTAGCCAATAATTGGTGCCCCAATCAGAATAATGTATTAATTGGGGTTGAGAAAATATATTTTATATGTGAGTATTTTTTAAAAACTGATTAGTGGGGGGAGACCGACTATCTCCCCTTTGGCTAAACAGCCCTGTTGCTGGGGGACAGGACCGACTGTCCCTACCCCCTGTGGTTTGGGCACAGAGACTACGGTCCCATCTGCACTGGTATGGGGCTTATTATCTCCCCTTGGTGGGCTAGGCTGCCACTGCGGAGGGGGGACGAGGTTCTCCCCTCCCAGTAGAAGACTCTGCCGCTGGGGAGCAGGACCGACTGTCTGTCTGTAGCTTGGGTGCAGAGACCATGGTCCCATCTGCGCCAGTGGGGAACTTAGTGTCTCCCCTTGGTGGGCTAAGCTGCCGCTGGGGAGAGGGGGTAACAAGCTCCTCTCCCTTACACACTTTCAGCCACTGGGGAGGGGAGACACTGCTCTCCTCTCCCTGCATTTCACACTGCTGCTGGGGAAAGGAGACACTGCTCTCTATTCCCTGCAAATCACACTGCTGCTGGGGATCTGAGCACTGCCGCTGGGGATCTAGCTCACCCTGCCACTGGGGAGGGAGGATGCTGCTCTCCTCTCCCTGCAAGGTACACTGCTGCTGGGGAGGGGATATGATACTCTCCACTCCCTGCACTTCACACTGCCGCTGGGGAAAGGAGACACGGCTCTCTATTCCCTGCAAATCAATCTGCCGCTGGGGATCTGGGCTGACCGCCCAGCATCCCTGTAGGGCCGGTGGAGAGACCTCGGTCCCATCTCCACCTGCTGCCTGGGGTTCCTCCCAGTAAATCTCTACAATAACTTCCCAGCTGAAGGGGTCTGGAACTGGATCTGCCGCTCTGCTTTTCTGTCATGCCTTTTCAATGAAGTGGAACAGATGTTGGTAGCCCTGCTCCAGCTCCATCTCTTGGGTTGCTAGGTGGGCCAGGTCTTGCTCCACCTCGTGAGGGTCATCCCAGTCGTACATACTCTCCCTCCACTCAAAAATGTCACGGAACCGGGTTTGTGTAGAGCTCCCAAAATCAGGCTCTGAAAAAGACTCCGATAACAAACCAGGGCCATAAAACTCCTTTCCTTCTGGCTTGTCATGCTCGGCTGTCCAGGGTATATACTGCGCTGCATTCCACCAGAGTGCCTGGTAGGCATCTTCCAGCCACAGCTCCTGCCATAACCGGTGCTCCAGTTCCTTTATCCACTCCTCCAGGGGCTGCTCTCCCAGGAGGGGCATCCACAGTGCCACTCGTGTCTGCTGTCGCTGCTCCTCACTGGGGAGTCCCTCGCCCCACTGGTGCTGTATATTATCCAGTGCCTGGTACCAGATGCCTTTGCGTACTCCCACACAAAATCCTCCCCTCTGCCTGTGATACAATTACCTTACACAATGGGTAATGTAATTATCACAGGCATAGAAATACAGTTTATCCACATTATTCATAACTTTAAAAGTATGCATCACATTCACATAAAGAATCAGCATACTCCAAATACAAACATACGTCAAAATCATACAAATTAGTCCAGTGGTTCAAAAGATAGATCATAGTCCTTTGTGACCAAATAAAGCATGGCTTTTATGCCCAAAACCAATTCCAGAGTTTTCTATCCTGGAGATAATTGGGAAGTAATCCAATTATCTCCAAGGACAGATGCAAAACTCCATTGAACACATGGCAGCAAAAGACAATAAAATACATAAAAATATATAACTGTGCAGCCATTGCATAAAACAGGTACATTCAAAATATCCCAGATAGCTCAGATCTGAGCGCACATTATTACTGAATGGCGCTCAGATCACACACATACAGTTCAATTGCCTTGGAGCCAAAGTCTTTCCCATAGTCTTTCATTATACGAATGTGCTCCATGGCATAGCTATCTGGGGTATCACCGCTCAAACAGGGCAAGCACCAAATGACCCGGCTTTTGTGACTTTGCAGGGGAAAATCAAGCGTTTCAACATTGGGCCATAGTCTAAAGGCAGCAGGCGGGCAACCAGGCTCCTCCAATGCACAGTGGCGAGATTGGTCTCGTCACACTGCTCATGATCCAAAGCATAACACCTCATCAGAAAAGCATGGTGGTGGTAGTGTCATGGCGTGGGCATGTATGGCTGCCAATGGAATTGGTTCTCTTGTATTTATTGATGATGTGACTGCTGACAAAAGCAGCAGGATGAATTCTGAAGTGTTTCGGGCAATATTATTTGCTCATATTCAGCCAAATGCTTCAGAACTCATTGTCACATCATTGTCACAGTGCAGATGGACAATGACCCGAAGCATACTGCAAAAGCAACCAAAGAGTTTTTAAAGAGAAAGAAGTGGAATGGTATGCAATGGCCAAGTCAATCACCTGACCTGAATCCGATTGAGCATGCATTTCACTTGATGAACACAAAACTGAAGGGAAAATGCCCCTAGAAAAAGCAAGAACTGAAGACAGTTGCATTAGAGGCCTGGCAGAGCATCACCAGGGTTGAAACCCAGCGTCTGGTGATGTCTATGCATTCCAGACTTCAGGCTGTAATTGACTGCAAAGGATTTGCAACCATGTATTAAAAAGTGAAAGTTTGATTTATGACTGTTAATCTGTCCCATTACTTTTGGTCCCTTAAAAAGTGGGTGGCACATATACAAACTGTTGTAATTCCTACACTGTTCACTTGATTTGGATGTAAATACCCTCAAATTAAAGCTGAAAGTCTGCAGTTAAAGCATATCTTGCTTGTTTCATTTCAAACCCATTGTGTTGGTGTATAGAGCCAAAAAGATAAGAACTGTGTCGATGTCCAAATATTTATGGACCTGACTGTATATGTATGTATATATATATATATATATATATATATATATATATAAATAAACACTGCTCAAAAAAATAAAGGGAACACTTAACACAATGTGACTCCAAGTCAATCACACTTTGTGAAATCAAACTGTCCACTTAGGAAGCAACACTGAGTGGCAATCAATGTCACATGCTGATGTGCAAATGGGATAGACAACAGGTGGAAATTATTGGCAATTAGCAAGACACCCCCAATAAAGGAGTGGTTTTGAATGCTGGCGGTGCTTTCACTCTAGTGGTAGCATGAGACGGAGTCTACAACCCACATAAGTGGCTCAGGTAGTGCAGCTCATCCAGGATGGCACATCAATGTGAGCTGTGGCAAGAAGGTTTGCTGTGTCTGTCATCGTTGTGTCCAGAGCATGGAGGCGCTACCAGGAGACAGGCCAGTACATCAGGAGACGTGGAGGAGGCCGTAGGAGGGCAACAACCCAGCAGCAGGACCGCTACCTCTGCCGTTTTTGCAAGGAGGAACAGGAGGAGCACTGCCAGAGCTCTGCAAAATGACCTCCAGCATGCCACAAATGTGCATGTGTCTGCTCAAACGGTCAGAAACAGACTCCATGAGGGTGGTATGAGGGCCCGACATCCACAGGTGGGGGTTGTGCTTACAGCCCAACACCGTGCAGGACATTTGGCATTTGACAGAGAACACCAAGATTGTCAAATTCGCCACTGGCGCCCTGTGCTCTTCACAGATGAAAGCAGGTTCACACTGAGCACATGTGACAGACGTGACAGAGTCTGGAGACGCCGTGGAGAATGTTCTGCTGCCTGCAACATCCTCCAGCGGTTTGGCAGTGGGTCAGTAATGGTGTGGGGTGCCATTTCTTTGGGGGGCCGCACAGCCCTCCATGTGCTCGCCAGAGGTAGTCTGACTGCCATTAGGTACTGAGATGAGATCCTCAGACCCCTTGTGAGACCATATGCTCGTGCGGTTGGTCCTGGGTTCCTCTTAATGCAAGGCAATGCTAGACCTCATGTGGCTGGAGTGTGTCAGCAGTTCCTGCAAGACGAAGGCATTGATGCTATGGACGGGTCCGCCCGTTCCCCAGACCTGAATCCAATTGAGCACATCTGGGACATCATGTCTTGCTCCATCCACAAACGTCACGTTGCACCACAGACTGTCCAGGAGTTGGCAGATGCTTTCGTCCAAGTCTGGGAGGAGATACCTCAGGAGACAATCCGCCACCTCATCATGAGCATGCACAGGCGTTGTAGGGAGGTCATACAGGCACGTGGAGGCCAAACACACGACTGAGCCTCATTTTGACTTGTTTTAAGGACATTACATCAAAGTTGGATCAGCCTGTAGTGTGTTTTTCCACTTTAATTTTTAGTGTGGCTCCAAATCCAGACCTCCATGGGTTGAAAAATTTGATTTCCATTTTTAAATTTTTGTGTGATTTTGTTGTCAGCACATTCAACTATGTATAGAACAAAGTATTTCAGAAGAATATTTAATTCATTCAGATCTAGGATGTGTTATTTTTGTGTTCCCTATTTTTTTGAGCAGTGTATATATATATCCAGAGTTTCCCTGCACATTGGCTGATTATAGTGTTGTCATAAACACCTGGTGCCAGACCAAGGTCATTGGTATACAGAAAAGGTGAAGTGATGGTCTGCACTCACGGTCTTCTTAAAACTTAGCTTTTAATATTTACATTTAAAAAAAACAAATATAATGCTAAACAGCTTCAACGTTTCAGTCCCCGTTCGGGACTTTCCTCAGGTCAGCAGCTGCTGTCCTGAGGAAAGTCCCAAACAGGAACTGAAATGTGTGTTATGAAGCTTTGTAAAGAGTGTTTTTCAAAGTTGCTTAAGTTGTGTGGTTTCAGTATTTTGAGATTTTGAACATCTTCTGTTAGGCGTTTATTCTCAGATGTGAAATTATTTGATTTGTTATATAAGTGGAGGGTGAGGAGTTTTACTTGTACATGAATACAGTACTTCAAATATATATTTAGTTAAAGGAACACTCCGGTCACCATAGCAACTTAATGAAAATGAAGTTGTTATGGGGCCAGGAAGCCCCTGGGTGCTTTCTTACATGAAGGTGTTAAGCTGTTCTCGAACGATTTAACCTCAGTGGTTGCCTCCAGCACTGGATCTCTAGATCCCACAACAGCATCCAGCTGCTGAAATTGAGTTTCAGGAAACGCAGGTGCTGCTGGTTGGCTACAGTGGTCAGCAGATGCTCTAAACCAGTCTGTTGCACCAGGGAACTACCAATTGGCTTAGAGTGCTAGCTGACCTCCCTAGCCAATCAGTGGCACTCTTGAAACTCGATTCAGCAGCCGGATGTCGCTTGGGGAAATAGAGATCCGGCACTGGTGGCAAACTTTGGAGGTTAAACCATTCTGGCACCGTCCTTGAACCAAACAAATTAAATTTCGATTAAGTCTTTTATGGTGAACAGTGTTCCTTAGATTCAGCATTAAGACAGATTTAATAATGACTAAGGTATTGTTTGTTGCAGCTGAATTGATAGAATCCTTTACTCTAAAGTAGGGCGACATCAATTAGACAGCAATTCATGTTAATTAGTTTGATCATGAATAACCTGTTAGAAGTTCCGAGAACAGAGCAGTGCAATCATTTGTTTTTGTTCATTATTTATAATATCTCATAGATAGTGGTGAACCTGATACAAGGCAGGTCATGTGAGTGGTCAGAGTGGTTATTTGATGTGTGATCTGTAGCAAGCTTGTCAGGGTCTCTACATGCTGAGCCATATACTTACAGAAAAACTCCTGGCACACTTAGTTATCTGTTTTTGTTTATTTGCTTATACCAGGGTCAGACAATATTCATAACTACAGCAGTGCAGTGACTTAGCATGGAAACAATCTGATGGTTCTGGAGAGTCCGGTAGAAGAAACAACTTCAATCAGTCAGAACATTGGTTCCTGCATTGATACTTCAACATTGTTGATTTTGATGTTCCAAAAGTTAAAACAGAAAAAAATAGCATAGTTTACTCATATTGTGTGTATTACTATACTGTGTGTAGTTAGTAAGAAAGATTACCATAATTTACATTAGTTTTCTATCCTGTTACAACAAATATGCATTAAAGGGGCAGTGAATGTGATAGGGGGCGGACATTTGAAACCGGTCACCAGAAAAGAAAAAAGAATACTGCTTTTGAGGAATGCAAAGAAGAACTAAGAGTCTCTATGCAAAAATATTTGAAGACAGGGAAGATAACTGAAGCGAAGAGGTACCGGAGGATGAACCTGAGATAGCAGAATCTGTTTTGACTGAAAGAGAGGATGATTCCCAGCCAAGCACTTCAAATCAGTTTGAACAACATAACATTGTGTTTAGCACTGAAGAAGAAGCTACAGAAGAACCACAGGAATTGGTTTCTTTCCATTCAGAGTCTAGTTATCAGCCTCTAACCTATGATCCTGCAGAATGGACTTTCCCAGTGGAAGATAAAGATAGAGTCTATTTTATTCAGAAAGGACCCATAAGAGAAGACATTTTAACTTCCCCATTAGACAGTGCAAAACTGCATTTTTCTACCTTTCATTACACAAAGATTCTAAGCAACAAGGAGACACAATATAGGCATCGTTTAGTTTTTTCTAGACACAAGGACTGTGTTTTCTGTTTTGCCTGTCGTTTATTTTCATTATCACATAGAAACATAGAATGTGACGGCAGATAAGAATCATTCAGCCCATCTAGTCTGCCCAATTTTCTAAATACTTTCATTAGTCCCTGGCCTTATCTTATAGTTAGGATAGCCTTATGCCTATCCCACGCATGCTTCACTGTGTTAACCTCTACCACTTCAGCTGGAAGGCTATTCCATGCATCCACTACCCTCTCAGTAAAGTAATACTTCCTGATATTATTTTTAAACCTTTGTCCCTCTAATTTAAGACTATGTCCTCTTATTGTGATAGTTTTTCTTCTTTTAAATATAGTCTCCTCCTTTACTGTGTTGATTCCCTTTATGTATTTAAATGTTTTTATCATATCCCCCATCTCGTCTTTCCACAAAGCTATACATGTTAAGTTCCTTTAACCTTTCCTTGTAAGTTTTATCCATGAACCAGTTTAGTAGCCCTTCTCTGAACTCTCTCTAAAGTATCAATATCCTTCTGAAGATACAGTCTCCAATACTGCGTACAATACTCCAAGTGAGGTCTCACCAGTGTTCTGCACAATGGCATGAGCACTTCCCTCTTTCTACTGCTAAAGCCTCTCCCTATACAACCAAGCATTCTGCTAGCATTTCCTGTTGCTCTATTGCAATTTATGTTTACCTTTAAGTCACCAGAAATAATTGTAGATTATACAAGCTTTAGTGTACCTGTAATCTTAATGTTATTAATGACAGGAGGCAAGTATTTGCTTAAGTCTCTCTTTACTAGAACTCAACAGCAGCACACAGAGAAAACACAGAGAAAAAACAACCAATCAGGAAAAGTTAGATACAATAGAGTTCACCTCCCCACACATAACTTCCTCTTTCAAGCTGCGACAAAACAGAAACAAAAGACAGAAAAAAAACACTGAAGAGAAACTGAAGTCCTAGAATTCAAAGAGTGCAATGATGTCTTCTATCCGAGAAAAAATGTCAAACCTGGGACCACCGACGCAATGTAAACTGAAACAAGAGAAAAACAGAATTGAAAGGACTGGTTAGATAATGAAATGTACTCTGGATAAAACATCCAAGCCCCTTGTGTATCAACCAATATTATTGAAATATACAGAGATCCCAACCTTTAAGTAAGTAGTGGTAACATGAACCAGTGACAGAGAGCGGGAAGAACAAGCAGAGTTGTATACATACCTGATTACCCAAACAACTGGCAACAAACCAAACAAGGGAGGGATGAAAAATGGGAGGGAAATACTCACCTCCTGTCATTAATAAAATTAAGATTATAGGTACACTAAAGCTAGCATAATCTACAATTTTATAACGAAGGAGGCTTCAAATTTGCTGTTTTAATGCTCAGACAACAACTAGAACAATGTTTATGTCGCTGGTAAATAATCCGGGAGATCAATAAATGAATCCCGAAAAGACCTTACAACTGCAAGATATGGCTATAGATTGGTCGAAGAAGATGCCAGTCGTTGATTATCCTCAAAGTGTGGACGAAACTCAATCCGTCGTTAGAGTCGCTGTGCTTGGGAAACCATGGCCCAGTTCCGTCAAAACGGTCCATGTATAGTAATGTTGACACATAATCCATACACAGCCAGACGTAATAGTTTGAAGGGCACCGGCGGCTTAGGCTTGCGTAATAAACTGCCATCCATATTCAAATCTTGATGTAATAGGTGGCTTCTCTGATCATCCAAGGGTCATGCCCGCAATTCTCCAACCTCAAGATGCGCATCTGAGCCCATGATAAAGCTTGGGACAGGACCGAATGGAATCCATCCATTCCCTTTGATCTAAGCGGTGAATGGTCTTCATCCGAGTAAAAATCTACCACGCAGGCTAGTGTGCAGAGGGACACCCGGTCGCACTCTAGATGTCTCCAGTATTCAAAGCGGATTGAGGAACCTGGGACTGTGGTAGACAAAGAACACTTTAGGGTGCCTCAATCAAAGAACCCCATGTCAGGGTACCTGTGGTCTCTACCTCCGAAAGAGGTAGAGACTTAGCTGTTCCTCCATCCAGACGATCTGATGGCTCCCTTCCCCGCGGTCTATCCGGTCATGCTAGGCCGGCCGCGAGGGAGTGACTGCCTTTTACAGCATCTAGGCAGGAAGTAGTCATCAGGACACTCCCCCGGAACGACCTGTCAGTCAATTGCTGCAGGACCAATCAGGACGCCTCGGAGGCGTGGTTACTGCTCTGAACAGGGTATTTAACAGAGCTTCTTTCATTAGCTCATTGCCCTGTCGTGGTTCTAGCTTGTTCTAGTCACTCAGTGCTTGTGTATTCTATTATCCCTTTTGGTTTTGACCCGGCTTGTTTACCTTACTCTGCTTATCTCTGTTACCCTTGATTCGGCTTGTCTCTCGCTTACCTGTCTTCTGTTACCCTCGACCTCGGCTTGTCTTTGACCATTCTATACTGTACTACTTACGTTAGTCCGGCCATTCTAAGGTCCGGTATACGTATCTGGCTACTGTTTGTACTCTGCGTGTTGGATCCCTGTCCCGATCCTGACATTACGACAGGGCCAATGGATCCTGCAAGTACAAACAGTAAGCTGGCTGCTCCTGATCCTAGGTTTGAAGCCATGGATCACAGAATGGATCAGATGGCTTTTGCGCTACAGGCTCTATTAGCTTGTGCCAATAACCCACCAGAGGAGATACGTAATACCCCTGTTTCTCCTGTCGGTTCAGGTCTAGAGGTAGCCACAGTTGGTGCTTCTTCTCACATTACCCCCCCAGTACGCTATGGTGGGGCTCCTGAGAAGTGTCGTGGTTTTTTAAACCAAATTAGTATCCACTTTGAATTGCAACCTCGCTCTTATCCTACAGATAGGGCAAAAGTAGGATTTATTATCACCCTACTCATTGAGAAAGCTCTGAGATGGGCCAACCCACTATGGGAGAACGATAACCCATTAGTTTATAACTATAACGCATTTGTAGCTGCTTTTAGAAGAACATTTGACCCTCCAGGTAGAAAGGTTAATGCAGCCAGATTACTGTTGCGCCTGAGACAGGAGAACCGAACACTGGTGGATTATGCACTAGAGTTCAGGTCTCTGGCGGCAGAAATCAAGTGGAATGAGCAGGCGTATATGGATGTATTTTTGAATGGCCTATCTGATGTAATCCTTGATGAGGTTGCTACCAGAGAACTCCCTGAGAATTTAGAGGATTTAATTTCGTTCATCTCTCGTATAGATGAACGTCTAAGAGAGAGACAGAACACTCGAGAGAGGAACCAGAGACCTTCTTTTAGGTTAGCTCCCGCTTTTCCAAGTCCTGACTCCACGATATCTTTGCTTACTGAACCTATGCAGATAGGGTATACCCGCCTCTCTGAGGAGGAAAGACAGCACAGGAGAAGAGAGGGTTTGTGTATGTATTGTGGAGCCAAGGGTCATTTACTCTCGAACTGTTCTAACCGCCCGGGAAACGCTCGCACCTAAGTCTCTCTAGAGGACAGGCCTTGGGTGTTTCGATTTTGTCCTCTACTCCTAATTATAAAGATCACAGGCTTCTGCTACCAGTTTCCTTAACTTGGGGGAAGTAGTAAGGGCTATGGCATTGATAGATTCCGGTGCTGCTGAGAATTTTATCGACCAAGCCTTTGCTAGTAAGAACAATTTCCCATCCCAGCTAACGGAGACACCTTTGGCCGTTGAGGCCATAGATGGTAGACCACTACTAGACCCTGTTATCTTTCGTGAGACCATACCCATTGATTTAAATGTTGGTATCCTACACGTGGAGAATTTATCTCTTATGCTCATTTCGTCTCCTTACGTTCCCATAGTTCTGGGGTACCCATGGTTGAAAAAACATAACCCTATTATCGATTGGGAGTTAGGAGAGATACTCTCGTGGGGCCAGGGCTGCCAGGATCGGTGTTTGTGCAAGGTTTCTCCATTAGCTAATATTAACATACCGGAGAATCCTACTCAGTCCACAGAAAGACAAATACCAGACCTTTACCTAGACTTAAGGGCAGTGTTTGACAAGAAGAATGCCGATTCTTTGCCTCCACACAGGTCATTTGACTGTAAGATTAAGCTTCTACCCGGCACTATGCCTCCGAGGGGGCATGTATATCCTTTGTCTGTTCAGGAAAACTCGGTTCTAGAGGAGTATATTCGGGAGAATTTAGAAAAGGGATTCATCAGGAGGTCTTCCTCTCCGGCCGGGGCTGGGTTCTTTTTCATTAAGAAGAAGGATGGCACGCTGAGACCTTGTATCGATTACCGAGGCTTGAATAAAATAACTGTCAGAAATGCCTATCCTATCCCACTGATTACCAAGTTATTTGATCGTCTTAAGGGCTCCAAAATCTTCACCAAGTTAGATCTCAGAGGGGCTTACAATTTGGTGAGAATCCAGCAAGGTCACGAGTGGATGACGGCATTCAATACCCGGTATGGCCATTACGAATACACTGTTATGCCATTTGGACTATGCAATGCTCCTGCAGTATTTCAAGATTTGATTAATGAGGTACTTAGGGAGTTTCAGCATGATTGTGTTATTGTTTACCTGGACGACATACTAATACACTCTAAGGAGATTGAGACTCCCCATAGACAGGTCAGAAAGGTATTACACAAGCTGCTGCAACATGGTCTATATTGCAAATTGGAGAAGTGCAGTTTTGATCAGTCTCAGGTAGACTTTCTTGGATACGTGATTTCTGGGGAAGGTTTTAAAATGGATCCTGTAAAACTCCAATCTATTTTAGACTGGCCCTTGCCCAAAGGACTCAAGGCTATCCAAAGGTTTATTGGTTTTTCCAACTACTATAGGCGCTTCATTAAAGGATACTCCTCTATCATTGCGCCTATTACCAATATGACCAAACAAGGGGCTGATACTAAGTTCTGGTCTAAGGAAGCTCTTGGTGCTTTCAAGACTCTCAAGGAACTTTTTGCCTCGGCTCCCATTCTAGTCCATCCTGATACGACTCTGCCTTTCTTGCTTCAGGTCGATGCCTCTGAGACAGCAGTTGGGGCTGTTCTGTCTCAAAGGTTAGGGGTGGATAAACCGTTACACCCTTGTGGTTTCTTCTCTAAGAAATTTTCTGGGCCTGAGAGCAGATATGACATCGGGGAAAGGGAACTGTTAGCAGTCATTAAAGCCTTAAAGGAGTGGAGACATTTGTTGGAGGGGACCCTACACCCTATTACGATTTTGACGGACCACAAAAACTTGTCCTATATTGGGGAGGCTAAGCGCTTATCCTCTAGACAAGCTCGTTGGTCCTTATTCCTGACTCACTTCAATTATGTACTGACTTACAGACCTGGTTCTAAAAACTCTAAAGCTGATGCATTATCTCGCCAATATGAACCTTCTACTGTACCTGAACCAGTTCTTTCTTCTATAGTTCCGAAATGCAATATCATTGCTAATACGAATCTCAGGATTCATTCTCCATTACTGGCCGAGATCATTAAGTTGCAACATCTAGCACCTAAACAGACTCCTGCGGGCCGTCATTTCGTTCCTCCTGCTCTTCAACTGGAACTTTTACAGTGTTTACATAATAGCAAGATGGCGGGACATCCTGGTATTCGCAAAACTTACGCGTTGATCTCTAAGGACTTCTGGTGGCCTGCTTTACGGAGGGATATTGAGGAGTTCATCGCTGCATGTGAAGTTTGTACTAAAACCAAACAACCCCATACGCTTCCATGTGGATTCCTGCACCCCTTGGAGGTTCCAGAAAAACCATGGTCCTGTTTGGCCATGGACTTTATTGTCGATCTACCTATCTCTAAAAGACAGACTGTTATCCTCACCGTGGTTGACAGGTTTACTAAGATGGCACACTTCATTCCCCTGCCTAAACTCCCGTCTTCTCCCGAATTGGCAGAGATATTCGCTAAGGAGATTTTTCGCCTACATGGGATACCCTCTCAAATTGTATCGGACAGAGGCTCCCAATTTGTTTCCCGCTTTTGGAGGTCCTTCTGCTCTCAACTTGGTATTAAATTAAACTTTTCTTCTGCCTATCATTCTCAGTCTAACGGAGCTGCTGAACGTACCAACCGGAAAATTGAACAATATTTACGATGCTTTGTTTCTGAACACCAGGATGATTGGGTCGGTTTGATTCCTTGGGCGGAGTTTGCACACAACAATCTCGTTTGCGATTCTACTCATTCAAGCCCCTTCTTCATGAATTATGGTTTTCATCCGTCTATTCTTCCTTCGGATTCTCCTTCCCAGGGGGTGCCGTCGGTTGATGTTCATGTTGCCAATTTGAGGAAGTTGTGGGATCAAACTCGACAAATCCTTGTGCACAACTCTATGTTGGTCAAGAAACACACTGATAAACGTAGAAGGGCGGCTCCGGTCTTTGTTCCAGGTGATAGGGTATGGCTGAGCACGAGGAACATCCGTTTAAAAGTGCCCTCCATGAAGTTCGCTCCTCGTTATATTGGACCCTACAGGGTGCTGACCCGTATCAATCCAGTTGCGTATCGTTTAGCTCTTCCTAATACCTTACGCATCCCGAACTCGTTTCACGTTTCATTGCTGAAACCACTCATAGAAAACCACAGATTTTCCTCCACAATAGCCCCTCCTCGCTCCGTTCAGGTGGAGGGTCAGGAGGAGTATGAGGTTAACTCTATTATTGATTCTCGAATCTCCCGGGGGAGAATACAATATCTGGTTGATTGGAAGGGATATGGTCCTGAGGAGAGGAGTTGGGTACCTCAGGAGGATGTTCATGCTCCCCGTCTCCGCAGGGCGTATCACTCTCGCTTCCCATCTCGTCCCGGTTCATTCCGCCCGATGGGCGTATCTGAGAGGGGGGGTACTGTCAGGGTACCTGTGGTCTCTACCTCCGAAAGAGGTAGAGACTTAGCTGTTCCTCCATCCAGACGATCTGATGGCTCCCTTCCCCGCGGTCTATCCGGTCATGCTAGGCCGGCCGCGAGGGAGTGACTGCCTTTTACAGCATCTAGGCAGGAAGTAGTCATCAGGACACTCCCCCGGAACGACCTGTCAGTCAATTGCTGCAGGACCAATCAGGACGCCTCAGAGGCGTGGTTACTGCTCTGAACAGGGCATTTAACAGAGCTTCTTTCATTAGCTCATTGCCCTGTCGTGGTTCTAGCTTGTTCTAGTCACTCAGTGCTTGTGTATTCTATTATCCCTTTTGGTTTTGACCCGGCTTGTTTACCTTACTCTGCTTATCTCTGTTACCCTTGATTCGGCTTGTCTCTCGCTTACCTGTCTTCTGTTACCCTCGACCTCGGCTTGTCTTTGACCATTCTATACTGTACTACTTACGTTAGTCCGGCCATTCTAAGGTCCGGTATACGTATCTGGCTACTGTTTGTACTCTGCGTGTTGGATCCCTGTCCCGATCCTGACACCCCACTCGAGGGGCGAGGTGAGGATCGAGTTCCTAGGTAGACTGTGAAGCCTTGAGATACAAACAAGGGGGCGTAAATAGAGATTAAGATTTGCGTCCGAAGGCGTCATCATAGAAGAGTGATAGCAATCCGGATTCATGAAGTAATGGGGGTATTTAGACCTGAAGATGAGCCATCACTGCTTTAAGCCGCTTGGTGGAACACCAAGGGTCAAATTTGAGTCGAAACGGTATACTGGGGGACCAGAAGTGGCCAGTCGTTCCACAGGGGGTGCAGCAGCATTGGCAAATGAAACAGTAGTACATATAATCTGGGGTTTATGGCAGTGTGTACAACATTTGAACTAGAAGGATGGTGTAGAAGAAAACGAGCAAAGGGTCCGGATTTCGGAGTCTACCCCTGGGACTGCTGTCCATATAGGGCGAGAGTGGAGTAGACCGAATGGCTGGATTGTACGTACCACCCAGCTGAAGTTAAGCCCCATCAAGGAAACCCGAGTTGGGTCCGATGGGACGCTCATCAGCCTGAAGATAGGGTATAGTTGAGTGGATATTCTAGGTCCATGCGATCGTGAAATTCTGAAGCTGGTTACCCACCAGAATAGGTCCTCAGTCCAGGGACCTAGTTCTATGAACTCGAGGTACGAAATCCTGGCATCAATACAAAGAAGAAAAAAACAGCTAACCACCGGGTGCGAGGCCCCTCCTGTCTACCTGGCCAGCCATCAGAGCCACCGGTCTGCAGCTCCGCACAGTGGCAGACCATGTGTTTTGCGAGAACTGGACAATCAGAGCGTTGCCGTGGGTTATGCGAGATACATGGTCTGCAGCTCTGCGGAGCTGCAGACCGGACGTAATGGTCACCGGACCCCCAGGCAGCTCACATTGGACCACCAGGGAATAAAGAAAGGTATGTAGTATCACCCTTTTCCCAATCAGACCCCACTCGCTCACACCATCACCCTCCTTTCCCTCTCACATCACCCACCCCTCACCATCAACCCCCCTACCTCGGCATCCCACCCATCTTCAACATCACCCCCCCTCACCATCAACTCCCTCCCTCCCCATCACCCCTCCCTTCTCATCACCCCTCCCTCCCCATCACCCCCTCCCTCCCTCAACATCACCCCCCTCCCTCTCACATCACCCCCTTCCCTCTCATATCACCCCCCTCTTACATCACCCCCTCCCTCTCGCATCACCCCCTCAACAACACCCCCCAACCAACACCCACCCTCCATCACCATCACCCCCTCCCTTACCATAACCCCCCTCACTCACCATCAACCACCCTCCCTCACACCGTCACCCCCTCTCCTTTTCACCATCAACCCCTCTCCCTTATTATCACTCCCCTCTCACCATCACCCCCTCCCTCACCATCAACCCCCTCCTTCAATATCACCCCCTTCCCTCAACATCATCCCCCCTCACTTACCATCAACCCACTCCCTCACCATCACCCCCTCCCACCATCAACCCTCCCTCAACAACACCCCCCATCAACTCCCCTCCCTCTCACATCACCCCTCCACATCACTCCCCCTCACACCATCACCCCCCTCTCACTCCATCACCCGCTCTCCCCCTCACATCACCCCCCTCCCTCACACCATCATTCCCTCCTTCCTCACACCTTCATCCCCCTCCCTCTCACCATCAACCCCCTCACACCATCACCCCCCCCACTCCCTCTCACCATCACCACCCTCACGATTACCCCATATCCCTCTCACCATCATCCCCTCTTACCATCGCCACCCCACACCATCACCCCCCACTCCCTCTCACCATCACCCCACACCATCATCTCCCTCTCACCATCACCCCCCACCATCACCCCTTCTCTCTCTCACCATCACCCCCTTATCTCTCTCACCATCACCCCCTTCACCATCACCCCCTTTTCCCTCTCATATCACCCCCTCCCTCTCGCATCACCCCCTCACACATCACCCCCCTCCCTCTCGCATCACCCCGCTCAACAACACCCCCCCACCAACACCCATCCTCCATCACCATCACCCCCTCCCTTACCATCACCCCCCTCACTCACCATCAACCACCCTCCCTCACACCATCACACCCTCTCCTTTTCACCATCAACCCCTCTCCCTTATTATCACTCCCCCCTCACCATCACCCCCCTCCCTCACCATCAACCCCCTCCTTCAATATCACCCCCTTCCCTCAACATCATCCCCCCTCACTTACCATCAACCCACTCTCTCACCATCACCCCCTCCCACCATCAATCCTCCCTCAACAACACCCCCCCATCAACTCCCCTCACTCCATCACCCCCCCTCACTCCATCACCCTCTCTCCCCCTCATATCACCCCCTCCCTCACACATCATTCCCTCCTTCCTCACACCTTCACCACCCTCATGATTACCCCTATATCCCTCTCACCATCACCCCTCTTACCACTACCACCCCACACCATCACCCCCCTCTCCCTCTCACCATCACCTCACACCATCATCTCCGTCTCCCTCTCACCATCACCCCCACACCATCACCCCCTTCTCTCTCTCACCATCACCCCCTTCTCCCTCTCACCACCACCCCCTTCTCCCTCTCACCATCACCCCCCTCCCTCTCACCATCACCCCCTCTCTCACCATCACCCCCTCCCTCTCATTATCACCCCTCCCCCTCATCATCACCCCCCTCCCTCACTCATACTATTTCTCTCTCACACACACAGTATCACACCCCTCACACACAGCCTCGCCAGACACACTGTTAGCTTCCCCTCACACTGTCACCTCCCCACACATTGTCACCCCTCCCTACACTGTCATCAACCCCCACACTGTCAACCTCTTAATGCATCCACACTCACATTAACCACTCCTAACCCTGTTAATCTCACCCCCTCCAAACTCATCTGCCCTCACTCTGCCACACTCACCCTGTCACATTAACCCCCTTAATCCTGTCACACCCGTCCCTCCTATCATGACACAATTGCCCTGACACACTTACCTCCACTCGCCCTGTCACACTCCCTCATCAAACCATGTCATACTCCCTGTCCCTCATTCTCGCTCACATTGTCACTCTCACTCACCTTGTCACAGTCACCAGATGAAGACATTCATCATGCACACACAGTCAAGAAACATAGCTTTGCCATAAACACAATGCACAAAGCTACAGGCAGACCCCCATACACAACACACTTCAAGCAGCTACCCCATACACATAGGGTCCCAGACAAAAACGCAAACATGCTCACAGAGACATACATTCACACACACAAGGATACTCTGTGTCAGACACACTCTCAGGCACATACACAGTTAAACTGTACATCAATGTGCATATGTGACAGTGTGCATGTATTGCAACTCTATTTTTTTTTACTTTTTTGTTAGTGGGGCCTCATGTTCCAGTTCCACCTAAGGCCTCATAAAGTCTAGAGCTGCCTCTGTTTGACATGATCTCCCTGAAAAAACCCATGTTGTCTCTTATCTTGAAGTCCGTGTGATTTTAGATGTTCAACAATCCTCTCCTTTAACATGGCTACTTTCCCCACTACTGAAGTAAGGCTTACTGGCCTATAGTTGCCCGACTCCTTCCTACTACCTTTCTTGTGAATGGGCACAACATTCGCTAACTTCCAATCTTCTGGGACTACTCCTGTTAACAATGATTGGTTAAATATATCTGTTAATGGTTTTGCTAGCACATCACTAAGTTATTTTAATAACTTTGGGTGTATTCCATCAGGTTCCATTGACTTATTTGTCTTTACTTTTGACAGTTGAAATAGAACCTCTTCCTCTGTAAACTCACATGTAACACATGACTCATTTGTCCTTTTTCCTAACTGAGGCCCCTTTCCTTCATTCTCTTGCTTCAGTGGCTGCAGTGGAGGGATAGGGTCTGTAGTGGGTGCCCGGTGTAATAAGGGCTGTACTTGGTGTATGGGAGGGCTAAAGACTGTAGTGCATGGAAGGGGTAATAGTGCCTGTAATGGGTAGAGGGGGCATTGGGGGCTTTAATGGGTGCAATGGGTAATACGGGTTGCAGTGGGTGCCGTGGAGCGATAGGGTCTTTAGTGGGTGCATTGGAGCGATAGGGTCTTTAGTGGGTGCAGTTGAGGTATAGGGGCTGTAGTGGGTGCAGGAGATTGATAGAGACTGAAGCGTGTGCAGGGGACGTAGGGACTGTGGTGGGTGCAGGGGGAATAGGATGGGTGTAGGAGGAAAGGGGCTGTAGTGGATGAAGGGAGAAAGGGGCTGTTGTGGGTGCAAGTGGTAATAGAGAGGTTATTAGGGGCTTTACTGGGTGCAAGGGAGGCTGTAGTGAATAGAGCGTTTATATGGGGCTTACACAATAAATCCTGGACTGGTAGGGGATACTTGAGGACTGGGTTGGGAACCACTGCTCTAAAGTCCTACACTAACATTTCATCAAACTGTTTTCAGTTAAAAGTCAAAATCTCTAATAAGACAGAAAGGGGAATTCTTATGAACCCCTACACACTTATTACCCAATGTTACACACATGCAGTAGGTGGTGGCACAGTTACATTGCTGTGTAATACAAAAGCAAATAAAAGCCATAATTAACCGTAACCTCTGTCTCCCAGCTTGTCTAGTAATCAGGGATCTTCAGTTGGAAAATTGTCTCCTGGATCCAAATGAAGAATGTACACCAGCAGCATGCAGCTGCTGTTAAAGAGCGTTCCAAGAGTGTTAGAACATACTCAAGAAATGAATGTAAATAAATGAATATGGAAAAAACAATGTTTGGTATACCACCTTCTGTATTTGGACCTGCATTGTCATATTATAACTTTATATACAATTAATAATTTCTTAATCATTTATATTGGTCAGGAGTCAACCAACGAACCTGAGGGATATAAAGTATTATCAAAAAATGTTCTAAGTTGCCCACGAGAGGGAGGGATGTGCATACATTTTAGTAACAACAAACAGAAAACTCTTCATTGCACATTGCAGTTTTATAACTCAATTGCTTAATATAAAATATACGCCACTTAACTAATTTGGAACAGAAGCCATGCCAGGATTCTGCAATGCTCTGATCTCACCCTTTATTCATGCCAACTCCTGCCAAAAAATCTTGTAACATAATGGGCGATCGATAAAAAGAATAGCAAGATGGATGTGGTTGGTTGAAGCCGATACTGTACATACTGGGCTTTTACAGCACTAAGGATATATTGTATTCTTCCACTACATTTATTATGAATACTACTAAATTAAATCAGTAATCCTTTCACTAGGGCCAGGATGGCAAAGAGTAATTTGTATGTTTAGATTAACTATATCAGTGCTGAAACTTTTAGCCGCACACTCAAATGTATAAAGAGATAGTTAAACAATCCTTCCAATTCTACTTCAATTCGTATTAACATGAAAAAAAAGAAGGTAAAACTATAAAAGATAGTAAACCTCATAAAACAAAATATACTACACTATTCTGCATACATGTTTATAAGGAAATTGGCCCTTCCAACACAAATATTTATGTTTTTATATAGAATGTACGAATATGGCTAATAGAGGTTTCTGGAGTTGCAAGATGAGGCAACATATATCACTGCAACCTCCATCAACCACCATCAGATATCCATACATTACAGAGCATTCACAGAGATCTCTGTTTTAGTTAGACACATAGACTCTGTTTCCTGCACCTTCATTGCAATCCAATGACTATATTATTGTCAAAGTATCCCAGTGGAACAGTCAACATCTGAATAACATTGTGATTGTAGGCCACCAGTCCATGCACATACCTACTCAGTGCTGGACTAGTAAACACATGACACAAATATTGCCGCTACAATGTCTATAGATATGCTCTCTCTGCTACTGTAACACACACGAATGGTGTGTGTCTGCATCCCTCATCCTACATGCCTGCCACCCCCATGCTATTGGCATAAAGGGCAATTGCTTCGTGGCCCCTTTACTTGCCCTTCCATATTCAGAAAATACATGTCAGGCTTTTGTTTTTTTTGAGTTTGTTTTTTGAAGAAGTAAAACACTCACATTACCAAACTACATAGACATATATCCATACACATGTACCGTAGTCCCTCTGAAAACAAGAGGGCAGGACAATTTAGACCCAGCTACAGAAAGGGACAATCATAGGTAATTCTAAGCATATTTAAGCAATGTCACCTTTCAATAAACATTGCAGCATCTCCCCCAAAAATTAGAGAAATCAAGACCCCTTGAGAGTCGTGCTATGCTGAAAATACTGTCACTGATAAAATATTTGTTGAGGAGTAACACAAAGAAAGTTTGATACTTTTTGAGTCAATCTACCCTTTCATAATGTGCACTAGGAACTTGAGAATGTTGTATCTTCTTCATGCTAAGACTTCAAACAAGCATAACGGTAAAGCTAGTAATTTCATGACAACATAGTCCTGAGCCATGCATTGATGTGTATTCTACTCAATAGTGAGTCTGTGCATTTAGAGGAACTCTCTGTGTTGCCTGTAATATAGTAATTCGCCTGTGTTCTTGTTGGGGTCATAATACACTGCTGGGCAAAGCGTTCCATGCACCTCACGTTTGGACCGAACGTTTGTGGAGAGCCTTTCAGTGATACACAAACAATGTGTTTCAATATGGGCTACTACCAGTGTATTAATGGTCTGGCAAACAAATTCATAGACAGAAGTTACAAAAAAGTAACATGACAAGATTACATCATCTAAAAGGTTAAAAGGTTATTTGTTTCATGATCTGCAACAGGTTTTACTTTTAAGCTGACAGTTAAAAATTGTTATTTTTAATAATATAGTCCTGTCCATTTACCGTAGTCACGTTCTTAATTTTTAACCCTTTCAGTTCCACTCTTTTATTCTGTAAGAATAACTCATTATGCATTTGATATGGTAGAGGGTTAGGTGTTGGATGTCATACAAGACCAACACAAATGTTGTTTTTTCCAGTCATTACAGGTATCTTCTGTGGCCCCTTCCCTTTAGTTAACTCCCCACTAACCATAGGATGTAATGCAACTTAAAATAAGGGAAAGTGGAAAAGGAAGCCTTATTATTTAGAAAATCACTGGAATCTAGACTCAAGGTACTAAGCTTACATCAAAATTACACATACTTTACTCAATCCTACACCTGTCCCTGGATCTGCTAACACTTCCTTTCTCTCCGGCTAACTCTACAAAAAGGTAACAAAAAATGTTGTTATAAAATATTTTAACATAGTCCAGAAAAAATAAAATATTAGTCTTTTAAACAGCAGATGAAAACACAGTCTGCACTCCATAGGTTAGGCTCCATAAAACTGATGACAGTAGCAATATGGCTGACAGCAATTCAATATCAGATTCCACATGTTATCAGCACACCCTTTTGTTGCTAGACTTTCACAACAAGGCTCCGTACATTACTTCCAGATTCCGAGAAGGTTATTCCGAGAGCTTGCGGCATTATACAAAACTTTCAGGATTCACCAAGTACTTGGTTGCACAGTTTATGTCCACATAAATATCTCAGCATCCTTGACCGGCATGGGGTGCGGCCAAACAAGTGCAATTTCAACTTAATTTAGAGTTAGCCGGAAGAGATTGGTGATAATCAGCTCCTGAGGATCAGGTGGCACAAACATTCCAGGACGGTCACTACAACACACAAACAGAAGCCTCAGTACCATAAAAAATAATTTCTACAATGATATGTTTTTTTGTTAATTAACCAATTACCTAGACTAAAAGTCCAGTCAAAAACCATACAGTCAAAACTTAACCAATTACCTAGACTAAAAGTCCAGTCAAAACCCATACACAGATACACATACACACACTGATACACACATACCTGAACATACAGACTGGCACACAGAAATAACATTTTACATATTGTTAATCAGCCCCTGTTTTCATACTTTTTGGTTGCATGGAGGTGACTTCCTGGGGATGGCTGATGCAGATGTCAGTCTGCCTGCAGTGCTCTCCCTCCTCCCTCTCAGAGCCTCCTCTGTTCCCCAGCCAGCACAATCTGTAAGCTTGGAGGAAGTGATAGATAGTCACTGTGACGGACCGCCTGGCACCCTGACCGGGAACCTCCGTCAATCGCTGCTTCCTAGTACTTACAAGCACCATAAGCACCATACTGGAACATCATAACCACCGTAGACCCCACAAACCACCGCAGCTTGGTTGGGGTCTCCCTGTCCGCCACCCACCCTGGACCCAAGACCAAGATCCAGCATCCAGTGGTAGTCCAGAGAGTGTAGCAGGAACAGCTCTTTGAAGAGCTAGTGATTATACTCAGGGGAGTATTGTGATGTAGTTCTCCAATCCCCGTGAGCCAAGACTTCATGAAGGGGTAAAGCATTTCATTTAATTGAAGCCACAGCTGGCCTTTTATGCAAGTCCCCAAGCAAGGTGTACTCCCACATGGACCTTGTTGGGGATAGGGACACAAACTTAACAACCAATAACAACAAGGTTACAAATTGTGACACTCCCAATTCAAACATACAATCTCGCCTCTCTGCCTGGGAGATAATTGAGGCAGATACTGCATTAACCCAATTATCTCCAGGCAGAAAAAAACACATAATCTACAAATCCCCCAAAGTACCCCAAAACACATAAAAATCCCCACAAGTATTACATCCCATGATAGCCCTGATCTGGGTGACCAACATATCCAAAAATCCCCCGGATCAGTTCAGGGGTTCAGGAATTTCCTGGGAGTCCCTTTTTGGCCGACCGCATGCATGGTTTCATGCCCAAAACAGTTCCAGAGAATCAGACTGTGTGGTCGGTCTATTTCAAATAGTCAAAATACTGTTCGAATTACCGAACATAGCCATTCGTGAATATAGTCTGTGTATGTCTCTTGTTCTGGGGCAACTTCTTACTGAACGCCGTTTGACTCCCGTTCGAATAGCTGAACATCCATGGAAGGTAAAGTTTTAGCGGTGTTCGTGCTGTTGAGTGTCCAATTTGAGTTCCATGCACTCGACAACCAAACACCGCTGGATGCATTCGACTAAACAAGATGGCCGCCACCACGTGGTTGAATGGCACTTCGAAAGGCTTTGGGAGTTCGAAGTGCCACTTCGAAAGTTCGAATGAGTCATGTTACCAGTCCCAACAGCCACAAATAGTACTTTTAAACAGGGTTTAACATAGGGGCCATAGTCACAGGGTAGGAGGCTGGCAAACAGGCCCCTCCAAAAGTCAAAGGCGAAGTTCAGTTCGTAACTGTCACTTCCGCCTAGCATTTATGTAATGACAGTAAGCAACTACTAGTCATTTTCAACTTTCTATATAATTTATTACATAGATTCTCAAGGGGTTTTGCTTGCTGAGTTATACAGATTATAGTTCTAAGCCTGCCTTGAGGTAGATGATTCAGTGGACAATATTGTGTATGTGAAGGAGCTGGCAGTGGTTGCAAATTAGACATTCGATAGCCTAGATTTATAGAGTGGAGACAAAATCTCTCCTGTGAGAAAATGCTTTAAAATCCACTGTTATTCTGTACAGTTAAGCTAAATTCAGTGAAGCCATATAATTTCTTTGTTTCATGTAAAAAGAAAATATATTTAGTATTCATCCTTTGGGCAAGCAATGAACACACAAAAAAATGAATTGATATAAAAATCACAACATATTAAATTCATAATCGTAGGTGTCAAGCAAAGGAGGCAGGTCTGTGTATATCTTCAGCCAGGTTACAACAGTTAGTTAACAATCATGGTTTGAATCTCTCTATTTAAATGCATAGGGATGCATCTATGATATGGAATAGCCAAATAAAACTGCTGTTGCAGCAAAGTCATGCCATGTTTTTCTTGACTTGTTAACATAATTTAGCAAAATCATCAGAATAAGTACCTTCTGTCTGGAGCAGAACTGCATTGTAGGAAACAGCAATGCCCTTAACCATCCGGTAAAAAGGGCATTCTGCATGAATGGTTCCTCCAACCAGTAGGGGAACAGCCACATACTATATACTTACAAAATGCGAATAACTGTTGCTTCTGCTGACTCCTAAGGTACAGATCTAGGGAGGGAAATGATTACACTATTTAAAAGAGCTTTCATTATTTTTAATTGTTCATTCAGTCCTTCTAAACAGTTTTGATTCTTCACAGCTCCCTTTTCAGTAACATGCTCAACTAAACCAGTATAAATTAGACATGTGCAAAAATTCGTTTTAAGACATTCGTGCAAATAAAATGCATTGAGACTGAATGAAACACTTCCTAAAGTTAGTTCAGCGATTTGTTCGACGTTAAAGCTTTGTATTTGGACGGATGCCTTTAATCCAATTTTTGCATGTCTAGAGGGGATGGGCTATTGGGGATTCTCAATTAGCATTACACCATTAAAACCAGTTTTCCACTGAATGGAAGGACCAGTGGACAATAAGATTAAACATTTACATTGCTACCATGTCCCTTTAAATAAAAAAGGATTTTTTTTCTGACAAAGAAAACCAGACATTGATATAGGCACTGCCCCTTTGTGTTCCACATACGTCAGTTGGTCAAACAACATAGTAGAATTTTATCTGCTAGGACTCAGGGGTCCTCAAACTCTGGCCAAATGTTGCTGAACTACAACGCCCATGATTCTTTGAATTACATAGATAGCTAGAGAATCATGGGCGTTGTAGTTCAGCAACATCTGGGGGGCTGGAGTTTGAGGATCCCTGTGCTAGGTATATCTCTCCTGTTCTTGGTAAACATTTCAAGCAAGCTTTGAACATCCTCGGCAATGTGTGTCAAAGCAAAAATTTTAAATGGTTTGAATACTTTGAGTCTGATAGAAAATGGCAGCAGTTAAAATGTTATTAGCTTCACTGACCCACTGCTTTATCTAACGGTATAAATTACATCTTCTTTGTCTTAATTCAAAGCCCTGCTACATTAAATTTGTTTATGTCACAAGATACAAGTGACACAAATTGCACTGCTGTCAACAACCAGCTGTCCACATTATGCCCCAAATACTGTATCAGGGACATCCAGGTGTGCTGGGGATGAACCATGCCAAGAAAAAGTCAGGACAAAAGAGAGAGTTTGTGTGTGTTGTAATCTTTGGCAACAATAAATGAGTTTTAAAACAGTAATAGCAGTAGCATCTGGAAATACACACAGTGACATTAATTAGCAACATATCTGTGCAATATCCATGATCTTTCAAATGATTTTAATGCTCAAAGGAACAGCATAAATATGTCATAAATGCCATTATTAGCCTGACACAATGAAACACATTCTAATTGTTAGAACATATCATTATATATTTATTGTGCATCTCAAACCTATTTATTTGTGCACGTAACATAATTAAACAAAAAAAACTGTTGAAGTTTTTAATTAAACAAAAAAAACTGTTGCTGCCAATTAAGTATTACTTTTTAACTGTTTCTCAGTACTAACATTCATTTTAATGACAGTCTCTCCACTGACTCTCTGTTAGTTTGAGGATGAATCTGCAAATCAAACTCTAACACTGCCCCCTATATTTCTGATATTAGCCCCAATAACTCTCCCATTCACCCTTTTCATCCTGCCCAGGACTGTCGCCTCTCCTCTCCTCTCCAGTGTTGCACCTATTCACTTGAATTCTTTATGTTGATCAATGAGACTTGGTCTGACAATTCACTGCTTTAAATATTCCGTTAAAACTCAATTTACCCTGCCTCTAATTTCCTATATGCATTCCTAATGTCTGTCCCATCTTCCTATCCAGTGCCCTGTACAGTCCTGCCTCCTTTTCTAAGCATCCTCTTTAGCTTCTGTCTCTACCAAACTCACAGCCCACTAGATTGTACATTTTAAAGTGCATGGTTTTCTATCCTTCTCTACCAGTATGGAGCTACGTGTATATATTGGTAAACATAATGTAATATGTGTTAAGTATTTATTTAGTTGTAACCCAATTTGACTATGAGCTATGTGAAATCTGATGGAACCTTATCAAAATACATAATTATATCAGTATCTAGCTGGACAACTATTTACCAGTATGGTTCTTGTTTAACAAAGAAATGGATTTAAGCTACATTTTTATATGTACATCAGTGAATCTAGGCTGCACTAAACTGATTGTATTTGTATAGCTTTGGTACTCAGAGATAATGGGACATTCAAAGCACCATAACAAGATGTAGTAGTTATGATGTCAAGACTGTCCCTGAGCCCCTTCATTGTGAGGTGTTAAGCCATTTGAGAATATTGGTCAATCAATCTACCGAATCACAAGAAGTTGGCTAATCTGTTAGCACATGAGAAGCATGTTGGTTAGTTCAGCCATGTTTGAATATACTGCAGTTAGATATCAATATAAAACTTAACAAATGCATTCAATGCAATATATGTATGTCTTTATATATATTTAGTGCTGGCTTGCGCATATGTAATATTTTTTTTTTCTCTCCCCAGAAAAGGAGCAAAAAGTGTGTCAAAGTGTGATTATGAAACACATATCAAACTGCCTAATTTATCCAATGAATAATTTTACATTTATCAACTTGCATTTTACATTGAATACATTTGTTAAAAGTTATTTGTACTAAAACTAGAAAATTTTGAAGAATTTAAATGATATTGCCAATTATAAATAATTAGGTCAAATAAATGTCATAGGTGTTATGTTTACATTCTAAACATATAAACAGGGAAGCTATCTAGGGTTCTATTTTAATTAATGATAACAAAAAATATATATTATAGTATATTTGTTGCACTTCTGGCAGTCAATAATGCAATAGATGTTAATGTTAGAATAGCATCTCATTCCAATGTCATTATATTCAAATAATCTACAAGGGATGTTAAAGACTTCGATCATTTTCTGGTTTTACTGTATTTGGTTTGAAATAACCTAAAAATATTATTTTTAAGGTGCTGGCTTTGGCACCTTAAAATTGTTTTTATATTTTTAGCAATATGAAAGCTGTGTAAAATCTGTAGAACATAAGCGTATGGGTTTCCTCATTGTAATTAAAAGGAGCAAATCAATCATGATCGCTTGATGAACCATTCACAATGGTGGAATTAAATAATGCTATTACGTCCACCCCTCCAAACAAAAGCCCGGGCCCGGATGGGTTCTTGGTATTATATTATAAGACTTTCATGAAAGAATTAAGCCCCCATTTACTGGAAGCCATTAACTCTATAGGACCAACAAAACCAATCCCTAAGTCTAGCCTAAAAGCCAATATAGCACTCCTTCCCAAACCTGGGAAAAGCCTAGACTCGTGTGGAAGCTACCGCCCTATCTCACTGATAAATGTTGACATGAAAATCTTTACTAAAATGCTGACCTTGAGGTTAAGACCCTTACTCCCAGGATTAATATACCCTGACCAGGCTGGATTTGTGCCCTCTAGGGAGGCTAAAGACAACACCACAAAAATAATAAACTTTATTAATGGGGCGCAGCATCAAAAAGTGATATCTATTATGCTGACAATAGACATGGAAAAAGCGTTTGACAGGGTGGATTGGAGCTTCCTTTTGTCGACTCTGGAGGTGCTGGGTTTTGGTCAGAGGTGGATGCATTGGTTCAAGGCCATATACTCATGCCCTACGGCAAAATTAAAGATCGATGAGCAGTTATCAGAATCATTCCATATTAGTAATGGGACCCGTCAAGGGTGCCCCTTATCACCACTCCTACTTATCTTGGTTCTGGAGCCCTTATTGAATGCTGTGAGACTGCAACCTCAAATAGAGGGTATGACAGTGGGCACACAGGAATACAAGGTTTCGGCTTTTGCAGATGATCTATTTTTCACTCTGGGTAACCCAACTCACACTCTTCCATTTCTAATGACTGAGCTGTCTACTTATAGTAAACTTTCTAATTTTAAAATAAATATAGAAAATTTTGAAATTCTAAATCAGGCATAGGACACCTTCGGCACTCCAGATGTTTTGGACTACACCTCCCATGATACTTTGCCAGCATTATAGGTGTAAGTGCATTATGAGGAATTTAGTCCACAACATCTGGAGTGCCAAAGGTAGCCTATCCCTGTTCTAAATCTTACTCTAAACAATACAGACAGATGGCAATTGCAAGCGCAATACACTTTTCAATGGACCAAGCAGTCCATAAAATATTTAGGAGTCAACTTAAGCCCCTGCGCCAAAGATTGATACGCTGCAAATTTCCCACAAGTAGAAGATGCTATTCGTAGGGACTTGGATAATTCGAACAGGCCACACTTCGGACGTGTTAACATTTTCAAGAGGAATGTCCTCCCCCGACTTTTGAACACACTCCCTATCAGTTTTCCCACGGAAACTTTTCAAGACAATACAGACCTTGTTTACTCTATTTATATGGGCCAAAAAAACAACCAAGAATAGTGTATACTATTCTCACTAGACCTAAAGACAAAGGTGGTTCTCGACATGTGGCTTTACTGTCAGGCAATTCATCTGGGGCATATTGTTGTTTGGTCTATATCACCAAGCACTTGGTCTATACCTCCTCACCCAACAGTGGCTGCAACGCTATGTATCTGAAAAAAAATCAATCATATGCTCCCCATCACCTAAATAACTTATATCTTACAACCCTGTATTCCTAGCAGGTAGGAGCGGAATATTGCTATCACCACAGTGCACCAGTGATCAGGCCACATATACTCCGCTGGTTAGTATCACAGGTAGGGAAGGAATGGTACCAATAACTGAACTGACAAAAGAAAGACCCCAAACCCTTATACAAAGGTTCCAATACTTTCAGATAATACACTTCTTAAAGGCTCAGGGTCTGTTAAAGTGGAAATATAGGGAACACACTAAATTTGAATTGATGTGCTCAGTGGATAAACCGACTCCCAAGCTAACATCAATCTGCTACAAACTATTACAGATCCAGGAACACCCGCAGATGCCATACTTCACAAAACTCTGGAATAACCACTTGGAAACCAGATTGGGTGAGACGGAATGGTCCGCTATATTTAAGGCGATCTTTCATTCTCACTCAAGCATCCCCTTACAGGAAATTAACTACAAGTTTGTTGCTACATGGTACATCACCCGGTAAATGTTCATACTTATTATCAGACGACAGCCCCCATTTGCTGGAGATGTGGGGAAGAAAGAGGTACTTTTCAACATATTTGGTGGTCATGCGAACTGGTATCAAAATTCTGGAGAGATCTATGGAACACCACTACCGTAATAACAAAGGTGAACATTTCTCACAACCCGGAGACACTTCTTTCCCCTTATAAAACAACCAAGAGTGCGTCCCAAAAACTCCCTATTATATTTCATGTTAACCGCAGCCAAATCTGTAATAGTAACTCTATGGAAGTTGGTGAAACAACCTTCCAGGAGGGACTGGTATGCAAAAATTTTATATTTTTACACTATGGAGGAACTCAGATGGGGATCACTAGACGAGTATTATAAGTACACAGTTATCTGACAACCATGGTCACACTTCCTGAAAGGGGCACCACAGCAAAACACTTATATACATGGTCATGCAGCTTCTCCCTGTGGCAATGACGTATCCATATGGATCTTAGGAGGCCCCTTCATAATCTTACACTCACTCCAGCAGGTAAAGGTTCATTAGACTTGCACTACACCTCACAATAAGAAAATGTGTTTCAGGTACTACGATTGTTATGATTATTGTTTCAGTTACTGTTATTTTTTATTGTTTCATTATTCTTAAAAATGGATCTGCTGCTCTATCAAGCGGAGCAATATTACTTGCTCTATGTGCTAGTGCATTATCTCACATGGAATATGGTACATAATATAAGACCTAAATGAATGTTAGAGTGAGACACCTATTTATACCCTTTTTTTTTGCCAATCTTTCTTTTATTATGGCATTTGATTCATGTTTTACAGAATAGAAAAATTGAGTTATATCAGATAAGCATAAAACACAAGTATCAACGTATAACAGACTGTACTCCTGAGCGAGGCTGCCATATTTTTTATAATATTAAGAAGACATGAAATATCAGGCTAGGTATACATGAGACAATTATTATAGAGTAGACATGCTAAAGACAATGTATATCGTGCTAGATATGCATGAGGAAATTAGTATAGCATAAACATGCTAAGAACAGGGTATGTCAGTCTAGATATTCATGTGAAGATTACAATAGAATAAAAACATTAGACTAATTTTGCAAGTGTGACTACCTAGGTGATGCCTAGCTAAGCCTGACTAAACATGCTAAAAACAGGGTTTACCAGGCTAGACGTTCATGAGAAGATGATGTATAGCAAAAACATGTTAATTGCACTTAATTGTGCAATAATGGCTACCTAGGCGATGCCTATCTGAGCATGCATAGGAGGACTAGCCAGATAATGTAAGAGTTAAACTAAAATTAGAGCATAATGGGTATGCACTGGGAGCCATGGTCTAACCATGTGTGTCAGTTCCTGGATCCTGGGAACACAGTCCAGCTTTAGCCAACACCTTGACTCGGGAGATTGCGGGTGTGATCTGGAGTCAGTCCATGGAGAGGGTTAAATGTGGCAACCCTCCAGCCCTGGGCTGTGGTGAGGGTCTGCATCAGTACACTACGGACTTGGGTGCTCATGGCTGAGTCCAAGTCCTTCCCTGGTGGGATGCAGCAGAGTCCCTGGGATGTTCGCCACCTGCGGTGTCGGATCTTCTGCCTCCATTGGTGATGTGAAAGGGGAATATCCCTGGTGGCTTTCGGCCCAGGTGGGCTCGATGCTTGAAGTGTAACAACTTGGTGGAAGGTTGTGCCCGAGAGTTGCTCACGGGACCCTTCTCCGCCACCTCTTCCATCCACTTTCCTGGCCTTGTGTTGCTGCCTTGCCTTGGGCCTCTAGTTGCACCCAGAAACGGGCAAAGATGTCATACAGACTTGCCAGCGTGTGCTCCAGTACCGGTCATCCAGCTTGCACCCAAGTTGCTCCTGCAGCTCAGGATTAGGAGGCACATCCGCCATTTTTAGGGGTAGCCTCATGGCCTGTTCCCCAGCGGTGACTGCTGTGTGTGGTAAGTGAGGTGGATGGAGCCGAGGGTGCGGGTCAAGAGTCTCAGCATAAGCTTAGGAACCAGGAGAGCGGCCGTCTCACCCTGGTTCATTCAAGTGTAGGCCGCAAGCCTCTGGTAGGACTGACCAGAATCGGGGGTGTCATGTTTGGTATCACCGTGTGCTGCAGTGTTCCCCGGTCACAATTATTGTAGTTTGCTGTCTGAAAAACGCAAGTAGTAGGGGTGTTTACCCCAAAATCCGTTGGCAGATGCATCCTGTTCAGCATGTCTGGCCTGATTGGCAGTCAGGCTCCACCCCTATTTATACCCTTTAATGTGTTGCATATCATTGTACAATGTCGGATGTATGGAATATCTTTTCCCTTGATGGTTATCATTATTGATTACAGTGTGCTATTTATTATAAGGCAACAATGTTTGTACTCCAGCTTTTACTGTTTCCATGCGTGTAATTGTTATACCACGAAAAAAAAATCTAATACAAATAAAATAAATAAATAAAAAGGAACAAATCAATTACTGCTTTCAATACAGTTCAAAATTAGAGAAACAGCCTGAATCTTAACACCAAGCTACTCTAGGGCTTAATTGTCTATTGTGCCCTTCCCACCATCCTTTTGTTCTGAACTTTTGAAGTTTTTTGTTATAGGTATTTAGTTTTACCTTGTAGGATTTTACTAGATTGAATTGTTAGTATTTGGAACCAGATTAAAAGTTATCAGATTGTAAAAAGTGAATAGATAGAGAAACGATGAACAGAGAGACTTGTTTGTAGCTAGGTGCAGCAGGAAATTGATCTGAAGTTCTAACCTAGCCAGTTCCTGAAGAAGCAAGACTGGCAGTTAGTACTTTGTATGTGAGTAATAAAGCTTTTGAAAAAAACTTAATAAACATGAAACACCTCAAATGTAGTGACATTTAAATGCACCTTTGGTTAAAACTACAAATTGTGCCACTATTCCATCCCTCAGATCACTGTTATTCATTTAATTAGAACCTGGGGATCTTTTTTATTCCATGTGAATTCAAAATAAAAAATCAGATACTCAAGTTTTTCTTTAATGTATTTTGTATTAATTTTTAAGGTGATTACATTTTAACAGGATTATGCACTAAAGTGAGAATGTAGAGTACCGGTATATTCAAAGTGCATTTAAAAATCAAGGCCAAAATGGCCAAACTGGAAAAATTATTTGTCAACTACATTGCCCTACAATTTAAAATACACTTTGAATTCACTTTAACCCCTTAAGGACACATGACATGTGTGACATGTCATGATTCCCTTTTATTCCAGAAGTTTGGTCCTTAGGGGGTTAATGTTCACTTTAGTTACCAACCCTGTAAGTATTTTTTAATTCCACTCCTTTTTGTTGTAACTTACAGGGTTATTCAGTAAAAGTGAGAATTGCTGGGAATTCAAATAAAATTCAAAATGACTGACATGGAGAATTTCTTTAATTCAGCTATTTTGGCATTCATTTTGAAATTTACTTTGATTTTAGTTTAAATTCCCGGCAGTTCTCATTTTAGTAAATAACCCTGCAAGTGTTGCAGTCTCAGACATCATGAGCTGGAATCGACTTTTCATGCCAAACTAACTTAATTGCGTTCTTTGAAGAAGTTAGTGGAAATACAGATCAGGGAGGATCCACTAGCTATGATTTATTTGGAGTTTGCTAAGGCATTTGATACAGTTTCACACAAAAGGTTAGTAAAACTGAAATTAGTTGGTTTAGGCCAGGGTTTCCCAAACTCTTCTCCTCTAGATGTTGCTGAACTATAACTTCCTTGGTTCTTTAACCCCTTAAGGACCAAACTTATGGAATAAAAGGGAATCATGACATGTCACACATGGCATGTGTCCTTAAGGGGTTAAATGAAAAAGTTTGCACGAGAATCATGGTATTCAGCAACAACTGGAGGGCCAGAGTTTAGAGACAACTGGAGGGCCAGAGTTTAGAGAACCCTGGACTTTAGACAAACAAAATTGCACTCTTGGATAGAACACTGGCTTAAAAATAATAAATGGAAATAGAACATGTTAAAATGAGCCAAAAAGGTTCTGTCCTGGGTCCACTTCTCTTTAACCTGTTTATAAATGATCTTGAAATGGGCATTGAAAGTAATTTGTCAGTGTTTGCAGATGACACAAAATCAGGTAAGATAATATAGTCTGAACAAGACATGGCTTTACTACAGAGGGATTTTGGAATAAGGAACCCACACATCATTTATACATTAAATTGGGCTTGGCTAGGGATAACATTAATTGAAAAAATCGTAGAAACAACTATAGATCATAAACTAGGCAACAGTATACAATGCCGGAGGGGTAGGTGGAATATCAGTACTTGCAATTGTAGTATGTAAGCCTATCCTTTTATTCTATTTTATTTTATAATATAATTCCTTTTACTCTCTCCAACACCCCCACTGGAGGACTCGAGGAGTGATATCCTTGGTGGGGATCATACCACCTACGCCTACATATATTGAGCAATATCCTATTTGATCTGCACTTGTGAGTATACCTCCATTTTTTTTTTATCATTTTATTTTGTATTATCCAGAGAGCACTATTTTGTGTTTTTATCCTTTTTATATATCACCAATTATTCAAATACCGGCCTACTGCCATTGGAAAAGGAGATATAACCTACCACCACTGGAGACCCCCTTTTTGAGGACATCCAAGGACCATCTACATATCCATAGGCGGGGATTGTACCGTCCAGGCACAAATATCTGGAGCTGAGTATAGGCTCCAGAAAATTGTAAGTGCAATTCTTTTCCCTTCATTTACCATCACTTAAGATCTCAATATATTACACTATATCCGTGTCTTTTTCCTTCCCTCCTCCATATCGCTCTGAGCGTGGGAATTCCTTCACAGGTGCTGCTCCCTGATCCTACTACCTACATCCAGTATACAATGCCAATCTGTCATTGCAAAAGCTAGTAAGGTGCTTTCATGTATTAAAAGATATATTGATTCATATGAACAAAATATAATTTTTCTTATTTATATATCAAGACCCTGCCTTAAATATGTGGTTCAATTTTGGGCACCAGTTTTAAAGAAGGATATTGCAGAACTAGAAAAAGTGCAGAGGTAAGCTACAATATTAGTAAAGGGGATGGAAAACATTAGTTATGAGGAAAGGCTAGAAAAACTGGCTTTGTTTCCTCTAGAAGAAAAAGTTCCTCAGAAGTAATCTAATAGCACTATGGAAATATATACAGAACAATGGCGTCACTTACAGCAGAGGAAAGTGTTCTTTACAGTAAGAACAATAAAGATGTGGTATTCTCTGCCTAAAGAGGTTGTCCTATCAGATTCTATACATAATTTTAAAAAGGTTTGAATGCTTTTTTGCATAAACAGAATATTCAAGGATATAATTGATATTTATGTAAACCAGTTGCTGATCCAAGGGGATATTTGATTGCCTTTATGGAATCAAGAAGGAGTTTTTTTCTGTTTATGTGGCATAATAGGAAATTGCTACAATTGTGTAACGGGTGGCGGTACGGAGACCGGGACCCCAGAGTGCCTGATGAGAAGTTGGGAGTCTTCAGCGTGGAAGTGGATTATCAGGGCGTGGTGCATGGTAACCACACGCCCCCTGGTGTTGAGCACCAGCGTTTGTGCGGCCACATACCAGAACCCTGATGCAGCTACAGCGGATCCCAGGAACTTGAAGCTAGGAAATAAGCAGACCTCCCAGAGCTGAATAGGGAGGCTCTGCAGAGAGAATGTATCCAGTACAGAAACAAGGCAAGGCTAGGATAGTCACCAAACATGAAAACAAGACAGAACTAATAGAACCCAGAACCAGAGAAGGCCAGGAAGCTAAACCCAGAACATGTACACAATACATAAGGTAACATTAACTAAACAGGGGCAGGATGGTACATGGACTGGGACTGGGATTACAAAATAAAAAGACAAGATATAATAGGCAAAACAAGAGGAGACATAACTAAGCACTATATATGAAAAGTATGGGGATTTAGTTACAGATCTTTGTATATGTTGTAGGATAACTTCCCGGTAGCCGTATTTGTTGGAGTGGCAACATGTAGCATGCAATGTTTCAGGAATTTAGCAAGTTCTATGATTGAAAAGTTAGTTGAGCATCTTTCAAACAGTAAAACACGCCACACATCAACCAGAAAAAAATACTGTGTGCTTATATCTGTCAAGTACCATAAAAATATGTGCGCCAGACAGGTTTTTGATATAGAATATAGAAAAGGAAAAGTAGTGAATGCCATGTTATCTGAAAAACCATAAAGAATCATTATCAATCAAGTATTCAATTTCTATGCAAACATGTACACAGCTAAAGGGTATATATTTAAAAATAAATGGTGATTTCCCTTTAAAGCTCTTATATTTTATTTTGTTACTTACTGTACTAAAATATGTTAACACTACTATCTTTGGGCTGAAATAGTATACCTCGGTTAAGCAGGATATTGCTGTTGTAATCTTTTCTTTTATTTATAATATTCACAGAAAAAATGTAACAACAGTTATAGGCCCTTCTCTCACTATATTAATAACAAATATGAATGACACTTTGAATTTTTTTTAATATACTAACTTTTATATATAGCTTAATATTGCAAAATTGTGTTTTGCTAGTATATTGAATTAAGATAAATATTGAATGATAGCAGAGCCTTTGCATTAACACACATTTCAAATGGAAAGGATCTGTACCACTGGTGGTCAAGATGGAAATGGAGCTTTAACCCCTCCATATCTCAGAAAAGGGTATATTTTTTTTTACTTTCAATTAACTTAAAAAAAAAAAAAAAAAAATGTCCAGAAAGTATTCAGAACCCTTCATTTTTTCAATGTAATGTTAACTGTTGTCACCTTATGTCACAATTGTTTAAAATAATTTGTTTTCTATATCAGTCTACACTCAATATTCCATTATGACAAAGCAAAAACATTTATTGAAAATAAAAAACTGAAATGTCACATTGACATACATATTCAAATCCTTTGCAATGTCACCTAAAATTTTGCTCAGTCCACCGGTGACAAATTGATACAATATGGAAAGGCAAACACCTGTCTATATAAGGCCTCACAGCTAGAAATGCATATCAGAGAAAACCCATAAGGTCAAAAGAACAGCTTGCAGGACCCAGAGATAGGATTGCATTGAGGAAATCCTACATAGTTACATGGCTGAAAAGAGACTTGCGTCCATCAAGTTCAACCTTCCTCACAAAGAAGGCAAAAAAAAACAGTTTGAAGCACTTCCAATTGCAAAAAGCTAGGAAAAAAATTCCTTCTTGACCCCAGAATGGCATTGAGATTTATCCTTGGATCAAGCAGTTATTACCCTACATTAAAAAATTATATCCCTGAATATTCTGTTTTTGCAAGTATGCATCTAGTAGCTGTTTGAACATCTGTATGGACTCTGATAGAACCACTTCTTCAGACAGAGAATTCCACATCTTTATTGTTCTTACAGTAAAAAAAAACTTTCCTTTGCCTTAGACAAAATCTTCTTTCTTCCAGTCGAAACGCATGACCTCGTGTCCTATGTAAAGTCCGGTTTGTGAATAGATTTCTACACAATGGTTTGTATTGGCCCTGAATATATTTGTATAATGTTATCATATCCCCTCTCTGATACGAGCCAACATTTTGGCTGCATTAAAGGTTCCCAAGGGTGACCACCATAATTCTTAAATGGACTTCTGGACCAACTAAGAATCATCCTAGAGTTGGTCCTCTGGACAAACTGACAATTGGGGCGAGAATAAGGGAAACAAAAGGCTTTGATAACGGAAGTGTCCAAGAACCTGATGGCCACCCTGGGTAAGCTTTAGATAACATGTGTGAAGATGGGAGAAACTTGCAGAAGAACAGACATCACTGCAACTGATCTAGCAAGTATGGCAGGCAAACTAGGCACAGTAGCCTCTCTGCACTGCAAGGCACATGAAAGCCTGTTTGGAATTTGCAATAAAAGCACATACGGGACTCTCAGACTGTGAGAAACAATATTCTCTGGTTTGATTAAATGAAAATTGACCAGTTCGGCCTCAATTCAAAGCGTCATATCTGGAAGAAAGCAGACAACGCTCATCACTGTCAAGGTTAAGCTAACCCTAATAGGAAAATCTAGATAAAGACAGGACTGAAGCGTGCACTGGTTCAGTGGCCGGGCTAATACAGAGTAAAGATAGGCAAAATGTTTGCAAGCAGATAGTAAGTAAAAATATAGAGGCTCAGGTCAAAAGGAGTACAGAAATACACATATACGAAGGACAAGCCAAGGTTACAAAAGTCAAGAATAGTCAAACAAGCCAGAGTCAGATGCCAAATAAACCAATTATACCAGGAACTTATTCTTTTGGGCATACAGGTACCACAACAGAGCACGGAACCAGTCTTACGCTGTTATTGGTCAGAATAATGTCTGCAATAACAAACTGTGTTGGGTCAAAGAAGCCAGACTGATGCAGCATTCCTTGGCGTTGAAAAAATATTTATGCAAGCCTTGGGGTGTGGAGTTGTCTTAATTTTTTTTTTACATTTACATTTTTCTTTGTTTGCAAAGTTTTGCATACATACAGAACTGTGCATTGTATTAACATAGAGTACATTGAATGAGCATAACATATTGAGTTGTGGAACCAAGGTAGTGTGAGGAATGTCTTTGGAGGAATTCTTCCAGTTCATAAGGTATCATGTCTGCATTCCATGATCACACTTATGGGTTAGTTCTTTTTAAAAAAAAAAAAAACATTTACCATCATGCATTAACTTCACTCTGGCTGGTCCTGTCTACTTTATTGTGTAGGATAGGCTTTAAAGACTTAGAGAATTTAAATAAATAAAAAAAGAGATTGAGCGGGGTCGTTCAGGTTGTGGTGAGCTTGGTAAGTGTAGGTTCTAGTTTTGATGCTGTTTGATCACAGACTAGGTTTTGTTGGGTAATTTGCGGTAGTAAATGTAGCTCTACCCCTAAATTTATACTTTTGCGAAACCATTAGGTCTTACTAAACCGTAGCCAGCCAGGGTTGTCAAACTTCAAAGGGGGGGGGGAAGAGGGAGGGGAGAGGGGAAGGAGGGATAAGAGAGGAAGACTTATTAGGCATATACCATGGTGGCCCTTTGTGGTAGAGACTCTATGTGGTGGGAGGTTCTTTTTTGAGAAAGTTAAGCCAGGGGGACCAGCATGCGGTGTATAGGTTGTATGTGTGTGTTAAGGATGAGTGGATTTCCTCCATGAGTCTATTGGATTCTACTTTTTGTATCCATTCTCTGATGGTTGGAGGGGTACTTTGTTTCCACTTTAGCAGGATTAGCATATTGGCCGCTGTCAGCATGTGAGTGATCAGTATCTTTCGGTGTTTGGGTATAGGGGTTGGGTAGATGTAGAAAAGCGTGACCTTGGGTGATAGTGGGAGTTTGACTGCTACAATTGTGTGAATGAGGTTGAGAATTTTCACCCAGAACTGCTGAATGAGATTGCACGACTACCATATGTGACTCGGCGTACCCTTCTCATTGAGGCATCGCCAACAGGTCTCTGCGGCTTGTGGGAATAGGCAGTGTAGCTGTGAGGGTGTGTAGTGCCATCTGGTGATTCATTTATAGTTGTGTTCGTGGGTGGCGTTGCTTATGGATGTGTGGAAAGCATTGATGAAGATTTGTTTGCATTCTGCGGGGGATAGAGTTATTTGTAGTTCCACTTCCCAACAGGTGAGGAATTTGGGTTCAGTGTTTTGTTCGTCTTCCCGTATAAGCTTGTGGAATGTGGAGAGTTGTTTTGTCTTAATTGCGCCCGTAAGACAGTACGTTTCAAATTTAGTGGTGTCTCTGTGCCCCTTCAGGAGTGTGGGATTAGAGGATATAAAGTGGGTGTTGATGTCTGGGCCCTCTAGTGGCCTAAGTCCTGTAGGGGTGAGGAGGTCTCCCAATTTGAGGTAGTGAAAGTCGGCTGGTTGAAGTGTGGAGAAGGTGCATATGTGCCTCCCCGGTGGGAATAATGGGTTATGTGTCACTTGGTATAGTGGAGATGGGTGAGGAGAGATGTGTGGTGTCGGTTTCATTTGTTGGAATGGTTTCCGTGTGGGTTCCACCGTCAGGTGGAGTATGGTGCCTTTGTCGTGTCAGGGGATTGTGTGGATGGGTTCATTGAAGTAAGTTGCTTCCAGTTGTACCCAATGTCTCGCATTTTGTGGTTGTGACCACTCATAAACCCTGGACAATGTAATGGCTTTGTGGTAGATTTCAATATCGGGGAGTCCCAGGCCTCCCCTCAGTTTAGACAAGAGTTTGTGTGAGAGTCTGGGGCGTTTATTCGCCCATATGAACTCTGAGAAAATGCTTTTCACTGTCATGAAAAATAATCTGGGTAGGGCTATGGGTATTTCCTGCATAAGGTATAAGAGCTTGGGGAGGACATTCATTTTTACAATGTTTACCCGGGTTAACCATCCAAATAGCGGCTTATGCCACCTTTTTAGGTCGCCTGTGAGTGATTTGAGCAGAGAGGGGAAGTTTAGATTGTAGATTTTTGTCAGGTCATGGGGAAGTTTAAACCCCAGGTGCCCAACTGCTTCTTACGCTCATGTAAATTTAAACTTAGTTTGTAGTTGGGTTTTGGTAGTGTTGTTAATGTGAATTGGGAGAATCTCGCTCTTTTTACCTTGAAGTTGGAGAACCTGTTATAGAGGTTGATTTCAGTTAAGAGGGCGGGTATGGATGAGTTGGGGTCCGTGATGATAAATAGGAGGTCGTCAGCAAATGCTGCGATTTTATACTCCTTATCCTTGCATTGAAAGCCCCGGATGGCCACATTGTCTCTGAATGAAGAGAAGAGGGGAAAGGGGGCAGCCCTGCCTCGTCCCGTTACTGATGGTGACTGGGTCCAAGAGTTGCCCATTGATTCGAATCCTGGTCTTTGGGTTAGAGTACAAAGCCTGCATCCATTGCAGCCAGTACTGTCCAAACCCTATAGCCTGGAGGGTTTCAAAGAGTAGGGACCAGTCCACCATATCAAGGCTTTTTTCTGCATCTACTGATAGAAGCAGGCTCTGGGCTTTTGAACGTTGGGCTAAATAGATTAGATTAATAATTTTGGAGGTATTATTTTTCGCCTCCCTTCCGGGGACGAAGCCTGCCTGGTCAGGGTGGACTAGCCCCTGTAAGAGCAGGCGGAGGCGGGTGGCAAGAATTTTTGTGAAAATGTTGAGGTCGACATTTATTAGGGAAATTGGTCTGTAGCTTCCACAGATATGGGGTCCATCCCTGGTTTGGGGATCAGGGTTATGTTGGCTTCTAAGGCAGTGTTGGGTAGGGTGGGGTCTTGTGTCAGGGAGTTGAAGGCTTTAATGAATGTGTCCGCTAAAATTTCTCTAAACACCTTATAGTATTTGGCAGTATAGCCATCTGGGCCTGGACTTTTCCGAAGGGGAAGGTGTTTAACCGCCATCATAAATTCGGTATTTGATATAGGAGTGTCGAGGGCTTTCAGTAGTTGTTGGAGGGCCGATCTCTGTTGTGTTAGATGAATATATGAGTCAAGGGAACCTGCAGCCTTGTGGGTGTCTTCTATGTGACGGATTGATTGGGTGAGAGTACGGACCTGGGCCTCTCTTTATTTTTTTACACTTTGAGGCCAAAGCTATGAGGTGACCTCTAGCCACAGCTTTGTGGGCTTCCCAAGTGATAGGTTGTGGTGTGTCAGGTGTGTTGTTTTCCTCAAAGTAGTGCTTGAGTGTGTCTGAGATTTGGGAAACAATGAACGTGTTGTCTTGTAATGAATCATTAAGTTTCCACTGAAAGCATTTTAATGGGAGTGATGGAACTGTGAAGGATAGGGTCAATGGGGCATGGTTGGACCACGTTGGGGCATGGTTGGACCACTTTATTGGTCCGTACTGGCAATGTGTAATGAGGTGGAGGTATCTGTGTGAAAGGAAAATCACAGTGCTTTGGCCAATTGTACCCTTGGCCATTACCAGTCTCCTTGAGTCGTCAGAGTATTGATCTTTATGTGTGTAGGGTACCCGAGGAGATATAAGGATGGCTACTCCCCTCTTTTTATGGGGTGGATAACATATATATCTACATCAATCATGACAGTATAGAGGTAGCATTGGCAGTATTACAGTGCAGTTAGAACATAACTTATTTGCGGTTATTTCTATTTTGGGTTTGTACCTCTCATCACCATTTCCCACCCGCTCCCCCCCCCCCCTCCGACAAACCCACCATGGGTGAGCCATGTCACTGACCCGGTCAGGGATCTTGCATAACGCCTCTCTGGTTCCTCACCTTAGTGATCTATGGTATCTGTATGTGCCCGGTAGCTGTGGCTCAGAGGGCCCAATACCTGTGGGGGCCTGGTGGGATAAGGAGGTGCAGGGACGGGGGGGCAACCACCAGGTAGGGACGCTCTTAAAGCATGTGATGAGTTGGGATAACTTTTGTGTGGGGGCCCAGAGATAAATTTGCTTACTGCTCCATTGAGGTAAAATCCCAGTTATATATTAGCAAGTATTGTGTCCCAATGCGTCCCTGTGTCTCGGTGTTGGTGGATGGAGGAATTCAGTCCGCCTGGTTGTTGAGGGTGGTGGAGGTGGTAGTCTTCTTCGTGCCCGGCTGGTAATTTCTCCTCTGCTTAGACGGTGTTTGCGCCTTGGAAGTGTTGGGCATTGAACTGTACCAGTCCATCACTGACACCTCTGTGAGGCCTAGTGCTTGCGTGAAAATTGGTACATTGTGTATCGAAGAGAGGTGTCGCTCCCATATGCGTCGTTATGAGCACAAAGGGGAATCCCCAGCGGTATTTGATATTGCGGGTTATTAGTTGGTCTGTGATGGGGCGCAGAATTCTCTGTGCGTTTAGAGTCGTCCACAAGAGGTCTGGATGTATTTGTATGGTTTCCGTATGGAAAAGAAATGACTGGGTGGTGTGGTGGAGGGCTGACAGTACGGCCTCCATTTGAGTATAGTAATGCACTCTGCATATAACATCTTGTGGAGTGGAGGTTGAGGCCCCCCGTGGCTTAAGGGCTCTGTGTGCCCTGTCTAGGGGTATTTGATGTGCAGGTGGTTTGTCTAGTATGAGATTAAACATTTCTGTCAGGATTATATTTAAGTGTTCTTGTTCCCCCTCTGGTAGGCCTTTAATGTGTAATTTTTTTGCGCCTACCTCGGTTGTCGATATCGTCCAGCGATCTGTGGAGCGCTGAGAGGTCATGAGAGTGGGATGACATTGAGGTATGGAGCTGTTGCACTTGTGTGTATAGCATATCTCTGTCATCTTCCAGTGCAGTGAGCCTGTCACCCACGTGGCGAACTTCAGTTTCGATATGTTCAAATTTGGACTGGAAGGTGGCCTCTAGCCTTCCCAGCATATTGGCCAGGTCCCCCATGGATGGAAGATTTCTGATAGCCTCCCTCAAATCCATGTCCAGTGGGTAAGCAGAAGCAGTAGAGCCTTCTGGGCTCGATGGAGCTGATTCGCCGTGTGAGGATTCCGCCACCATGTTTTGTTTGGCCGCGCCCTGTTGGGCTTCTGCGTTGTCATGAAAATATTTTGGGAGGGCCCCCGATTTGCTTGGTGGGGGTTTCCCTGATGGCGGTTGGGATGCCAGGGATCTTTTGGGGTGTCCCATTGCAAGGTTTCAGTCCGATGTAAGCAGATTAGGCCTAAGGTTTTTTTGGAGCTCTGCTACTGCACGTCCATTCACCTCAGACGCTTGCTCCACCCCTGGAGTTTGTCTTAATTTAATGCCAGAATGACGTACAGCACCAATATGGGTGGAGGAAGGATGTCCGGCATCAATATTGGTGCAGGAATGATGCACAGTGTCAACATGTAAGGCTAAACAATGCAGAAATTGTATAGCTACAATTACAATCACCTATTCAATACCATCCAAACAGTGAAATATGATGGTGGTAGCCTCATGCTTTGGGATTGTTTTTCAGCAGCAAGGATTGCAACACTGGTAATGGTTCAGGGAAAGCTCAATACATCAAAACAAAGTGATATTCTTAATTAACCTGATCCAGATTGCTTAGGACCTAACACTGACACAAACAAGAAAAGAACTCTAAGCGCACAGCGAGGACAATGCAATAGTGGCTTAGGGACAAGCCACTACTGACAAGCCAAGTATGCCTATTCAGAGTCTGGATTTAAAACCAATTGAACGTCTATGGAGAGTCCTGAAAATTGCTGCCAAACAATGATTCCCATAGCTTGTGAGGATCTGCAAAGATTGTTTTACATATTATTTTTTGCCAAGTTGCATTATTGAACCTATTGTTATTTATCCTGCTTTGGGAGGATTAATATTATTAAAATTAACCTTTGCTACAAGTCTTATACTGGTTTCAAACCACTACAGGTGTGGTCCCCAGCAGGTTTTTCTCTCTCTCTTAACGGTTTCTGCTTATGTTTGGTCTGGTTGGAGCCCTAGACTTCACTTTTATCACCACTGCATGCCCACTGACAAAGGTGATTTGGGCATCCTGTCCTTGCTCAGTTCCTACCTGGCCACACACCTTGTGCGAATTGTTGATTTGTATTCTACCCAAACTAAGGCCTTAGCCCCAGGTTACCTTTATTGGTGTCACAATATCTGTCACTCGCAACGCTGTGCAATCACAGAAATTATGTATTTTCTGAGTTCGGATGCACACCCACTCATCCCTTGCTTCCTGGTGCCTCATTATGACATCCTATATGACTTGGACACCTCCCATTAGTCTCCTTTTAGAGTGTCAACCCATGTGTCACTTTTTGATGGAGGACCATGATGTATACACACTTGTGACATCATGGTCCTATGTGGCCAATCACAACCCAGTATAGGGTACATATATACTTCCTGGTTGTCCTTGTTTCTTTGCCCTGTCATGGTTCTTGTTATATGAGAGTGTGTTTATACTGTATGTTGGATTTCCTGTTTTCTGACCTCGGCTTGTTTGACTACTTTTGCTCTCTGTTATCTTGATATTGGCCTGGCTATCAATTCTGTGCATTTTGGTTATCCTCACCTCAAACTGATTCTCATTTATTCTCTATTTGTTCTGTTTGGCCGACATATATCTATCTCAGGCACTAACCCAGCCACTCTAAGGACCGGTATGTGTACCTTTACTGTTTCCTTTAGGTTTGCATGTTAGGACAACTCTATTCCTGCCAATTGGCTCTTTTCTTCATCCAATGCTGGAGTTGGAAGCTAGGGCTTCACCTTCAAAGGGAAGCAGCCTTCTACTAATTTGAACTACACAGAAGGTCTGGAATTCCATTAGATACCAGTTAATACTAACTACCAATCTTGGTCCTTTGACCTCTACCCCACAAAAATCCCATCTTTCTACCTGGTCTCAAGAAAGACTCTCTTGAGTTCTTGGAATTGCCTCCACATGCACAACATCCACTCCACCTTGTGTCTCCTCTTCTTAACGTCCTTTTTAGAACTGAGTAATACTAGTTCCAAGCTCCAGGAAACTAATTTTAAGCTTTTTTTTTTAATTTTTTTTAGAGTGATATAGGACTTCCCAATATGTTAAAATTAGCTTACATGATATAGCTTCAAATCATTTTGATGTCTGCTGGTGATATGGTTGGGGTAATGGTTCTTTCATCTATATTTACAGAAGAGACCTACATAAACTCACAGATAATCCCCATGTTACAACACACCAAGTTACCATTGTCTATTTTTAAGAAGACTTTAATTAAAGATGTTCTCAATTGTGGCTATGTCCCTAAACCCCACCCTCTGGAGGTTCACTGACCCAACAATGGTTGCACATTGGATCGCCATGGATGACCAAATAAGCCGCATGGAGGAATTTTCTGCCTCCCTATACAAGTGATACAACAAATACATCACCATCTAGCACCCTTGGATTCTTTATACAAATCTTAAGATCATATCCTGATGACCAGAGTAGCTGACTTCCTGTAATTGGTTAATTTGACTTTCCCAGCCTCCTCCTTTTGCCTTCCTCCCTTCCCAAGGCTTTCCTCTTCATCTTTCTTCCTCTTCTTCAAGTCTTTCATTTCATTTCCTCATCATATTTCACCTTCTCTCTTCAGTTTGTTTTCTCCTCTTGTTGCTGGGCTACCACTTGGTGGCTTCTCTTATGTGATGCAATTTCTTTAAATTGCTATATTTTTTCTGATAGTTCCTTATTTGAGTTTCCTTATTCCTTACCACTGATACATAATCCTTTGTTCAACACGCAATGGGGGATTGGATTTGTTTCAACAATTTTGGTATTTATTGTCAACACAGAATGTTTGTATATCTTGTTCACCTGCATGCGGCATATAAAAAAATTATTGTAATGAAAAACTGTGCATTTGTGTGCATTTATTCACTGTTCATTTTGTGCTCTTTGTAATGTCTCCTGTATCTCTGAACACCTTTTCTTAAATTAAGATTTATGCATTGATCTAAATACATATCTGTATAATGAAAACATTCATGTAGTTTATTATTAAAGATGTCGCGAACATAAAATTTTCGGTTCGCGAACGGCGAACGCGAACTTCCGCAAATGTTCGCGAATCGGCGAACCGCAATAGACTTCAATGGGCAGGCGAATTTTAAAACCCACAGGGACTCTTTCTGGCCACAATAGTGATGGAAAAGTTGTTTCAATTTTTTATCCAGGGCTGCTTTGTATCCCCAGTCCGGCCCTGGTTATGTGCCTTTTTTTTGGTTTGGTTTTTGAAGCCACAGTGCAGCACCAGAGGCCCGAAAAATTAGGCATGTACACATGCCTGAAAAATTAGGTATTGTTGCAGCCTCTACTGTAGCAGCGGCCAGAAAAATTGATGTTTGTTTCCCAGGCAGAAAGTGCCCTAAAACATTGCGGCTTGAACCCTAGTTGGTGGCGGATAAGTCACGCAAGTCAACCGGCATTCAGAGCTAAAATACAGCAGCGTGTGGACTATTTTTAGCCCAGGGCAGCTCATCTCATCAGGCCTTTTTTAGTCGAATGTATCGCCCACTGTCAGTCCCGTCGGGATCCATCCCTCATTCATCTTAATAAAGGTGAGGTAATCTAGACTTTTTTGACCTAGGCGACTTCTCTTCTCAGTGACAATACCTCCTGCTGCACTGAAGGTCCTTTCTGACAGGACACTTGAAGCGGGGCAGGCCAGAAGTTCTATCGCAAATTGGGATAGCTCAGGCCACAGGTCAAGCCTGCACACCCAGTACTCAAGGGGTTCATCGCTCCTCAGAGTGTCGATATCTGCAGTTAAGGCGAGGAAGTCTGCTACCTGTCGGTCGAGTCGTTCTCTGAGGGTGGATCCCGAAGGGCTGTGGCGATGCGTAGGACTTAAAAAGCTCTGCATGTCCTCCATCAACAACATGTCTTTAAAGCGTCCTGTCCTTGCCGGCGTGGGCGTGGGAGGAGGAGGATGACTTTCACCTCTTCCCCTGTTAGATTCCCGTTGTGCTGTGACATCACCCTTATACGCTGTGTAAAGCATACTTTTTAATTTATTTTGCAAATGCTGCATCCTTTCCGACTTGTTGTAATTTGGTAACATTTCAGACACTTTCTGCTTATACCGGGTCTAGTAGCATGGACACCCAGTACAGGTCGTTCTCCTTCAGCCTTTTTATACGAGGGTCCCTCAACAGGCACGACAGCATGAAAGACCCCATTTGCACAAGGTTGGATGCCGAGCTACTCATTTCCCGTTCCTCCTCCTCAGTGATCTCAATGAAGGTATGTTCTTCTCCCCAGCCACGTACAACACCACGGGTACCAGATAGGTGACAACGAGCACCCTGGGATGCCTGTTGTGGTTGGTCTTCCTCCTCCTCCTCACAGCCACATTCCTCCTCTGACTCCTCTTTCTCACAATCCTCTTCCAGCGTTGCCGCAGGTCCAGCAATCGATGCTGATAAGGCTGTTTCTGGTGGTCCTCTTGACGCTCATCTACGGCCTGATCCAGCACTCTTCGCAGGGCACGCTCCAGGAAAAAAACAAATGGCATGATGTCGCTGATGGTGCCTTCAGTGCAACTGACTAGGTTTGTCACCTTCTCAAAAGGATGCATGAGCCTACAGGCATTGCGCATGAGTGTCCAGTAACGTGGCAAAAAAATTCCCAGCTCTCCAGATGCTGTCCTAGCACCCCGGTCATACAAATATTCATTAACGGCTTTTTCTTGTTGGAGCAGGCGGTCGAACATTAGGAGTGTTGAATTCCAACGTGTCAGGCTGTCGCAAATCAAGCGCCTCACTGGCATGTTGTTTCGCCGCTGGATATCTGCAAAGTGCGCCATGGCCGTGTAGGAACGCCTGAAATGGCCACACACCTTCCTGGCCTGCTTCGGGACGTCCTGTAAGCCTGTGTACTTATGCACAAAGCGTTGTACGATCAGATTACACACGTGCCATGCACGGCACATGTGTCAACTTGCCCAACTTCAATGCCGCCAACAAATTTGTTCCGTTGTCACAATCAACTTTGCCGATCTCCAGTTGCTGCGGAGTCAGCCACTGATCCACCTGTGCGTTCAGGGCGGACAGGAGTGCTTGTCCGGTGTGACTCTCTGCTTTCAAGCAAGTCAAACCCAAGACGGCGTGACACTGCCATATCCGGGATGTGGAATAGTATCTGGGGAGCTGGGGGGGTGCCGTTGATGTGGAGCAAGACACAGCAGCAGAAGAGGACTCAGCTGAGGAGGTTATGAAAGAGGATGGAGTAGGTGGAGTAGAGGAAGTGCCAGCAGGCCTGCCTGCAATTCGTGGCGGTGTCACCAACTCCTCTGCAGAGCCACGCATTCCATGCTTGGCAACCATCATCAGGTTTACCCAATGCGCAGTGTAGGTGATATACCTGCCCTGACCATGCTTTGCAGACCAGGTATCAGTGGTCAGATGGACCCTTGCCCCAACACTGTGTGCCAGACATGCCATTACTTCCTTTTGCACAATCGAGTACAGGTTGGGGATTGCCTTTTGTGAAAAGAAATTTCATCCGGGTACCTTCCACTGCGGTGTCCCAATAGCTACTAATTTTTTGAACGCCTCTGACTCCACCAGCTTGCATGGTAAAAGCTGGCAGGCTAATAGTTCAGACAAGCCAGCTGTCAGACACCGGGCAAGGGGGTGACTTTCTGACATTAGCTTCTTAGGCTCAAACATGTCCTTGACAGACACCTGACTGTGGGCAGATGAGCGGGAACTGCTCAAGGCGAGAGACAGAGTGGCGGATGGTTGAGAGGGGGCAAGGAGGACAGCAGTGGTTGATGTGCCTGAAGATGCTGGACCAAGAGGAGGATGGCAGCTTTGAGTTTGTGTGCTGCTTGTACTCATGTGTTGATGCCATAGGCGTTTGTGATGTGCGATCATGTGCCTATGCAAAGCAGTTGTACCTAGGTGGGTGTTGGACTTCCCACGACTCTTTTTGGCACAGGTTGCAAATCGCATCGCTGTTGTCAGAGGCAGACACACAAAAAAAATTCCACACTGCTGAGCTCTGCAATGATGGCATTATGGTGGTGGACACAGCATGCGTTGATTGGCAGGCTGACCCCGGGTGCCGATGCATGCTGTCTGACTGTGCCACTATCTCCTTGCGATGACCTCCAGCTGCTTCCAACTCGTCTCCTCCTCCTCTCTGTCTCCCCATCTGAACTTTCGCCCTGTTCTTCTTCTTGCCGAGCGGGCACCCACGTGACATCCATGGACGCATCGTCATCATCAACCGCTTCACTTTTATCTGACAACTCAGCAAGGGAAGCAGCAGCGGGTACAACATCATCATCATCACACCGTACGTCCATGTGTGTAATGCTTCCTGACTGAGACATATCCCTGTTATCTACATCCTCTGGCAATAATGGTTGCGCATCACTCATTTCTTCAAACGGATGTGTAAATAACTCCTCTGACAGATAAAGTGAAGCGGCTGTGGTGCTAGTGTTGGTGGTGGCGGCAGGCGGGCGAGTGGTAACTTGAGAGGTGCCCGAAGCTAAGCTGGAAGAGGATGGTGTGTCAAGGTTCCAAGCGGAAGCTGTAGAAGATTGGGTGTCCTGTGTTAGCCAGTCAACTATGTCCTCAGAACTTTTCTAGGGCAAAAGGCAATCACAGCACCACGACCACAACGGCCCCTGCGGGGTGGCCTGCCTCTGCCTGTCATTTTTTTTGGGATTAGTGGTACTATGCGTGCAAGCTACTGTGAGACCAGATATGAGTGGCATTGTGCAGTGGAAGAGGTTGGCAGAGTACACGCTGTAGGCCTGACACGCCCGCTTGAAGACAACTAACTGCTATTCACTCTATAACACTGAAAAAAAAATTGTTTTTAAATGCACGCTATTTTGACACCAGATATGAGTGGCAATGTGCACTGGCAGAGGTTGGCAGAGTACACGCTGTAGGCCTGACACAACCACTTGAAGACAACTAACTGCTATTCAATCTATAACAGTGAAAAAAGTTTTTTGGTTTTTAAATGCACGCTATTGTGACACCAGATATGAGTGGCACTGTGCACTGGCAGAGGTTTGCAGAGTAGACGCTGTAGGCCTGACACACCCGCTTGAAGACAACTAACTGCTATTCAATCTATAACAGTGAAAAAAAAAAAAATTAAATGCACGCTTTTGTGACACCAGATATGCGTGGCACTGTGCACTGGCAGAGGTTTGCAGAGTACACGCTGTAGGCCTGACACACCCACTTGAAGACAACTAACTGCTATTCAATCTATAACAGTGAAAAAAGTTTTTGTGTTTTTAAATGCACGCTATTGTGACACCAGATATGAGTGGCACTGTGCAGTGGCAGAGGTTGGCAGAGTACATGCTGTAGGCCTGACACACACGCTTGAAGACAACTAACTGCTATTCAATCTATAACAGTGTAAAAAAAATGTTGGTTTTAAATGCACGCTATTGTGACACCATTTATAAGTGGCACTGTGCAGTGGCAGAGGTTGGCAGAGTACACGCTGTAGGCCTGACACCCGCTTGCAGACAACTAACTGCTATTCAATCTATAACAGTGAAAAAGGTTTTTTGGTTTTTAAATTCAATCTATTGCAACACCAGATAAGAGTGGCACTGTGCACTGGCAGAGGTTGGCAGAGTACACGCTGTAGGCCTGACACACACTTATGAAGGACACTGACTGCTATTATATTACAGTCAAAAAAGTTTTTTGGTTGTTAAACGCATGCTATTGTGACACCAGATTAGAGTGGCAATGTGCACTGGCAGAGGTTGGCAGAGTAGACGCTGTAGGCCTGACACCTGCTTGAAGACAACTAACTGCTATTCAATCTATAACAGTGAAAAACGTTTTTTGGTTTTTAAATGCAATCTATTGCGACACCAGATAAGAGTGGCACTGTGCACTAGCAGAGGTTGGCAGAGTACACGCTGTAGGCCTGACACACACTTATAAAGGACACTGACTGCTATTATATTACAGTCAAAAAAGTATTTTGTTTTTTAAATGCAAGCTATTGTGACACCAGATATGAGTGGCACTGTGCACTGGCAGAGGTTGGCAGAGTACACGCTGTAGGCCTGACACCAGATAGCAGACAACTAACTGCTATTCAATCTATAACAGTGAAAAAAGTTTTGGGGTTTTTAAATGCAATCTATTGCTACACCAGATAAAAGTGGCACTGTGCACTGGCAGAGGTTGGCAGAGTACACGCTGTAGGCCGACACACACTTATGAAGGACACTGACTGCTATTATATCACAGTCAAAAACTTTTTTTGTTTCCAAATGCAACCTATTGTGACACCAGATATGAGTGGCACTGTGCACTGGCAGAGGTTGGCAGAGTACACGCTGTAAGCCTGACACCCGCTTGAAGGACACTGACTGCTATTAGATTACAGTCCAAAAGTTTTTTTGTTTTTAAATGCAAGCTATTGTGACACCAGATATGAGTGGCACTGTGCACTGGCAGAGGTTGGCAGAGTACACACTGTTGGCCTGACACACAGACGCTTGCAGACAACTAACTGCTATTCAATCTATTACAGAGAAAAACAAATTTTTTTAAATGCACGCTATTGTGACACCAGATATGAGTGGCACTGTGCACTGGCAGAGGTTGGCAGCGTAGACGCTGTAGGCCTGACACACACGCTTGAAGACAACTAACTGCTATTCAATCTATAACAGTGAAAAAACTTTTTTGTTTTTAAATGCAAGCTATTGTGACACCAGATATGAGTGGCACTGTGCACTGGCAGAGGTTGGCAGAGTACACACTGTAGGCCTGACACACAGACGCTTGCAGACAACTAACTGCTATTCAATCTATTACAGTGAAAACAATTTTTTGTTTTTAAATGCAAGCTATTGTGACACCAGATATGAGTGATGGCACTGGGCAAGTGGGCACAGTATCCAGGGCTGTGAGCCTGACACAGAAGCTGGCAGGCAGGCAACTGCAATTAGCAGACTGATGTTCTAGCCCTAAAAAGGGCTTTTTGCGGTGCTGTCCTTACAGCAGAGATCAGATGAGTCCTTCAGGACTGTAGTGGACACTGAATACACTAGCCTAGCTTTCCATTTCCCTATCAAATCAGCAGCAGCTACACTTTCCCTCCTCTCACTAAGAATGCAGCTTCAGAATGAATCTAAAATGGATGCTGTACAGGAGGTAGGAGGGTCTGGAAGGGAGGGTCTGCTGCTGATTGGCTTGAATGTGTCTGCTGACTGTGAGGCACAGGGTCAAAGTTTACTCAATGATGACAAATAGGGGGCGGATCGAACCATGCATATGTTCGGCCACCGTGGCGAACGCGAACACGCTATGTTCGCCAGGAACTATTCGCCAGCGAACCGTTCGGTACATCACTATTTATTATGCATTTTTTCACTGGGGTTATATCTAAAAACAGCGTGCAAAAACTACAGATCCCTTGTTTGTGGCCTTTGCTAGCCCTCCCCTTCAGTGGTAGAGATAATTTAGAGAGGGCCTGGTGCAAGAATTTTTGTTGGCCCCCTAACAAAAGAGAGTCCCAAAGATAGATTATTGCTACCTGGGATCTACCATTTTCCCATCCTTGCAGGGTTACCAGTTTTTGAGTGTTTGAATGTAAGCATGTTTATGTGTGACGTATATGTAGTGTTAGCATTTGAATACAGTTGTGTGTATGTATGTACTGGTGCCACTTGAGATAAGTGGTGTATTTGTGTGGAGTGAGTTTAAATAAAGGGATCTATTTGTTTGTAGTTTTGTTCTTCACCTGCAGGGGTGTGTTTGCATGTAGTGTTATTGTTTGATTGCATGTAGTGTTGGTATTTGATTGTAGAGGTGTGTTTGCATGTAGTGTTGATGTTTTAATGCTGGGATTTATGCATATATACACAAATGCAGTCACACACAAATACAATCTAACACCCATGCTGTGACAAACAGAAACAATCATATATCTATGCAAACATATACACATACACTGGCACACACAGATACACACACACAAATACAATCTAACACCCATGCTGTGACAAACAGAAACAATCATATAACTATGCAAAAATATACACATACACTGGCACACACAGATACACACACATACCTACACATACACTCTGGCACACACACACTGACACACACAGAAACAGACATAAACCTACACAGACACATACACACCAGTGCACACACACACATACATCCACATACACACACACAGATTCACACACTGACACACACAGATACACACACAGATACACACACAGATACACACACATGCCTACACACACTGGCACACAACAAGTCCCAATTTACATTGTAATTAACCCCCCCCCTCCCCCGCATACATATATATACCCACACACACTCCATCTATGAATCTATCAGCAAAAAGAAAATCAGGTGCTAAGCAGGGTGCAAACTACTAATGTAAACAAAAATACGACACCAGAGGGGAAGTATTCAGTGGAGGGTGATGAAACACAAAGTTATATACAAAAGAGATACAACCTGGGAATCAGGATGAAATAGTGGTGGGAATCTAGGAATAAAAAGCTACATATGGTGAAATACGTACGAATAGTGATATCGCTCCAGGAGGTGGGAAACTTACAAGAATGTAAATGGTATGTGCTTATCTCCCCTCAGGGGTATCTGTAGGTGATGAAAAATCTTCCCAGCAGGATTTATCCTCAAAGGACAAAAAAAGTGCAAGTAGTTGATATTGTATAAAACGTTAACAATTTAATTCAAGGTTGCACTTCCATAAAAAAGAGCAGGCTTATCTGCACTGGCAAGTGGAACAAATAGAGAATCTTCCAGTCCTGGGAGATACAGTGGCCGGTATATAACACAAATTATAAATTAATAATAAAATGAACAAATAAAATAAATAAAATTGGACATTTAAATAAAAAAATATAAAAGTCCAACAAGTATCCAAAGCGTTTCGTCATGAGCTGACACAGCGTGTGAGTACTTCCTGTTTCCTTCGTAGAATGCAAACCGGAATTTCCTTTGGGGGATAAGGCTAGAATGTACTATGTCCACATAAATGGTGTTATGGAAATCTGGTGTACAGAAATAGTGGTGTGTCACCAACGTTCCTATGTGATGTGTGAAAAAGGAGGACTCCGGTCTTACGGGCACAAATTCTGAGAGCTAAATAAGCAAAAATGATATAAAGTCATATTATAAAGGCCTCCAAGAGAGAATATGTATGTACATAAAAAATATATAGAATTTTATTTTTAGAAAAAAAAATATGAAAAATATAAAATATATAAAAAAGTATATGAAATATATACTGAATACCTATTAAAAAGTCTATGAAATGAATGTAGCTGTTGCCTGTATTACCACCAGCATGCTATTCATTCCAATATGCACATGAAATACAATATAAGATAATAATCCAGGGTGGTCTAAAAAACAAACAACACAATTAACATTCATGACAATATACAGTAAATGAACAGTATATAGTCATTTTGGGGGAGGGAAGAAAAAAGGACAACCCAAAAGTACCAAGACAAAAGGGGCAGTAGAAAAGTGAATAAGATTAAATAAGACTTGCTAAATCGTATCTATTTTTTCATGATTTGAGATTGTTCTTTAAAGATCTGAACATCAGAACAGTTTCTCGTCATACGAGTCATTTGACACTTAGGGATGTTACTAAGCCACAAAGGTTGGTGGAGACTGGTATTTTTTATGGCCGTATTACAACCTGTTTTTTGAAAAACACCTTGGTTTTTAGGAAACCATTCTCTACTTATAGAGTTAGATGCAAGAAATCTATGGTTTCCTGGTGGATCGTACAAGTGAATATTTTATATACTATTTTTTATATATATATTTATTTTAAAAAAATTATACGGAGGAACGCAAGAAACCTTTTTATGCTACCTATACCGGAACAGGAAGTCCCGGCTTACGTCCTACGAAGGAAACAAGAAGTACTCACATGCGGGATCTGGATACTGCGTTCCACGCATACGATTAATGGAGAACACCTGCAAGCCCCACACGGACTACTATAAAAACCAGAAGGTCTTTAAGAAGTTTATATCCCTGAAGAAGTCAGTTCATCACGAAACGCATTGGATACTTGTTGGACTTTTATATTTTTTGTTTTATATGTCCAATTTTATTTATTTTATTTGTTCATTGGTTTTATCATTTATAATGTGTGCTATCTACCAGCCACTGTATCTCCCAGGACTGGAAGATTCTCTATTTGATACACTTGCCAGTGGAGATAAGCCTGCTGTTTGCTTTCTTGATGTAAGTGCAACCTTGAATTAAATTGTTATAGTTTTATACAATATCAACTTTTGCACTTTTGTTGTCCTTTGAAGATCCATCTTGCTGGGAAGATTTTCCATCACCTACAGATACCCCTGAGGGGAGATAAGTGCATACCATTTACATTCTTGTAAGTTTTCCACCTCCTGGAGCTATATCACTATTCATACGTATTTCACCATATGTAGCTTTTTATTCCTAGATTCCCACCACTATTTCATCCTGATTCCCATGTTGTATTTCTTTTGTATATAACTTTGTGTTTCACCACCCTCCACCGAATACTTCCCTCCTGGGGTCGTATTTTTGTTTGTATTTATCCCTTTTGAAGTGCTTGTGAGGTACACTTTTGTAGGGTGGTTGTACACCCTTGCCTTTATGTGTATATTTAGTACCTATTTTGTTTTTTGCAAAGTACTAAATGTTGAACAATGTTGATTGTGATTGCTCCTGCACTCAGCCCCTGAATAACGTCTAGGTTGCCTTGATAAATATCCACCTATTATCTCTGTGTTATTAACCTTACTTTTGATGGAATATATAGAATATAGATTGTTGCCATATTAGTCCAGTGATGCAGATGTAAAATAACACATGAAATGTGTATCTTGTGATACCTTTTTTATTGGACTAACAGAATTTTGTAATGACAAGCTTTTAGGAAAACCTTCCATTCTCAAGTCTAAAGCATTTCTGAGCAAAGGTGACATATAGAATTCAAAGTTGAGTTTTGATACGTGACTTAAAGAGACATGAGTGCAGTTAAGGCACAGGTTTGATAGAAAATAGACACCATTCTCACATAGGGTCGTAAATATCTTGTGTGAAGATCACAGAGTGAGGCGGAAAAGAGAAAAAAACTAGCAAATAGTGCAGACGATGGTGCTAGACGGGGAGAGTAAAAAAAATTAAATACTTAGATTAAGAATGTCGGAATTCATATCCAAGAATATGCATGAAGGCCTATATACAACATACACATATACACAGACACACGTGCACGTATATACACAAGTAGTGTATTTGTACAAGAATACACAAGTATGTACACAATATACAAAAGTACATACAGATAATTGATAGATAGATAGATAGATAGATAGATAGATAGATAGATTGATAGATAGATAGATGATAGTATTCCTTCTGAACATTAGAGATATGCTATAGTATTCAGAAGAAAATCCATTGAGTACACAGATTTCAAATGCCCTAGAAGATGCTTAGCATTACATAAAAAAACACTTACAGGATTGCTTTGTTCGTGTGTATATGCATGTCAAGTGATATTCTTAACACTGCTATAAAAATAGATGGCCTAAACAGGTCTTTGCCTCTGGGCTTCATTCTAAAAAAAAAGAAGGAAAAAGAAGATTGAAACATGAAGACATGTGTATTATGTGATTATATGTTAACCCTTCATCTCAGATAGGGACAAGTTGACAGCCATTTTCACCCCCAGAAAAACTCAGATCCAAGCCCATTGAAGGATGTGTATATATTTAACAAATATTACATGTTGTTTTTGTGTTACTGTGCGTATTTGTGTGGTGTGTATGTAAGGACCAGCTTGAATGCTTGGGTGCATTTGTGTGTTGTCAGAGTGAATCCATATGTTTACTTGAGCATATAGATGTATTGTGAATGTATGTGAGTATTTGCATGTGCAGCGTGTCTGCATTTGCAACTGTGGGGATGTACATGTGTGTATTGTAATTGTGAGTACAGAGGTGCATTTCTGTATTGTGTATCCCACACTGTAACATTCTGCATTTTATTACATTAATGTCCATTCGCAATGTAGCATAATTACTATACTGCATATAATCTATTATTGTTTAAATACATCTACTAAATACATTGTTAAATGTCTTATAAAGTAAAGTATATTATTAATTATTGTAATTGCTCTGTGTGTTTTCCTTACCACAAAACTAACTGCTAAATTCCCATTTTTTTTATATAGTTATTTCTATATGAATATACTAGGCAAACATAGATAAAATGTTTATATTTTAATGTTATCTGATTACAGCCTTGATTTAATAATTTTGGGAAAGCGTGTCAAATTATTTAATGTGTTTGGATAAACTTTCAAAATGATTTAATATTTTGAGAATGTTGTTATTTTGATGATTTGTTATATATCTATAAATAGATGATATCATTTTTTTATATTTTAATATTTTGAAAGTTTACCCAAAAATATTAATTCATATGAAAAGTTTATCCAAAAATATATCATTAAGATTTACATTAGACCAGATTAATTGAAGCAGTTAATACATGTATGACCTGCGAGAAGCAGATCTCGGCTACAACATCAATGTATCCAATTTAGTGTTGATTTTCTATCTGGTATACAATGCTCCTTGAGTGCTACTGTGTATTAAACCTTAACTTTTTAGAGAACTTTTGCAAAATGTTAAAATAGTTTTATTAAAATGAAATGCAAACTGCAATCACTCTTTATTAAGACACATTTCTGATTTTTGATCTGGGTAGTATCAGAATGAATATTTATTTCATCATCCTTGGAATTGCATAACGACTTAGTGCTATGATGAATTGCAATATGGTTCAGAGGTTTTATCTGTAAATCTTTAACCTCTTAGTATTAAAATAAATCTGACGTGCCACCTAGCTAAGATCCTTCCCTTCCAAATAATGATTGAATTATCTGGTAACAATGAAATCCTTGGTGTTGAACACTTATAACGCTCTTCCTCTCATGGCTTGACAACCATGGGAGTTTATAGCAGTCATTACATAATACAAAAGAATGTTCAGGTTAATCATGCATGAGGGAACATGAAGATGCCATGCGCCATCTTGGATTGTATTAATTATGAGTAATGTGAAAACAAATGCCCGTAACTCTAAGAAAATGCAGAAATTGACAATTTAAAATAAATACTTGAGCCTGAAATCAATCTAAGGAGTGTTGCCATGACCGCCTTTCCGCAAAAACTCTAAAATGTTCATCCTACCTAAATAGCTGGAGAACAGGACAAAAAAAAGACTTCTGGGAAAGAGGAGGGAATACCTTTTAAAGTTACCTTAATTTTAATTTGGATACTCCTGTCATAATCAGCTGAGAGCAAGAAGATTGACCCATAGGTGATGCTGGCATGGATAGCCAGGGAACATATTGTATTACCACTCATAGCTATATGCCTCAATGCATCTATTGGCAAAAACTATTATAAATTCAATTGAATGCCTCCCTTATCTTTCTCAGATGATTTTAAATATTAATTTAAATATTGTAGCTTTCTCTTTTTTAGTATTATAATATTTGCTGGTACACTCTCTTATTAGTTTTTATTATTACTAACTCGTCCTCACAATGTGTTAAAATGTATATACAAAGGAAACTAAAGAGAAAAGTAGGAAAAACACATTAATATATATATATGTAGATATATATATATATATATATATATATATATATATATGTGTGTGTGTGTATATATATATATATATATATATATATATATCTGTCAAGTTTTCTCAAACAATTCTCACACAAAATGATCTACTTTCAACTCCACTATCAAGTTATTTTAATTAAAAAAAATATATGCAGCATTAGTTGAAGCACTATATTGAGACACAGATGCATGGCCAGCACTTATGTAGGTCACAGAATTTTTGTTCCTGGATTTGTGGACCAAATCGCTCCCCACCCCCCAAATATTACTTTCTTGTTTATGTTCACTCTGTACAGAAATATTGAGGGAACAAAAAAGCATAGAGATTTGGCTTCCTAAAATGCTGCAAGAGATTACATATCATGTCTGTATGTGGGCATAATGGCAACGTATAATAGGTAAAATTATCCCACACATCTACATTCTAAAGGTTTTTGCAGCCTGCAAAAAAATCCTTTAGTGTTCTCAGCGCTCTCCATTCGCCACCTCTTTGTCTTCTAGAACAGTGGTTCCCAAACCAGTCCTCATGGCCCACCAACAGTCCAGGATTTATGTATTTCCCTGTTTTATTCCAATGGAGATACAAACAAAACCTGGACTGTTGGTGGGTCTTGAGGACTGGTTTGGGAAACGCTGTTCTAGAATGTAGCTCTGAAGTTTGACTGCAAAGGTTGCTGTAGGAAGGTAGTTTCTCTGTGTAAATGAATAAAGCTGTAAGGTGGAAATCAGCTACAGAGCAAAGAAAAAATGTATTTTGTCTTTGTAGATTAAAATTAGTGTTTTTATTGGTTTGATATGCAAAACAGAATGTAGCTTACGTACTCATACAGGGTTATTCACTAAGTAATTTCAACTTTTAGGCTAGAGTAGCAGATCTGAAAGCATCACTTGTGAATTTTGTGAATGATGGAATTAGTGCACTGCTGATAAATGTCCAAGCTTGTCACTGGTTAGACAATAAAAACACCAGTCTCTAAAAGTATATATAAAGGCAAACCTACTAAACAGTGTGGTCTCTAAAACACCAAACAAAGACCATGAAACATATATATATATATATATATATATATATATATATATATATACAGAAAAATGAAAAATCAAAATGCACTCACAGGTCTTCTTAAGTGGAACACTTAGTGCTTTATTGTTTCAAAACTGGTGTACAGAAATCAATCGACGTTTCGACCCTGCCGGGTCTTTTTCAAGATCTTGAAAAAGACCCGGCAGGGTCGAAAACGTCGATTGATTTCTGTACACCAGTTTTGAAACAATAAAGCACTAAGTGTTCCACTTAAGAAGACCTGTGAGTGCATTTTGATTTTTCATTTTTCTGTATATATTTGACGCCAGCAATTTGCACCCAGGCATATTAAGACACGTTTATTGTCTTTGAGGAGAGTGCCAAGCTTTCACTTGTATATATATATATATATATATATGTAGAAATGCACAAAAATGGGATGATGGTTCTTAAGGTGCAAATAAGGAAAAAATACAACCTTTCAATATGACAGCGTATTTAGCAGTTAGATAGATAAACCGCACATAGTGTGATAAAAGCGTATAAATAGAGACACGCAAAGAAAATAAGGAAAACTTATAAAATGTAAGTAAATATCAGGCCCATCATCCCAATCTGGAGAAGATCTTCAGAAAAATATGGAAGGAAATCCTCTTTGGCACTTAACAATAAGGAAAAGAGAACCAGATAATAGTGCAGATATCACTTGATAAAAAATACATTTATTACAATTGCACTTACAAAAATCCAGTTAAAAACAGCATATATCCACTGGCAAGTGGAACACAGGAATACAGCACTGTAAGTCCCAAAATGTTAATCCGACGCGTTTTGTCCGCAAGACTTCGTCAGGGATATGATTCACTGGTTAGCTTGAACTCATTATTTTGAATATTTATCTATAAGTCTCCAATTTAAAATCCAGCAATAGGGGGGGCGTGGCCACAGACCGCATGGAAACGGTCGCATAAGCCGTGAGCTCCGCCGAGCCGTGGGTCCCACAGCGTGAAATCACAGCGATCGGGCCGCTCTTCCCAGCCACCCACAAAGATTAACCCACCCTGAACACCATGGCTTCAAAATCCGCATAGAAAATGAAGCAAAAAATGCTGGAATCCCACTTACAAGTGCAGCCTGCTACTCCCGCACGGATCCAAGATGGCGGCGGCGGAACGCGATCACCTGCATGGCACTCTGATGCTGGTGAGAGTCAAAGCAGCTTTCCCTCCACTGTCACTGTCCCAGCCACAGATGCTTCCATCAGCTCCATGCTAGATACCCTCAGAGCAGACCTCCGCTCAGACTTTCACAAATTGGCAGCAGACATAAGAGCTGACATACAAGTGCTGGGGGACAGGACAGCACATTTGGAGGAGCGAACAGAATGATTGCAAGATGCCCACAATGCCCTTGCAGAAGCCCATACTGCACTAGAGAATAAGGTATCCTATTTAGAAGGGAAAATAGCTGACAATGAAGACTGCGATAGAAGAAATAATATCAGAATCCGCGGCATTTCTGAAAACATCAAACCGCAAGAACTTGCACAATATGTGCAAACGCTGTTCCAAACTATAATCCCTACACTAACGAAGGAGGACCTTCGCCTTGACAGGACGCACAGGCTACCTAAACCAAGGTACTTACCTGCAACTACACCACGAGATGTCATCACCAGAGTTCATTACTTTACAGTAAAAGACCAGATAATGCAAACATCCAGACTCAACGCAGAACTGCCGGGCGACTATGCCGGCATCAAGCTCTTCATCGACCTCTCAGCGACCACCATGTCCAAACGACGGTCATTTGCTCCCATAACAGCAGCACTACGCAACGCTAATATCCTGTATAAATGGGGTTTTCCTACCAAGCTCGTTGTGAGAAGAAACGGAGTGGACCGGACCATCATGTCGCTGGAAGAAGGCCTAAAGCTCCTAGGGGACTGGAATATTTCAACTCCGGTGTTAGATAATCGCAGGCAAGACCTACCACCGCCACGCAAAATAGCGAGAGACTGGCAACAGGTTCCATGGAACAGAACGCCACCACCGGACCGCAGAGACCCTGCTATTTAAATCCTCACAGACTGTGCGCCCAGACACGTAACTCACACAACGTGTTCACTATTGTATTGCAAAAACTGCAGTTGTTTATGGTTGAATGTTATATTCCTGTGTATCATGTTTTAACATGCTTCAGTATAAAATGGCGGCAAATAGTTAAAGGCCCATGGCCGGCGCTGAGTCACTGCTCACTGCTGTGCTGCGACTCACATTTAAAAGCGCACCTACACAGATTACCTATAATTTGACTTTACTTGTGTTATCATAGATGAAAAAGGTACGCATTGGTTATTGTATCCAATACTTTTTTACCACCTACCCCCCACACTAGGCTTATAGAGCAGGCCAACATATATCCGTCTGCATACCCTTGCAACAGGCCCTAAAGGCTAACGGATATCTGTACATAGTTTTCTTCCTCCCCCATCCCCCACCGACCTGCCCAACTGGGAACGACCTACCATAACACCGAACGCACCCACACCCACTAGAACTCCCCTACCCGACCCTAAATTTAAGTGGTTGCCTTATACTATTTCGCAGTTTTCTCATCCGACATGGCCGTCAAGTTCCTATCACTCAATACAAAAGGTTTAAATTCACCCAACAAGCGCAGGTTGGCTCTTCAGGAGGCCAAGAGACAGGGAGCCCATGTAGCTTTCTTCCAGGAAACCCACTTCAAATGGGGTGCGAAACCCAGATTCAACTCTCCCTGGTTCCCAATATCCTATCATGCGTGCTTCCACAAAAAAAAGAGGTGTCTCGATACTGATTAGTAAAAAATGTTGTCTTTGAATTAAAAGATAGGTGATAGAAAAGGGAGGTATCTGCTATTACAATGTCGCATCAATAATCAACCGTTTACCCTAATGAATGTTTATGGTCCTAATGCAAATCAACCAGTGTTTATAGCTAATGTGTTCTCTCTTCTATCGTTGCATAGCTTTGGGGAGGTAATTCTTGGAGGCGACACAAACTTCCTTCTCGATATCAACATGGACTCCTCCGCCACAAAAACGGTAACCACGACAACAATGAAACAAAGACACACACAAACATCCAACATTTGTCGCACACTGCAGACACATAACTTTGTAGACCCTTGGAGAATAACCCACCCAGCGGAAATAGATTACACATGCTATACCGCTGTGCATAACAGTTATTCTAGAATTGACAGATTCCTACTTAAAAGTACGTCCCTAGAGAAAGTAATCGACACAGAGATAGGCGTCATTTCCTGGTCAGACCACGCTCCTATCACGATGTCTATCTCTGAGCGATTCTCCAAGGAAGATAGAATCCCTTGGCGATTAAACTTATCCTTACTTAACGACCCTATCGTAGTATCCCACATCACAACGGACCTCCAAAATTACTTTACTGACAATTTACACCCGGATACGTCCCCAGACTACCTATGGCTTGCACATAAAGCAGTAATAAGGGGCAGCTTCATAAAGCACGCCAGTCAAGCCAAAAAAGCACGCCAAGACACGTACACAGAACTAATTTCAGAAATCACTTCCCTAACTCATAGAAACAAAAGATCACCGTCACCCACCACGCAGACCGCTCTACTACAAGCCCACACCAAATTATGAAATTTTGAATTAGCTAAAACCACATATCTACTACAAAAACACAAACATAATTACTTTGCCTCTGGAAATAGAGCAGGAGCTAAATTGGCTTCCCAGCTCAAACAAAGATCACCCGCCTCCAAGATTGCCTTCCTAAACAACGGTCAGAAAATCATTGATCCGAAACAAATTGTAAATGCATTCTCGGACTATTACCATAACCTGTATAATCTCAAAGACGACAACGAGACAAAGGTCCCCACACCCTCAGATATTGACAATTTCTTAGATCATATACACCTTCCGACTCTATCGCCCGATAACATACACCAACTAACCCAACCATTATCCGGAGAGGAAATATCTAAAGCCATAGCTGACTTGCCATCGCACAAATCCCCAGGGCCAGATGGACTCCCTAATACATATTACAAAGTCTTCTCACAAGTATTAACCCCTCACCTACTAAATTTATACCAATACAGTGTCCAGACGGGTACGCTCCCCTCGGAACTACTACTAGCTCATATTTCTACACTGCCCAAGCCAGGCAAGCCTCCCACCGCCTGCAAAAACTTCAGACCTATTTCCCTCTCAAACGGGGATGCCAAGCTCTATGCAAAAATATTAAGCAACAGACTCACACCCGTGATAGGTGACTTAATCCACAATGACCAAACGGGGTTCGTCAAGGGTCGTCAGGGCTCGGACAATACCCGTAAGGTCCTCAACATCTTGGCGACATTAGAGAAAGGATCGGACGGGGGCCTCCTCATGGCACTAGATGCAGAGAAGGCCTTTGACCGCCTCAATTGGGCATACATGCTACGGGTGCTGAAAAAATTCGGCTTCCCTGACAACCTCACCAAAGGCATTATGGCATTATACACGACACCAGCGGCTAAAGTGGCCCACGGAGGCTACATTTCCGACCCCTTCCAAATTTCCAATGGTACGAGACAGGGGTGTCCCTTATCGCCCTTACTCTACATCCTTTCTCTCGAACCCCTTGCACAAAAAATAAGGAACGATCACAACATACAAGGCATGACTATCTTAGGACGCAAATATAAATTAGCACTTTTCGCAGATGACATCCTATTGACTCTAGGGGACCCACAATCCTCACTACCACACCTGATGAAGGCCCTCCAGGAGTTTGGAGATGTATCACACTACCGCCTGAACCAAGACAAAACCCATAAAACTCCCTCCTCACATTACGACCTCCCTGAAGGAGCGATATGTGTTCGATTGGAGGTCATCTGCACTAACTTACCTTGGTGTAAAAATTGCACCCTCCATAGTCGAAGTGCAGAAACTAAATTACCTCACCCTGCCACAACAGTGTAAAAAAGACACACACAAGTGGTCGCAGACACATATCTCTTGGATGGGCAAAGTAAATGCATTCAAAATGATGATCCTACCCAAAATACTTTACATTTTCAGAATGCTCCCCATTAGCATCCCACAAACACTTCTAAAAACGCTCCAGGCTATATGTAATGCCTTCATCTGGGGTAACAAAAAACCACGCATAGCCAGATCGACTCTATATAGACACACGAAACAAGGGGGCGTAGGGTTGCCCAATATAGGCCTCTATTACAAAGCCTCTGCGTTGGCCACAGGGATACTAATGCACACCGAGGAGGGCACCACACAGTGGGTGGACATGGAAAAAGCCCAATTCAAGGACAATCAGGCACTGGCATACCTCTGGACACCAAACACCTTTAGGACAACGCAGCCGCACCTACTACCCACCACAAAACTCACTATCCAGTTCTGGACAACATACTTGGAGACTATAGGGAAAAAACACTCATTCCAGGATAGGGCCCCTCTGCTAGCCCTTAGATCTATCTCACCTGATATACATCTCAAGAGCTGGGAGCGGGTAGGAATAACGCACATATACCAATTACTCCAACCCCAAGGGGTGATACCATTTCTGGAACTACAACAGAAGTGGGGTCTGCCCAACAACGCTATTTTCACATACTTACAACTCAAAGGGATCATCTCATCACATGTGCATAACAAACACGCAAACTCCAACAGCTTTACACTACCAGCAAAGGCAATACTTGACCGATGTTGGAAACACCCAACAAAACCAAAAGCTATTTCCTTGTGCTATACAGCATGGGGGCACACGACACCCAATAACACACCACACTGTAAGACATTATGGGAAAAAGATTGTGCCATTACTCTCACAGATGAGGAATGGATACAGGCACTGAATGATCTGTCTAAATGGACAAAATGTTATTCGCATATAGAAGCAGACAAAAAACTTTTATATAGGTGGTATCTAACCCCACACAAACTCCACAAAATTTACCCAACCACCACCTTGCTCTGCTGGAGGTGTTGCGAAGCTGTTGGTACCTTACTCCACGTCTGGTGGACGTGCCCTAAAATCAAACCCTTATGGAATGAAGTGCGCAATACACTACAAGCCCTCAAACTCCCGGGCGCGCAAAGCACCCCTGAAATGTACCTGATGCTGAGATTCCCACAGGCATACACGTACTCGCACAAACAACAAAGTGCCATCATAATCCTGGCTGCCCGCAATCTTATAGCCTTACACTGGAAGTCAACAAAATGCCCTACCAAAACCCAGTTGTGGGACAAAATACAGCAATTCTACATCCACGAAAAAATGTCTTCACCTAATACCAACTCTGCACAATTGCTCCACACCACCTGGTCCCCGTGGGTAAAAATGTATAACCAGCAGATAGCTGGATAGGAACTTAATCAGTACTTAACAAATCGAACCCCCAGACCTGGATATATATATATCTAAGATTAACGTTAAGTTAGCTCTATATACGTAAACCTTCTTGAAAAAATTGTTCACTACTTCATGGTACCTCGGTAACCCGAATCCCCCCTGTACCTTAACCCTATTGTTTCACATGATTACCCAAATGATGTTTTGTTACAACCCATGTATTGTTCTTGAAATGTATCATAACTTGTTTATGTACTTATGCTTCAAAATCAAATAAAAAGCATATTGTATAAATCCATCAATAAAATGTACTGCTTTGTAAATTCTGAACATCACAAAGGTGCACCGTATTAATGCCAGTATGGCTCTTGCTACGCCTTCATTTTAGGCCCACCCTACATAAATAATAATGTGCTGTTTAATTCATACTGTGCTAAACAGGATGGTTGGGTAATGTGGAAAATGAGAAAAATCACATCAACGCATATGGAAAAATCACTTGCATGTTACTAGCTATTAAAGTTTTGATATTTATATACATATTTATGAATGTATATATCTGTGTATTCATTTATTATTTTGTTGTGGCTACAAAGAAAAACTGAGATATTTTTACCGAATGTTATATAAAAAATTAATATAAAAATAGCATGTTAAACCAGCTGATATACTGAGCTAATATTACTCTGCCAAGTTTTATGCTGGGTCATAGCAAACGAATCTGTCCATTTACTAAAATCAGCTTGCCTTGAATCTTTTTTATATAATATTTTTATTCATTTATCGCCTTCATTTGTATTGTGACATAGCAAGACAACTTTTCAGCAAAGCTGTAAAATAATGTCACTGCTTTGAATTATAATTGTTTAAAATACATATGTGGCACACTTATTACCAATCACAAGTGCATTTGACTATCAAAGTAACAAGTAAGGGATAGTGATCATTTGGAATACTAAATAGTCAAGCATTCACAGATCAGATTTTCAGCTGTGGATACAGCATTCAGCCAAGATGTAAAGACATTTTTGTAGATAATAGCCTTGATGTTCAGCATGCTGCATTTTTTTGAACATTTTTCGTTTGGTGTCTGAAGAAATTGCATATCCTTTATAATCACGAGCATTGAAGATCTGGTGAAAGCAAATATTACTGGGAGTGCAAATGGAGACACTTTAGAGGATATCTGAGAAGCTGGCACCAAACATTATATTATTAAAGTGTTTTGCCTGGAAGGTAGACATACCTTTTATTATCAATACAGGAAGCGTGAAGGATAAGAATTCAGTTACTGATAACATCAATTCTGAAGCTATATTACATTTTTATAAACTGGGAGCTAAAATGAAAGTCCATATTCCTATTTTTGACAATTTTATAGTGCATACATCCCTGTAGACACAACTGAGAAATATCATTTTCTCACTAACGACAATAAGTGTACATTATAAAATCAGGTAAGGAGAGACGCCATTTTGATTGTAATAATATGGTTAAAATAACACAAACATATACAGTATATTAAGTTGAAAGCCATTAAAAATTATTGGTACCCTGGTCAAGCCTCTGTTTTGGGCTCTAACAGCTCCTAATCCCTTAGTAGACTGACAAACTTATGCACAGTACTGTAAGGTCTCCCACACACACGTTTACAAGCATATAATACACACTCAGACACTCAGTACAGCATGTTCACACAAACATACACATACACACACACACACACACACACAAAACACACATGTAGATACTGAAACTACACCACAGTTAGTGTAAATCACAGACATTGAATACAAATGCACACACAAAGTCACACACATGGATAAGTATGCACAGATTGATATTAGCTCTCTGGGGTACCTCCTCAACTATTTTTTGCCTGAAACGACTGCTCTATGTTATTGTGCATGGAGATACAGGCTGATTACTGAAGGATAGATAGCTCAAAACTATGTGCTTTATTATTTAATAGTTTATATTTGATTATTCTTATTTTTATTTGGACGTTTCAAAACGATATCAGAAGGATATGAATTCATTGCTCTGATAAAAGCATGTCTAAGAGAAGAGCAAGAATATCCCCACTGTATTAGTCTGTCCTTTAACCCCTTAAGGACCGGACTTTTTTTGCGATGTTGTACATTTGCGACCAGGCATCTTTTTGACACTTTTGTGGTGTTTGTGTTTAGCTGTAATTTTCCGCTCTCTCATTTACTGTTCCCATACAAATTATATATTGTTTTTTTCAGGACAAAAGGGGCTTTCTTTACATACCATTATTTATATAATCTCATGTAATTTAATTTTAAAAAAATGAAAAAATATGATGAAAAATTGAAAAAAATACACGTTTTTTGAATTTTATGTGAAAAATCTTTTACTCATCTACAAAAGCAAATGAAAAAAACTGCTAAATAGATTCAAAATGTTGTCCTGAGTTCAAAAATACCCAGTGTTTACATGCTTTTTGCTATTTTTTTGCATGTTATAGGGCTATAAGTACAAGTAGGATATTGCGGTTTCAAAACATACAATTTTAAAATGTATCAATAGTGACATTGTAACACTATTATCTGTCATAAATTGCTAAATAACACCCCACATGTACATATTTTTTTAAAAGTAGACAACCCAGGGTATTCAATATGGGGTATGTCCAGACTTTTTTAGTAGCCACTTAGTCGCAAACACTGGCCAAAGTTAGCGTTCATATTTGTTTGTGTGTGAAAAAAGTAAAAAACTAAATTGAACGCTAATTTTGGCCAGTGTTTGTGACTAAGTGGTTACTAAAAAAGACTGGACATAACCCAAGGTATTGCAAATGGGGTGTCTTCTTTTGCAAATGGTATGCCATCATGGGGGTAATTCTCATTCCTGGGCTACCATACGCTCTCAAAGGCAACGTAACCAACCTGGCCATTTTCAATGTAAAAATATTTGACCCATATATTTGACCCTGTAACTTTCAAAAACGCTATAAAACCTGTACATGGGGGGTCCTGTTCTACTCAGGAGACTTTGCTGAACACAAATATTAGTGTTTCAAAACTGGAAAATGTATCACAACAATTATATCATCAGTAAAAGTGCTGTTTGTGTGTGAAAAATGCAAAAAAAGTCACTTTCACTGACAATATCATCGCTGTGATATGTTTTACTGTTTTGAATCACTAATATTTGTGTTCAGTGAAGTCTCCCGAGTAAAACAGTACCCCCCATGTACAGGTTTTAGGGTGTCGTAGAACGTTACAGGGTAAAATTCAGTGATAGCAAATTAAATTCTCTGGACTTGCGGCCTGGGTTGGCAGGCAGGTCCCTTAAATTGCAATCAATAAAATAACTTAATTATGTAAAAATATTACATAAATATGCACGTAGAATTTAAATATATATGCATATTTATATATTTGAAGTCTACGTGTATATTTATATAATTATTTATGTAATTTTGTATATGGACATATGAATAGTTCGCATTCTTTTTATTTATTTATATATACATAGATATATATACAATTTCATTCTAAGTGTATTTTGATATAAATATATATATATATTAATATCAAAATACAGTTAGAATAAAATTTCGTATAGATATATAATTTTTTTTTAATTTTTATTATTATTTTTATTGTTTTAATTTAATTTAAATTATTTATTATTCGTATTTTATAATAATATATATATATACAATATATAGTTATTATATATATTATATATATACGTGTGTAAATTAATTATAAGTGTATTTTTATATTAATATATGTACATATTAATATAAAAATACACTTAGCATGACATTATATAAATGATATATAGACATATATTATATAGGTATAATATATGTCTATATATCATATACATACACATATATAATGATTTTTTTTTTATTAACTTTCACTTTAAATTTTTTCTTTGATTTTACAGTTGCAGGGAGACTGCCTGTCAGCACAGACAGTCCCCCTGCAGGCAGAGACTAGGACACCTATTGTGACCATGTGGTCGCCCTGTTGGGCGATCACATGGCCACAGGGGTCCTAAACCGCCATGGGGAGACTGTCTGGGCTGCAGGCAGTCTCCCCACACCGGGAGCACCGCCGATCGCCGCCGGGGGAACGACGGCAATCGGGTAAGTACATTTTAAATTTAGGACGGTTCAGGACCGTCGTCGGTCGGCAAGGGAAAAATGCCGATGACGGTCCTGAACCGTCTAGCGTCCTCAAGGGGTTAAGGAAAAGTCTACTTAAAAAAAACAAACATTTTCATTAGAAATGTTTCCTTTTTGTAACTATTTTGAGCAACTCATCTTATTAATTTGATAAAAAACTTTAACGACTTTTATTCCAACCTTAGGACAGACTCCTCACTGCAAAGCGATCCCTCTCCACTGAAGTCATCAAAACTTCTGCTTCTCATAGAAAAGTACTGAGGACGCACAGTGGATTTAGGGCAACTGTAACTAACCACCAATCCAATGCCTCTCATTGAGAAGCACTGAAATATAAAAAAATTAAAAACTGCCTTTTCATTACTGGACTTTTTTGAAATTGTTTGCTGGTGAACTGCTTTTGGAAACAGCTTGTTTAAGTGAAATATGCCAGCCTGTAACGTTATAACTGTTTCTCTACAACCTAGGGTAATCAAAATTTAGTTTAAAAAAAAAAAATAACACCATTTCAAAATATATGACTTTTTATATTTTTTAGCTTGCTGTCTTTTCAACTTCATATTACACTCAAGTAATGATGGAGACGAATGCCCACTGTTTTCCTAGGGAGTTCAGTGTGCTCCAACGCAGAACAGTTATGCACTGCCCACAGATAGTGATGTCGCGAACATAAAATTTTCGGTTCGCGAACGGCGAACGCGAACTTCCGCAAATGCTCGCGAACGGGCGAACCAGGCGAACCGCCATAGACTTCAATGGGCAGGCGAATTTTAAAACCCACAGGGACTCTTTCTGGCTACAATAGTGATGGAAAAGATGTTTCAAGGGGACTAACACCTGGACTGTGGCATGCCGGAGGGGGATCCATGGCAAAACTCCCATGGAAAATTACATAGTTAATGCAGGTTTCAATCCATAAAGGGCATAAATCACCTAACATTCCTAAATTGCTTGGAATAACCTGCTTTAAAACATCAGGTAAGATGTTGTATCGATCAGGTAGTGTAAGGGTTACGCCCACTTCACAGTGACAGACCAAACTCCCCGTTTAACGCACCGCAAACAGTCTATTTGCACAACCGCAAACTCCCCATTTGCACAAGGTTGGATACCAAGCTAGCCATGTCCCGTTCCTTGTCCTCACTGATGTCATTGAAGGTCTCTTCCTCCACCCAGCCACGTACAACACCAAGGGTCCCCGAAAGGTGACAACAAGCCCCCTGGGACGCCTGCTGTGTTTGGTCTTCCACCTCCTCAAAGCCACCTTCCTCCTCGGACTCCTCTTCTTCAGACTCCTCTCTCTGCGTTGCCTCTCTCTGCATTATTATAAGGTGTGTTAAGTAGTACTATTCCTATCAGTTTAATCCCTGTTACGTCCCCTATCAGGGGCCGTGTATATAGGGCATCGATTTTAGGAAGCGGGAGATGGAAAAAGATGCTTGGTCGTTCCTCCTACTTCAAATTTGGGGCACTGCGCGTGCAATCTAATGTGCCACCAGATAGGAGTGGTGTGTTAAGTAGTACTATTCCAATCAGTTGAATCCCTGTTACGTCTCCTATCAGGGGACGTGTATATAAGGCATCGATTTTAGGAAGCGGGAGATGGAAAAACATGCTTGGACGGTCCTCCTACTTCAAATTTGGGGCACTGCGCGTGCAATCTAATGTGCCACCAGGTAGGAGTAGTGTGTTAAGTAGTACTATTCCTATCAGTTTAATCCCTGTTACGTCCCCTATCAGGGGACGTGTATATAAGGCATCGATTTTAGGAAGCGGGAGATGGAAAAAGATGCTTGGTCGGTCCTCCTACTTCAAATTTGGGGCACTGCGTGTGCAATCTAATGTGCCACCAGATAGGAGTGGTGTGTTAAGTAGTACTATTCTTATCAGTTTAATCCCTTTTACGTCCCCTATCATGGGACGTGTATATAAGGCAATGATTTTAGGAAGCGGGAGATGGAAAAACATGCTTGGTCGGTCCTCCTACTTCAAATTTGGGGCACTGCGCGTGCAATCTAATGTGCCACCAGATAGGAGTGGTGTGTTAAGTAGTACTATTCCAATCAGTTGAATCCCTGTTACGTCCCCTATCAGGGGACGTGTATATAAGGCATCGATTTTAGGAAGCGGGAGATGGAAAAACATGCTTGGACGGTCCTCCTACTTCAAATTTGGGGCACTGCGCGTGCAATCTAATGTGCCACCAGGTAGGAGTAGTGTGTTAAGTAGTGCTATTCCTATCAGTTTAATCGCTGTTACGTCCCCTATCAGGGAACGTGTATATAAGGCATCGATTTTAGGAAGCGGGAGATGGAAAAACATGCTTGGACGGTCCTCCTACTTCAAATTTGGGGCACTGCGCGTGCAATCTAATGTGCCACCAGGTAGGAGTAGTGTGTTAAGTAGTACTATTCCTATCAGTTTAATCCCTGTTACGTCCCCTATCAGGGGACGTGTATATAAGGCATCGATTTTAGGAAGCGGGAGATGGAAAAAGATGCTTGGTCGGTCCTCCTACTTCAAATTTGGGGCACTGCGTGTGCAATCTAATGTGCCACCAGATAGGAGTGGTGTGTTAAGTAGTACTATTCTTATCAGTTTAATCCCTTTTACGTCCCCTATCATGGGACGTGTATATAAGGCAATGATTTTAGGAAGCGGGAGATGGAAAAACATGCTTGGTCGGTCCTCCTACTTCAAATTTGGGGCACTGCGCGTGCAATCTAATGTGCCACCAGATAGGAGTGGTGTGTTAAGTAGTACTATTCCAATCAGTTGAATCCCTGTTACGTCCCCTATCAGGGGACGTGTATATAAGGCATCGATTTTAGGAAGCGGGAGATGGAAAAACATGCTTGGACGGTCCTCCTACTTCAAATTTGGGGCACTGCGCGTGCAATCTAATGTGCCACCAGGTAGGAGTAGTGTGTTAAGTAGTGCTATTCCTATCAGTTTAATCGCTGTTACGTCCCCTATCAGGGAACGTGTATATAAGGCATCGATTTTAGGAAGCGGGAGATGGAAAAAGATGCTTGGTCGGTCCTCCTACTTCAAATTTGGGGCACTGCACGTGCAATCTAATGTGCCACCAGATAGGAGTGGTGTGTTAAGTAGTACTATTCCAATCAGTTGAATCCCTGTTACGTCCCCTATCAGGGGACGTGTATATAAGGCATCGATTTTAGGAAGCGGGAGATGGAAAAACATGCTTGGACGGTCCTCCTACTTCAAATTTGGGGCACTGTGCGTGCAATCTAATGTGCCACCAGATAGGAGTGGTGTGTTAAGAAGTACTATTCCTATCAGTTTAATCCCTGTTACGTCCCCTATCAGGGGACGTGTATATAAGGCATCGATTTTAGGAAGCGGGAGATGGAAAAAGATGCTTGGTCGGTCCTCCTACTTCAAATTTGGGGCACTGCACGTGCAATCTAATGTGCCACCAGATAGGAGTGGTGTGTTAAGTAGTACTAGTCTTATCAGCTTAATCCCTGTTACGTCCCTTATCAGGGGACGTGTATATAAGGCAATGATTTTAGGAAGCGGGAGATGGAAAAAGATGCTTTGTCGGTCCTCCTGCTTCAAATTTGGGGCACTGCGCATGCAATCTAATGTGCCACCAGATAGGAGTGGTGTGTTAAGTAGTCCCCCTCATCAGGCCTTTTTTAGTCGAATGTATCGCCCACTGTCAGTCCCGTCGGGATCCATCCCTCATTCATCTTAATAAAGGTGAGGTAATCTAGACTTTTTTGACCTAGGCGACTTCTCTTCTCAGTGACAATACCTCCTGCTGCACTGAAGGTCCTTTATGACAGGACACTTGAAACGGGGCAGGCCAGAAGTTCTATCGCAAATTGGGATAGCTCAGGCCACAGGTCAAGCCTGCACACCCAGTAGTCAAGGGGTTCATCGCTCCTCAGAGTGTCGATATCTGCAGTTAAGGCGAGGTAGTCTGATACCTGTCGGTCGAGTCATTCTCTGAGTGTGGACCCCGAAGGGCTGTGGCGATGCGTAGGACTTAAAAAGCTCTGCATGTCCTCCATCAACAACACGTCTGTAAAGCATCCTGTCCTTGCCGGCGTGGTCGTGGGAGGAGGAGGATTACTTTCACCTCTTCCCCTGTTTGATTCCCGTTGTGCTGTGACATCACCCTTATACGCTGTGTAAAGCATACTTTTTAATTGATTTTGGAACTGCTGCATCCTTTCCATCTTGCCGTAATTCTGTAACATTTGAGGCACTTTCTGCTTATAGAGGGGGTCTAGAATCGTGGACACCCAGTACAGGTTGTTCTCCTTCAGCCTTTTTATACGAGGGTCCCTCAACAGGCACGACAGCATGAAAAACCCCATTTGCACAAGGTTGGATGCCGAGCTACTTATGTCCTGTTTCTCATCCTCAGTGATCTCTCTGAAGGTATGTTCTTCCCCCCAGCCACGTACAACACCACGGGTACCAGATAGGTGACAATGAGCACCCTGGGATGCCTGTTGTGGTTGGTCTTCCTATTCCTCCTCACAGCCACATTCCTCCTCTGACTCCTCTTCCTCACAATCCTCTTCCAGCGTTGCCGCAGGTCCAGCAAGCGATGCTGATAAGGCTGTTTCTGGTGGTGATGGTGACCACAACTCTTCCTCTTTACGCTCATCTACGGCCTGATACAGCACTTTTCACAGGGCACGCTCCAGGAAGAAAACAAATGGTATGATGTCGTTGATGGTGCCTTCGGTGCGACTGACTAGGTTTGTCACCTCCTGAAAAGGAGGCATGAGCCTACAGGCATTGCGCATGAGCGTCCAGTACGGTGGCAAAAAAATTCCCAGCTCCGCAGAGGCTGTCCCGGTCATACAAATACTCGTTAACGGCTTTTTCTTGTTGGAGCAGGCGGTCGAACACAAGGAGTGTTGAATTCCAACGTGTCGGGCTGTCGCAAATCAAGTGCCTCACTGGCATGTTGTTTCGTCGCTGGATATCGGAAAAGTGAGCCATGGCCATGTAGGAACACCTGAAATGGCCACACACCTTCCTGGCCTGCTTAAGGACGCCCTGTAAGCCTGGGTACTTATGCACAAAGCGTTGTACGATCAGATTACACACATGTGCCATGCACGGCAGATGTGTCAACTTGCCCAAATGCAATGCCATCAACAAATTTCTTCCGAAGTCACAAACCACTTTGCCGATCTCCAGTTGGTGCGGAGTCAGCCACTGATCCACCTGTGCGTTCAGGGCGGACAGGAGTGCTGGTCCGGTGTGACTCTCTGCTTTCAGGCAAGTCAACCCCAAGACAGCGTGACACTGCCGTAGCCGGGATGTGGAACATTACCTGGGGAGCTGGGGGGGTGCCGTTGATGTGGAGCAAGACGCAGCAGCAGAAGAGGACTCAGCCGAGGAGGTTATGGAAGAGGATGGAGTAGGAGGAGTAGAGGTGATGGCAACAGGCCTGCCTGCAAGTCATGGCGGTGTCACCAACTCCTCTGCAGAGCCACACATTTCATGCTTGGCAACCATCAGCAGGTTTACCCAATGCGCAGTGTAGGTGATATACCTGCCCTGACCATTCTGTGCAGACCAGGTATCAGTGGTCAGATGGACCCTTGCCCCAACACTGTGTGGGCATGAGTGGTGGCAATGGGCAAGTGGGCACAGTATACGCTGGGAGCCTGACACACACGCTGGCAGACAACTAACTGCTATTCAATCTATTACAGTCAAAAACATTTTTTTTTTTAAATGTACACTACTGTTACACCAGATATGAGTTGCACTGGTGTGACACTGTTCCCTGGCAGGCCCTGAAATGCACACTCGTAAAGGAAACTGACTGCTATTATATTACAGTCCAAAAAGTTTAGTTTTTTTTTAATGCAAGCTATTGGGACACCAGATATGAGTGAGTGGGGGCACTGGGCAGGCCCTGAAACGCACACTAGTGAAGGAAACTGACTGCTATTATATTACAGTCAAAAAAGTTTAGTTTTTGTTAAATGCAAGCTATTGGGACACCAGTGAGTGAGTGGTGGCACTGGGCAAGTGGGCACAGTATACGCTGTGAGCCTGGCACACACGCTGGCAGACAACTAACTGCTATTCAATCTATTACAGTCAAAAACATTTTTTTTTAAATGTACACTACTGTTACACCAGATATGAGTTGCAGTGGTGTGACACTGTGCCCTGGCAGGCCCTGAAACGCACACTAGTGAAGGAAACTGACTGCTATTATATTACAGTCCAAAAAGTTTTTTTTTGTTAAATGCAAGCTATTGCGACACCAGATATGAGTGTTGGCACTGGGCAAGTGGGCACAGTATACGCTGCGAGCCTGACACAAACACTGGCAGACAACTAACTGCTATTCAATCTATTACATTTTTTTAAAATGAACACTACTGTTACACCAGATATGAGTTGCACTGGTGTGACACTGTGCCCTAGCAGGCCCTGAAACGCACACTCGTGAAGGAAACTGACTGCTATTATATTACAGTCCAAAAAGTTTTTTGTTTTTTTTAAATGCAAGCTATTGTGACACCAGTGAGTGAGTGGTGGCACTGGGCAGGCCCTGAAACGCACACTAGTGAAGGAAACTGACTGCTATTATATAACAGGCCAAAAAGTTTGTGAAGCCAGATATGAGTGGTGGCACTGGGCAAGTGGGCACAGTATACGCTGCGAGCCTGACACACATGCTGGCAGACAACTAACTGCTATTCAATCTATTTGTCAGGATCGGGACAGGGATCCAACACGCAGAGTACAAACAGTAGCCAGATACGTATACCGGACCTTAGAATGGCCGGACTAACGTAAGTAGTACAGTATAGAATGGTCCAAGACAAGCCGAGGTCGAGGGTAACAGAAGACAGGTAAGCGAGAGACAAGCCGAATCAAGGGTAACAGAGATAAGCAGAGTAAGGTAAACAAGCCGGGTCAAAACCAAAAGGGATAATAGAATACACAAGCACTGAGTGACTAGAACAAGCTAGAACCACGACAGGGCAATGAGCTAATGAAAGAAGCTCTGTTAAATACCCTGTTCAGAGCAGTAACCACGCCTCCAAGGCGTCTTGATTGGTCCTGCAGCAATTGATTGACAGGTCGTTCCGGGGGAGTGTCCTGATGACTACTTCCTGCCTAGATGCTGTAAAAGGCAGTCACTCCCTCGCGGCCGGCCTAGCATGACCGGATAGACCGCGGGGAAGGGAGCCATCAGACCGTCTGGATGGAGGAACAGCTAAGTCTCTACCTCTTTCGGAGGTAGAGACCACAGGTACCCTGACACTATTACAGTCAAAATTGTATTTATTTTTTAAAATGTACACTACTGTTACACCAGATATGAGTTGCACTGGTGTGACACTGTGCCCTGGCAGGCCCTGAAACGCACCCTAGCGAAGGAAACTGACTGCTATTATATTACAGTCCAAAAAGTTATTTTTTTGTTTAAATGCAAGCTATTGTGACACCAGTGAGTGAGTGGTGGCACTGGGCAGGCACTGAAACGCACACTTGTGAAGGAAACTGACTGCTATTATACTACATTAAAAAAAGTTTTTTGTTTTTTTTTTAAATGCAAGCTATTGTGACACCAGTGAGTGAGTGGTGGCACTGGGCAAGTGGGCACAGTATATGCTGTGAGCCTGACACACAGGCTGGCTGGCAGGCAGGCAACTGCAATTACATTACACAAAAACAAAAAAAAAGCAGTCTGATGTTCTAGCCCGGGGTGCTGTCCTTACAGCAGAGATCAGATGAGTCCTTCAGGACTGTAGTGGACACTGAATACACTACCCTAGCTATCAATTTCCCTATCAAATCAGCAGCAGCTACACTGTCCCTACTCTCACTAAGAATGCAGCTTCACAATGAATGTAAAATAGATGCTGTCCAGGAGGTGGGAGGATCTGGGAGGGAGGGTCTGCTGCTGAATGGCTGGAATGTGTCTGCTGACTGGGAGATACAGGCCAGGGTCAAAGTTTTCTCAATGATGACGAATAGGGGGCGGACCGAACAGCGCATGTGTTCGCCATCCGTGGCGAACGCGAACAAGCAATGTTTGCCAGCAACTATTCGCCAGCGAACAGTTCGGGACATCACTACCCACAGATGAATGAATCTGGCACATGCTTGCAACTGTGTTCAGCCCCAGTGACCCCAGCTGAATCCAATTTCAGCTTCTTAATAATCCAGCTATATTTCATTGTGTGATGAATAAACAAGAAAAATAGCAATGTGCATCATAAGAGAAAACATACAAAAACGACTTCATGTAGGAGAGAATACAAAGAAACACATTTAAAAGTGAATACATGTTATTGTACTATGATTTACATTAGTTTGTTCTATAAATAAGCTTTGTACATGGTCATTATGATGATTGTATATGCATATAAATACATTTCACAGGGGAGGAGGTGAGCTATTGCATTACATTTTTTAACTGTACTAAATCATATAGAAACCATATTCACATGAATATACACACATTTCACAGGGAATTGTGTTGAGCAATAAGATATTTTTAACTATACTAAATGACATGGAAACCATATGCATTGTGATTCTCGTTAATAAAGCCAAGACATTAGGACCCTACCTAAGTCGCTAAACTAATTGAGTAGAGCTCAGGGAATTCACTATTCAGATTCCCTTTGTTAGACGTGGGTGCTTAGAATGCGCTTTGTGCATCAATCATGGAATTGTGGTGAATATTTGAATGAATTCAGAGTATTAGATAAAGCTATATTTATAAACTCCACACCTGGCACATTAGCTAAAATCATGCTGTATTTACCCTTCAACCCACTGCTTTTAAACCCTGCAATCATAGCAATACCACAGTGGGCTGTATTTTAATATATGTCAAATATGGTGCATATCCTTACATGGATAATTTTCATCATGTGTAGTCTATTTCCAGTGGAAATAGTAATAATCCTTCATAAACATAGAATGGCTATGGCACAGCTGCACAGTAAATGTTTTTATTATTTCGGCGAGCGTTCTTACTAACAGTTTCAGTGACTACTGTATAGTGTACTGCATACACAAAATAAAGGCTACCAGGGTTATGGTCACCAGGTCTTTCAAGAAATGTAATCTTGAATCATTTCTAAACAATCTCAAGAACCTACCAAGGCACAGATTATGTCTAATCCCAGGTCTAGACTCTGCAATTGAATGTTTTCAGTCCGAGTTCTTGTATGTTTGGAGTTTGCATGCCCCACTGTGTAAAGTGCGAATAAAAGGGACACATCTGCCTTGGGTTACAGCTGACCTCATTCAAATGTACCAGTTTAGAGATTCATTGTGGTCAAAGTTCAAGCGCATTGGCTTCATGAATGATTGCTGTGCCTACAGACAAAGTCAAACAGCATGAACAAAACAAATAGAAATGGCAAAGGTCCAATATTTCAGTGAAAATTTGAACAATAACATATCAAACCCAAGAAGCTTTTAGGAAATCATAAGTAGCATACAAACCCCTACATTCCACTCCCAACCCTCCAAAACGCTGCCCCTCTACCTTGTCAGCCTCTTTCATGGGGGGGGGGGCTCAATATTTGGCCTGCTTACCTGCTTAGTGCCCCTTCGAGATAGGCGGCTACTAATATTGTGAGCACTGGGGGGAGCGCTGTCCTCTGAGGTCTTCCTCCTCAGCTCCCTCACATGCCCAGAGGTGATGCCGGAGGCGGAATATGACGTCACCTTGGCTCCGGCATCACTAAACAGCGTGCAAAGGAGCTGAGCAGGAAGATCACAGCCCCCATTCTGTCTTCAAACTAATATGGTGACCAGTGGTCATGTGACCAAGCTCAGGTATGCCTTTCTTACAGGGGGATAAGCTTTACCCTTTGGTATGGTAATTAGGTAATTCATTACCTTTACAAGTCAGGAAAGAGATAACCACTTCCCCCTATTGCCATTCCTCCCTGTTCCTTCTTGGCTGTGCTACTGAGCAGACACGTGAGCAGACATGGGCTAATTTTTATCATGGTGAACTGTGAGTGGGATCTGGTGACTTTAAAAGATTTCGTTGTTATTGTTAGTTAGATTGTTGTTGCTGTTGTTGTAGTTGTTGTTGTTGGTATAGTTAGTTAGATTGTGTGTCATTATTTGTATGTTGTTGTTGTTTTTTCTCTGAATAAATATTTGTTAAAGTAGATGGACCAGAGTTTAAATGTGTATGCTTAAATAATTTATAGAGTTTGGTAAAACACCACACCCGCCTCCAACATTGACCAGACACCTCCCTGCCCACCCACTGAGGAGCATAGGAACCTGCACAGCCAGCCAGCCCAGCACCAACACTGGATCCCAGGGACATCAGCCTCTCTGGATCCCAAAGTTAGGGAGGCCGGGTGGATTTTAATTTAAAAAAATCTTTATTTTCATTTTCTGTGCATGAAGATGAGTCAAGACACATGCTTGATGTCATAACCATAATAACAAGTGGTTATATAGATACCAAGGCAAAATGTGTACATGGAATTTATAAAAGTTGCACTTTTTTGGGTGGGCTAGGCAGTCATAAGGGTCTGACCAGCTCTATGTACTTAAGTTCTAATATGGGTTAGGTATGGTGTGACGATACTTCTGGTAGCATGAGTTTTTTATTCTTAGATTGTCACCATCAGGTGAGCTTTCGCTTTTTAGGGCGGTCTATTTTCATAAATATAGTTGAAAGTACTCTTGGACGTCATATAATACAATAGGTCGCGTCTAGAAGTAGATTAGTCGGTTCATGAGACTCTGGATATGGTTGCTTGTTAGGCTAGTGTGGTTGTGGTTTGCTTTGGACAAGCTCACAAGTTTGGGGTGTGAGGGCAGTGGCCCATTATAATTGTATAATGTTATCATATCCCCTCTGAGGTGACTTTTTTAAAAAACTAAAGAGGCTTAAATTTGTTAACCTTTCTTCATTGCTAAAATGTTCCATTCTTTTTATTATTTTTGTAGCCCGCCTCAACTCATTCTAGTGCCATAATATCCTTCTTTAGAACAGGTGCCCAAAATTGCACAGCATATTCAAGATGTGATCTTACCTGTGATTTATAAAGTGGCAAAAGGATATTCTCATCCCGAGAATTAATGTCCTTTTTCATGCATGACAATACCTTACTGGCCTTAGCCACTGCTGATTTACATTGCACATTATTGCACAAGTTTGGGGGGTGAGGGCAGTGGCCTGTGTCTAGTGGTGCCAATTAGAAACTCGCATACCAGGGTAACACCTGGCATACCGCCTGCTTGCACTCTAGCTGGCTTTTCTCCAGTCCCACAAGGGCACACCAGGAGGAGGGGGAATGTTGTACGTCATACGTCACCGGAGTTCTAGTCTGACTAGGCTCGGTCGGATAGTCTTGTCATTTGGTAGGTATATCATCAAGTTAAATTTTAGGCAAACTGAAGGTACACTAAACAGAAACATTAAAAACAAAGAAAACTTAAACAGTGGTATGCTTGTGTAGGAGGCGCAGCTTTCAAGTCACAGGGCCTCCTTCTGCTCCACTGGTTAAGAGTGGCATGTTTGCCAGAGTCCCTGGTTGGGTGCGGGGTATTCCTGTGGTATTGGTGAGGAGTCCCAATGTGGTGAGCAAGGCTGGGCCCTCTTCCGAGATCTTGTAGGCTTTGTAATCTTTGGTTACCCATAATGATCTGCGGTTTGTATAGTGGTGGAAATGGGCTGCATGCTTTTGCGCCATACTAGTGTGGCTCTGTTTAAATCCTGGAAAAAGGCAATTCGGCACATTTCAGATTTGTAGGGTGTTTTCCCTTTGATGGCGGCCATTAGGGATTTTTTTATCTGTTAGCATTTGGCACCTTAAGTTGCGGTCACGGAGAGCAGTGGGCAGAGCTTGTGGTGATTTGGTGATCCGGTATATGCCATCAAAGGTGAAGTGTTTGTCTTGTCTTGCGGGTAAGAGTGAGGTTACCAGGCGCCTTATAAAATGAGGCAATTGGTTTAGAGGTATCAATTCCAAGACCCCCCTGATTTTCACATTCTTCCTCCTCCTTCTGTCAATCTACAGGTTAACTTGCCTGTTGAGGGTGGTGTGTGAGGCTTGCATCTGTTTTATTGTGTCTCTCAGTTCCTTCTGGTCTTGTCGCAGGGTTTTTACCTCCTCCTCTTTGGCCTGGGTAAGGGCTGTAACTGTTTGTACTGCAGCTGCAAGACCCTTTAGGTCTGCCTGCCACATTTGATGGACGTTGTGTTGGAGTCTGACCAGCATGTCTTCGATGTCCTGTTTTGTCGCTGGGGAAGCTACCCCAATGTTCTGAGGGGTCTCCCTTTCTGTTGTGGCTGCAACCATGCTGTGTGGGGAGTCTTCCTCCTCCAACAATCTGGTCTGGGCCTGTGGTGGTGGTGGAGTTTGCTGCATAAGGCATATGATCCGCTGTGGCTGGGGCTTGTGTGGGTTCAGTTTTTGAGACTTCCATCCCATCTCCTCGGGGGTGTAGAAGTCTGGTGTAGTGAGCTGTCTGCCAGACTCAAGCCATGTTGCTAACTCTCTGGCTAGGTCTCGTTACCGGGCACCCGTGTGATAGGCCGCGGTTCCTCTCTTGTGGCATTTCGTGCATGGGGCATGAAAAAAAGGCATCTGCAGGTTTGGCAGAATGCTCGGGGGGTAGTGATACCTTGTATCAGCAGACGGGTCGTGGGTGGGCTGATATCAGTCAGATTCTGCTGGAGGCCGTTGGAGCCATTGGAAATGGCAACCTCTCCGGTGTACTGCCAGGCTCCGCCCCCATGCTGGGTGGGTTTTAAATAAAAAAATAACAACTTGTGAGTGTGTGAGGCAATGTATTTGTGTGTGTCAGTATCAGGGTGTATGTCAGTGTGTGTGTCTGTCAGTGTATTTCTGTGAGTCTGTGTGTCTGTCAGGGAATGCGTCTATCTGTCAGTGTACATATGTGAGTGAGTGTGTGTGTGTGAGTGAGTGTGTCTGTCAGTGTGTGTGTCTGTCAGTGGCCGTGTGTGTGTCTGTCAGTGAGTGTGCATGCGTGTATGTCAGTGTACATCTGTGAGTATGTCTGTCTCTCGGTGCATGTCTGTGAGTATGTGTGTCTGTCAGTGTATAGGAAAAACATCTCAGGCACTCACTGTGATACGTTAAGCAGTACTTTAACATTTTGACCTGTACCCAGGTCAAACGTGGAAAAAAAATTCCCTCTTAAACACAGAATGGCGGTAAAATTTATCCTTGAATCAAGAAGCTATTACCCTACAATTGAAAAATGATATAATTGAATATTCTGTTTTTTGCAAGTATGCATCCAGTTTCTGTTTAAACATCTGTCTAGACTCTCATAAAACCACTTCTTTAGGCAAAGAATTCTACATCCTTATTGTTCTTATGGTAAAAAAAAACCTTTCCTTTGCCTTAGACTAAATCTTCTTTCTTCCACTCTAAACTCATGACCTTGTGTCCTATGTGAAGTACTGTTTGTGAGTAGATTTCCACACAATGGTTTGTATTGGCCCCAGATATAATTGTATAATGTTATCATATCCCCTCTGAGGTGACTTTTTTAAAAAACTAAAGAGGCTTAAATTTGTTAACCTTTCTTCATTGCTAAAATGTTCCATTCTTTTTATTATTTTTGTAGCCCGCCTCAACTCATTCTAGTGCCATAATATCCTTCTTTAGAACAGGTGCCCAAAATTGCACAGCATATTCAAGATGTGATCTTACCTGTGATTTATAAAGTGGCAAAAGGATATTCTCATCCCGAGAATTAATGTCCTTTTTCATGCATGACAATACCTTACTGGCCTTAGCCACTGCTGATTTACATTGCACATTATTGCATAATTTGCTGTCTATAACAATTCCCAAGTCCTTCTCGTGTGCTGTTATCTCTAATTCCCTTCCATTAAGGGTAACAGTTGCTTGTGCATTCTTTATGTCAAAGTGCATAACTTGCATTTTTCTACATTAAATTTCATCTTCCATTTGAGTGCCCAGTCCCCCAGTCTATCTAAATCCCTCTACAGCAAAGTAATATTTTGCTCACATTGTATTACTTTACAGAGGCTTTTTGTCAACTGCAAACACTGAAACATGTCTTTCAATGTTTGTTTTTTTTAGATCATTTTTATTTTTAAGCCAATGTTCTACCCAAGAACAAGAATTTTCATCTAGACCAATTTCTTTGAGTTTGAACACTAATCTATTGTGTGAAACTGTATCAAAAGCCTCGGCAAAATCCAAATAGATCACATCCACTGCAACACTCTGATCTATACTTCTACTTACTTCTTCGTAGAATGCAATCAAGTTAGCTTGACATGACCTGTGCTTTGTAAAATCATGCTGATTTTTGCTGATAACCACGTTTTTCTCAAGGAATTCCTTACTCTTATCCCTTAAAGGACCACTCTAGGCACCCAGACCACTTCAGCTTAATGAAGTGGTCTGGGTGCCAGGTCCCTCTAGGATTAACCCTTTTTTTTTATAAACATAGCAGTTTCAGAGAAACTGCTATATTTATAATTGGGTTAATCCAGCCTCCAAATCCTCTAGTGGCTGTCTCACTGACAGCCGCTAGAGGCGCTTGCGTGATTCTCACTGTGAAAATCACAGTGAGAGCACGCAAGCGTCCATAGGAAAGCATTGCATGCACATTCAGCCGAAAGGGAGGATCGGAGGCGGAGAGGAGGAGGAGAGCTCCCCGCCCGGCGCTGGAATAAAGGTAAGTTTTAACCCTTTCCTCTCCCCAGAGCCGGGCGGGAGGGGGACCCTGAGGGTGGGGGCCCCCTCAGGGCACTATAGTGCCAGGAAAATGAGTATGTTTTCCTGGCACTATAGTGGTCCTTTAATAACCTTTCAAATAATTTCCCAGCCACAGAAGTTAAGTACACAGGTCTTTAATTTTCAGGCAAGGATTTTGAACCCTTTTTGAATATAGGAACCAAATATCTCTTCCTCCAATCTTCTGGAACACTTCCTGAAAGAAAGGAATCTAGGAATATTAAAAACAGATGTTCACTTATTTCCACACTTAGCTCCTTAAGTACTCATGGATGAATACCATCAGGCCCTGGAGATTTCTTTATATTAACTTTCTTAGTTGCGGCAGCACCTTGTCTTGAGTTACCCAATAACTATTTTTCTTCAAGTTTTTTGCAGCAATCATTTGCATATCTATTGCCATAGTTTCTTCCTTAATATATACAGAGGAGAAACAGTTGTTTAAAATTCTGCCTTTCCCTGGTGTTCATTAACTAACACCCATCCTGGTTTTTAGTGTACCTAGACTTTTTAAAAAAAAAAAATATTTATGTACTTACAAAATGCTTTGGGGTTGGTTTTGCTCTCTTTGGTTATCATTTTTTAATTTTGATATTTAGCGAATCTAATCGCCTTTTTGCACACATTATTGGTTTCCCTATATTTTTTATTGGATGCCTCTGATTTGTACGATTTCAAGGCTTTGAATGCCCTTTTCTTATTTTTAATCTTTTGTTTTGCTTCTCTACTAAGCCACATGGGTTTCAATTTGTTTCTTTTATATGTATTACCCAATGGTACATACTGGGAAATGTACCTTTCTATTTTTTGTTGGAAGATATTTCATTTATTCTCATTGTTTTCACTACACGGTTTATGCCAGTAATATATTGTAAAGCTCCCCTTAACTTATTGCACATGTGCTTTTGGGTTTTTTGAGTTTATTTCAAAGGACACTATATTGTGATCACTATTTCCCAAGTGCTCATCTACTTGAATGATGACCAAAAGATCATTGTTGTTTGTTAGAACCAAGTCCAGACAAGCGTCCTTTCTAGTTGGTGCTTGTACAAGTTGTGACATGAAGGTGTAATTTAACAAGTTCAAAAACCTAATTCCTTTTGCTGAGCTACAAGTCCCTCTGTCCCAGTTTTTGTCCGGGTAATTAAAATCTCCAATAATTAATGTATTACCCAGATTTGACGCTTTCTCAATTTGCTCAAACAGGTGTTGTTCCTCATCAATATTAATGTTAGGTGGTTTATAACATATCCCAACAAATAATTTATTTCACTTCTCTTGCCCCAAGCAGATATCTACCCATAAAGCTTCCGCATTTTTCTCATCACATTCCACTTGCTTGAGATTTGGCTTTAACTCATGGTTGACATACAAACATACCCCACCACCTTTCCTGTTTTTTATATCCTTCCTATAATAGTGTGTACCCATTTAAGTTAACTGCCTAGTCATGTGTCTCATCCCACCATGTTTCAGTTATGCCTATTATGTCATATTGTTTAGTGTATGCTCTTGCCTCTAGTTACCCCATTTTGTTATTTAGGCTCCTTGCATTAGAAAGCATACATTTAATATTATCATGTCACATGTACTTTTTTTGAATTATTAATATTTCATATGTTCTCTGTTCTCAACTTGCCCCTCCTCCATCTCTTCTCCTTGTACTGAGCTAAAGCCCATCTGCTTTCTCTCCATTTTATAGATTGTTATGACCCTCCCCCCAACTACCAGTTTAAAATCTCTTCCACCCTTCTAGCCATCCTGTCCCCCAGCACTGCAGACCCTCTCCCGTTTAGGTGCAACCCATCACTGCTATAAAGGTTTTACCCAAGTGCAAAGTCAGCCCAGTGCTCTAAAAATCCAAAACCGTCCATCATGCACCAAGACTTCAACCATGCATTGGCCTCTCTAATCTCCTGCTGCCTTTCCACTGTAGCATGTGCCACAGGTAATATCTCAGAGAATACCACTTTGGAGGTCCTTTTCTTAAGTTTGCTACCTAATTCCCTGAAATTATTCTTTAGTACCTTCCATCTTCCTCTAACTTTGTCATTGGTACCACCATGGACCATGACCCATTTATGTCAGTGTATGTATTTTTAAGAGGGTGTGCATGTTACTGAGTGGTTGTGTCATTTTGTGTCTGTTAGTCAAAGTGCGTTTTGGTCCTAAACTGGAAGCTGGTGGGGACAATTTAGATTAGGCTGTGTGCCTGAGTTTCGACATGCCTAGGGCAGCACAAATCTAAAATACACCATTGACCGAATTTACCTGTCAGGGTTGACTATATACCGTATATACTCGAGTATAAGCCGACCCGAATATAAGCCGAGGCCCCTAATTTTACCCAAAAAAACTGGGAAAACTTATTGACTCGAGTATAAGACCAGGGTGAGAAATGCAGCAGCTACTGGTAAATTTCTAAATAAAATTAGATCCTAAAAAAAATATATTAATTGAATATTTATTTATGCAGTGTGTGTGTGTATGAATGCAGTGTGTGTGTATGAATGCAGTGTGTGTGTATGAATGCAGTGTGAGTGTATGAATGCAGTGTGTGTATGAGTGCAGCGTGTGTGTATGAGTGCAGCGTGTGTGTATGAGTGCAGCGTGTGTATTAGTGCAGTGTGTGTATGAGTGCAGTGTGTGTATGAATGCAGTGTGTGTGTATGAATGCAGTGTGTGTGTATGAATGCAGTGTGAGTGTATGAATGCAGTGTGAGTATGAATGCAGTGTGAGTGTATGAATGCAGTGTGAGTGTATGAATGCAGTGTGAGTGTATGAGTGCAGCGTGTGTATGAGTGCAGCGTGCGTATGAGTGCAGTGTGTGTATATGAATGCAGTGTGAGTGTATGAGTGCAGTGTATGAGTGCAGTGTGTGTGTATGAGTGCAGTGTGTGTGTATGAATGCAGTGTGTGTGTGTATGCGTGGTGTGTGTGTGTTGCAGAGCCTTGGTGGGGGGTGGGCAATTTTTTTTTTTATTATTTTAATTTTTTATTATTATTATTTATTATTATTTTTATTTATTTAATTTAATTATTTTTGTATTATTATTTATTATTGTTATTTTTTTTTTATTATTACTAATTAATTTTTTTTCGTCCCCCCTCCCTGCTTGATACATGGCAGGGAGGGGGGCTCTCCTTCCCTGGTGGTCCAGTGGCATTGGCAGTTCAGTGGGGGCTGTGGGGGCTGGCAGAGCTGTAACTTACCTGTCCTGCAGCTCCTGTCAGCTCTCTCCTCCTCCGCGCCGTCCGTGCAGCTCTCGCGAGACTTACACTGGGAGCTGACCGAGGTGCTGAACGGACGGCGCGGAGGAAGAGAGAGCTGACAGGAGCTGCAGGACAGGTAAGTTACAGCTCTGCCTGTCACGATTCGGGGAACCCAACACGCTAACACACACACAGACAAACACACAGAAAGTGTGCCGTACCGGTCCTTAGAGTGGCCGGGTTGAGCACACACAGAATAGTCAGGAGACAAGCCGAGTAAGGGGAACCAGAAAACAGAATAACGAGAAACAAGCCGAGGTCAAAGGGTAGGAGAAAGTCACAAAGTCAGAATAACAAGCCAGAGAGTACGTAACCAGAAAGCACACGTTCAGAATCAATACTATAAAGCAAAGACCACAACAGGGCAGGGAGGAACAGGAAAGGTAAGTATTTAAACCAGAAGGTTAATTCTGATTGGACAATTTCCATTCAGAATTAACAATCACACGTGGGAGATATCTAAACCTCCCACTGTGATTGAGGCACTGTGCCTTTAACGCCGGGTCAGGTGACTGACCCCGGCATGTAACAAATAGGGCGGTCTCCCAGCGTGCAGCGTCATGCATGCTGCCGCCGGGGGACCTGGAAGAAGACGCGGGCGGCACCCGTGGCTGGGAGGATGCCGCCCGCCGAACACATGGCAGGAAGGGGACCGCGGACGACTGGAGGGTGAGTGCCGCGAGCGGACTGCAGCCTCCCCTCGCAGCCGCCCGCGGGATCCTGACATTACCCCCCCTCGAAGACCGCCCGGAGGGCGGGAAGCAGAAGGCTTCAAAGGAAACCGGGCATGAAAGAAGCGGACCAAAGAGGGAGCGTGCAAATCAGAGCTCGAAACCCAAGACCGCTCCTCAGGGCCGTACCCCTTCCAATCCACCAGATACTGCAACCGACCCCTAGAAACACGAGAGTTGAGAAGGGCAGCCACCTCGTACACGTCACTGGAGACCGCGCGAGGGGAAACGGGCCGCCCGAGGGGACGAGAGAACCGGTTACACAGCAAGGGTTTCAAAAGAGAGACCTGAAACGTGTTCGGAATATGCATGGAAGGAGGCAGGTCAAGGGAGTAGGAAACGGGGTTAACCCTACGTAACACCTTGTAGGGACCCAGAAATCTGGGAGCAAATTTCATCGAGGGAACCTTGAGACGGAGGTTCCTGGAGGACAACCATACCCTATCACCCGGAATATAAGAAGGGGCCGCAACCCTACGGCGATCAGCAAACCTCTTCTGAGCAGCTGCTGAACGAGACAGCGCAACATGGACCTGATCCCACATCTTCCGCAAAGAGGCGAGGTGCTGGTCTAAGGCGGGCATTCCCTTGTCGGAGAATGCACCGGGAAGGACAGAAGGCCGAAACCCATAAGCAACCTCAAAAGGACTTAAGCCAGTAGACGAGTGAGACACCGTATTCCTGGCAAACTCAGCCCACGGAAGGAGGTGAGACCAGTCGTCCTGGTGCGCATTAGTGAAGCAGCGCAAATACAATTCCACAGACTGGTTAGCACGTTCGGCTGCACCATTAGATTGCGGGTGATAGGAGGAAGTGAACGACAAGGAGACCCCCATCTCAGCACAAAAGCCCCTCCAAAACTGAGAGACAAATTGAGGACCCCTGTCAGACACGATATCCTGAGGAACACCATGCAAGCGGAACACTTCTTTGGCAAACACCTGAGCCAACTGAACCGCAGAAGGAAGCTTTCTAAGCGGAACGAAGTGCGCCATTTTAGAGAACCTATCCGTCACAGTCAAAATCACCGTCTGACCATCAGAAAGAGGAAGGTCTACAATTAAATCCATGGATAAGTGGGTCCATGGTTTCTTTGGTATAGACAGAGGCAAGAGTAGACCCTGGGGTCTCACATTATGGGACTTACACTGCGTACAGACCCGACAAGCCTGTACAAAATCTACTACGTCCTGCTTAAGCGAAGGCCACCAGAACTGTTGAAGGAGGCCCTTATAGGTTTTGGTTACTCCCGGATGACCAGCAGTTTTGGCGGTGTGAAATAAAGTTAACAGCTTTTTTCTGTCCTTTGTTTTAACATATAGTTTACCAGCCGGCGTCTCAGGGGGTGCTTGGGTTTGGTATGTCTTAATACTATCAAGAAAAGTAGACGAAACAACCAAACGGGTAGCAGCTATTATCTGAGACGCAGGAACAATAGGTACAGGAGTCAGGTTAACAAATTCTAAAGGTTCATGCTGTCGGGAGATAGCGTCAGCTTTGGCATTACGGCAACCAGGTCTATAGGTAATAACGTATTGAAAACGTGAAAGAAATAGAGACCATCTAGCCTGCTGGGCAGATAACCTTCTAGCGTCAGCTATATAGGAGAGGTTTTTATGATCAGTAATAACCATGATTTTGTGTCTAGAACCCTCTAATAAGTACCTCCATTCCTTAAAAGTTAACACAATAGCTAATAGTTCCCTGTTCCCAACATCGTAATTCTTTTCTGGATCGGACAACCTTTTTGAAAAGAAACAACAGGGATGGAGGGGTTCGTCATGCGATAACCTCTGTGACAGTACTGCTCCCACACCTGATTCAGAAGCGTCTACTTCCATAACAAAGGGAAGAGAAGGATTAGGGTGGTGCAGTACTGGAGCAGAGGCAAATGCCTTCTTGAGAGTTTCGAAGGCCTTAAGGGCTTCGGGAGTCCAAACCCTAGGGTGTAGACCTTTTTTAGTCAGCTTCGTTATAGGAGAGATAAGGGGTCAAAAGTTCTTTATAAATTTCCTATAATAGTAGGCAAATCCTATAAAACGCTGGATAGCCTTAAGTCCTTGGGGAAGTGGCCACGACAGTATGGCTTCCAATTTAGCAGGATCCATACTGAAACCCTGTTCAGTAATTATATATCCAAGGAATTGCACCGAGGTTTGATCGAACAAACACTTTTCTAACTTACAGTAGAGTCCGTTCTGTAATAATTTCTTGAGCACCATCCTAACATGATTATGGTGTGACTTCAAATCAGGGGAATACACAAGTATGTCGTCAAGGTACACCACGGCACAGACATGCAAAAGATCCCTAAGGACATCGTTTATGAGGTCCTGAAACACAGCAGGGGCATTACACAGTCCAAAAGGCATGACCAGATATTCGTAATGCCCACTGCGCGTATTAAACGCTGTTTTCACTCGTCATTCTCCTTTATACGGACGAGGTTATAAGCCCCCCTGAGGTCTAATTTGGTGAAGAACTTAGAACCTTTCACACAATCAAACAACTCAGTGATGAGGGGGATAGGGTAGGCGTTTTTAATCGTTATGTTGTTCAGACCCCTGTAGTCTATACATGGCCTCAAGTCGCCCTCCTTCTTTGCCACAAAAAAGAAACCAGCACCAGCAGGAGAAGAGGACCTTCTAATAAAACCTTTACTTAAGGATTCCCGTATGTACTCCTCCATGATCTGGTTTTCTTTCTCAGAAAGAGGGTAGACCTTACCCCTAGGAGGCATAGTACCCGGTAACAGGTTTATGGCACAGTTATACTCCCGATGTGGGGGTAGTTTATCTGCCTCCCTTTTTTCAAAAACCAATGCAAGGTCTGCATACACAGAAGGGACAGAAACAGAAAGTGGTTTAGCCGTGGGCACATTGAGTGAACAAACAGGACGTACATGAGCCATACAGTCTCGTTGACAAGATTCCCCCCAGGAGAGTATATCTAAACAACCCCAGTCAAGTACCGGGTTGTGCTTAACTAACCAGGGAAAACCCAGAACGATGGAAGCAGTAGGGGAGTCAATTATTTGGAAGGTTAACCTTTCCTTGTGCAAAGCACCCACAGACATAATGATTTCTTGGGTTTCATGGGTTACCAGAGGTTTCTCAAGCGGTCTACCATCTATGGCCTCAACGGCCAAGGGTGTGGCCTTTTGGATCAAAGTCAAGGCTGCGGTTTTGGCAAAGTTCTCATCCATAAGGTTGTCTGCTGCACCTGAATCGATCAAGGCTTTAGTTGTTATGGTGGTTTTATTGACCAAAAGAGAAACCGTAATAAACGGTCTGGAGATGGACACATGAGGGGACAAAGTCATAACACCCGAGGCCGACCCCTCTCTAGGCCTTAGGTGCTGTCGTTTCCCTGTACCTTAGGGCAGGCATTACAGTGGTGCCCCCTCTTTCCACAATAAAGGCATAACCCCTCCCTTCTACGGTACGCTCTGTCAGCCTCAGTTAACCCCGTAGCGCCTAATTGCATGGGTTCAGGAGATGGTGGCCTAGGAGCGGGTAGTGCTAGTAATGCAGTACTGGGTAGAGCAGGTAACACCCGTGTATCCAGCCATCTTTGACTACGCCTCTCTCTAATACGGTTATCAATAAGGATCACATAGTCTATAACATCATCCAAAAGAACAGGCAATTCCCTGGATGCTATTTCATCCAGTATGTAAGCGGCCAAACCCTCCTGAAAGGCTGTTACGAGGGCGTCATTGTTCCAAACCACTTCAGCTGCTAGAGTGCGGAATTCGATAGTGTAATCCGCTACAGATCTATTACCTTGTCGTACCCTAAGCAGAGCTTTGCCAGCAGAAGCAACCCTACCGGGTTGATCAAATGTGCGTTTGAAAGCGGTCAAAAAGTCTGCAAAGGACATTGTGGAAGCATTCTCCCACGTGGGATTAGCCCATGCTAAAGCTCTCCCTGACAAGTGGTTTATCAAAAAGGCTATTTTAGATCTGTCAGTGGGATAGGAACGTGGATTCATCACCAAATGGATGTCGATTTGGTTGAGGAAACCACGACACAATGCTGGGTCACCGCTGTAGCGCTGTGGCGGCGTCATATGCACTACATGAGCAGGAACGGGTACCGGAGTGGGAATGGGCTTGGGCACAGCAGCAGCAGCCTCCTGAACGGCAGGCTGCAAGTGTGCAGTACGAGCCAGTATGGTTTGCAAAGCTTGAGCAAACTGATCCATACGGTGGTCCAAGCCATCCATTCTAGCCTCCTGATTAACTAGGAGCTGTGGTATGTCAGCAGGTTCCATTATGGCCCTGTTGTAATGTCACGATTCGGGGAACCCAACACGCTAACACACACACAGACACACACACAGAAAGTGTGCCGTACCGGTCCTTAGAGTGGCCGGGTTGAGCACACACAGAATAGTCAGGAGACAAGCCGAGTAAGGGGAACCAGAAAACAGAATAACGAGAAACAAGCCAAGGTCAAAGGGTAGGAGAAAGTCACAAAGTCAGAATAACAAGCCAGAGAGTACGTAACCAGAAAGCACACGTTCAGAATCAATACTATAAAGCAAAGACCACAACAGGGCAGGGAGGAACAGGAAAGGTAAGTATTTAAACCAGAAGGTTAATTCTGATTGGACAATTTCCAATCAGAATTAACAATCACACGTGGGAGATATCTAAACCTCCCACTGTGATTGAGGCACTGTGCCTTTAACGCCGGGTCAGGTGACTGACCCCGGCGTGTAACAAATTGGGCGGTCTCCCAGTGTGCAGCGTCATGCATGCTGCCGCCGGGGGACCCGGAAGAAGACGCGGGCGGCACCCGTGGCTGGGAGGATGCCGCCTGCCGAACACATGGCAGGAAGGGGACCGCGGACGGCTGGAGGGTGAGTGCCGTGAGCGGACTGCAGCCTCCCATCGCAGCCGCCCGCGGGATCCTGACACTGCCAGCCCCAGTCTGTATTATGGCAATGCAAATTGCCATAATACAGACTATTGACTCGAGTATAAGCCGAGTTGGGTTTTTTTAGCACAAAAAATGTGCTAAAAAACTCTGCTTATACTCGAGTATATACGGTACATTAACTACTATGTGTTACATTTATATATGTGTGTATGTACATTGTATTATTTTTTATTTTGTAATATTATATTGTACCTTACTTTAACAATGCAGTGTTTGTGGGACCAGGACTTATTTAAAAATGAGAGAAATCTTTTTTCTGTTTTCTTCCTGGTAAAATATGTTATAAAAAAATATGTGAGATGTGGCCCTTAGCTTCCATTGTCTAGAATGTCCTTCTCATACTTCTGTCCTGAATATGCCCCAGTAAGAATGTCAGTATGTGAAATGCGTAAGGAGGTGCTTTGTGGATAGCTGGGAATAAAGAAATGCCTTAAAATATATATATGGGAAGAAAAACTTGGAGCTGAAAATTATTTCTCCAGTGTAACACAATTTTTGCGATTTCTAAATAAACAAAGAAACTGCTTTATTTTAGAAGGGTACTCCAGGCACAAAAAGAACTTCAGATTGCCAAAGTGCTTTACGTGTGAAGATTGTGTCCCCTGTTTTATTTCATCTTATAAAAGTGCAAGAGTTCATTTCTTACTTTCCATATACTCAGAATTCTATCTTCAGACACATGGCAGGTTTTTCTTCTGCTTAGATATAATGCAGTTAATTGAGAAGTCTTTGATTGTACAGCTGGGCTGCAAAGCTTTTTCACAGTCACAGATGAGAAAGTCTGTTCTTTGAAGATGGGGTGGGCTTGTAGTAGCTGCAGATACTAGATGCACAGTTATTGCAACCTAAGTTTTCATTACTCCAAAGAAATTCTTCAAAGAAAAATGCATGAATGTTTTATTTGAAGGTATACCTACAAAATTGTTAAGCAATTTAAATTCAGTGATCCTTTAAGCTGACAACGAAAAACAAAACACAGGGAACATTTATTTATTTATGTATTTATCTATAAAATATCTTACCAGGATGGATACATTGAGATTTCTCTAGTTTTCAAGTATGTCCTGGGTCTTCGTCCACAAAACATTGCATTGTTACAATGGGATACAATATTACAAAAATACAATATACAAACTATATATACACACACACATATATAAATTTAATACATAACAGGTAATAAATATATTCAACCATGACAGGTGCATTCTATGCTGAGTTATATTGCCATAGACCTCTTAAAAATGTCAACCCTTTCACCATAACTTCTTGAGAAAGTATAGTGATGGGGCTAAAACCTATAGGACTAGAGTTTGTCATGAATCAATGAAGACAGGAAGCCGGGTAGAAAAGCAGGGTTATTCACGGAAAATGCACTTTTGTATGGAATTTCTAAATAGTAAAATTTAGGCTAAAAGCTAAGTTGGAGCGTTCAATTTGACATTTATTACTGAACTAAATAAATGTGTCACTTGCTTCTCTGTTATGAGAATCTATACTTATGTTTTAATGAAAACTACATTTATTTGGGAGTGTTCACTAAGCACCTAATGGTTAAAAAAAAGACTTCTCAAACTATAGTTATAGCTATGGCTTTAGTTGCAGTGCATTTTAGCCTACAATTCTATTTTCAGTCCAGTAGAATTCAGTGATTCTTAAAAAAGTCTCACTAATAATATTTTATGTCAATATAAAACTTTTCTGGCCATACATGGCAGCATCACATATGGGTAAGCTCCTCCTCCCAGCTGTCTAGACAGGAATAATTAAACAATTAAATCCAATAAAAGTCCCCCCCCCCTCCCCCACCCCCCTCTAGATCCCCCAGTATTTTTTCCGGCCCTAGTTGACAGACAGCCTCTCTCAACCTGAAGAAACCAGTAAACAGACTGCACTGGAGGCACTAACTGGTTTGAGTCTCCTTTTAACAAAAGAGACTCCACTGTGGGACTGAACCACCAATCCTATCATCCCCAGCAGCAGGGACTAGACAGGTATAAAACAGTGAATCGAAAGGATAAAATTGAAGGATGGTGCTCCAATCACCTTGTGTGTGTCACTCAAACCACACAGAAATACAGTCGTTATAGTGAATAAATAATTAAGTGAGAGCACACAGAAATTTGTATATAATAACAAACATGCAGGTTACCATTTATCAGGATATATCCTAAAAAACAGAAGACAATAGATCATAGTATAGCCTGTATGAATGGTTTTAACAAATAAACAGACACAAATGGGCCCACTCACGTGGTACTGAGCCTTTGAAAGTAGGCTCAGACTATAAGCGCCTATAAGCAGATGGATGCTGGGATCAAGTGTTGATAATCAAATGCTTCACTGGATACTGCAATTCCCCCTATGGTTCTTAATAAGTGCCAATATTCAAAGGATATTTGTAAAGGTAGCCAGAGCAAATTTTAATTAAGTATAAGTTTAAAAGACATAGATAAATAAATCAACAAATGATCTTTACGCACAACCGCACTGACGCATTTCGACAATAGTCTTTATCAAAGTGATTTCTGTTTTTTAGGATATATCCTGATAAATGGTAACCTGCATGTTTGTTATTATATACAAATTTCTGTGTGCTCTCATTTAATTATTTATTTACTATAGGGACTAGACAGGTGTCTGACAGTCCATTTTACCCCGAACTGGGAAGCCATCTTACTGTTTCCAGAGCTTGCTTGTGACTCCATCCAGGGTCCAGCAGTGCATGGTTCCTGAATTGCAGCTGGCATTCAGGATTCAGCAATAGGAGCTCCGGAATCGCGGCCTGAGGGACTCTCGCACATGCGCGGAAAGTTCTAATAGCTGCACGGGAGCCACCTAGTGGTATAAAAGTATACCACGGCTAGGATTTGCCCGGGAAATGTAAAAATTCAAGCGCTGGTGTAAATGTAGGCTGCCTTTGTTTTCTGCATTCGTCCACAAGGTTAGTTAAGCTTAAATTTTGCTAATTTTGTCCGTGAAATATTTAACTATTTCTTTGAATTTATTCTAATTTGGTAACCTTGTTTAAATTAGATGGATTCTTCTCCCACCTCCCTTAGAAGTGTATCTAGAAAAAAAAGGTGAGTCCAGTTCATGGGGGTACAAAAAGAGGGCATTGACGGCCTGAAAGTATTAACATATGGCCTTTTCTTTTCAGCCCTAAAACCTCTCAGGATTCATCTCCAAGAAAGAGGACACAGAAAACTAATCGCTGCATGGGCTGCGGTTCAAAAGCCCCAGAGAGGAAGAACCTGTGCTTCCAATGCATGGAAGAAGTAGCGAAGAGGCAAACTAAAAGAAGCCCACCCCAAACGGACTAAACAAAATGGATTTCAGATGCCATCTCTAAAGGGTTTCAGTCAAAAAGGGCAACTGAAAGGTATAGAGAAGCTTCTGTCTCTTCGGGATCTAGCCTGGAGCTAAATGATCCATATACAGAAGATGAGGAGTACTATGAATACTGGAAATCTCTAGACTCCAGGAAGGTTGACAAACTAATCTCTCTGGTTAGAAGCACCTTCAAAATTCCAGAAGATAGCCGGGAAATATCAGCTTCAGATGTCTTCTTCGAAGACTTGAGATCTGCCAGACCTACTTTTCCGCTACACTCTACTATAAAATAATTGATCCATTCTGAATGGTCCAAACCAGAAAAGAGACTCACTTTGCAAGCGAAAGTGAAAAAATTTACCCATTTGCATCAGAGGAAGTAACGCATTGGGAAACCATTCCAAAAATTGACGCTGCTGTGATCCGATTAGTAAAGAAGACCATACTTTCTATTGATAGCATGGCGTACCTGAAAGAGCCTATGGGAAAGAGAGTGGACTCTAATCTGGTTAAACAATATCTGTCAATTGGGTTGGGATTGCATCCAGCGGCAGCCTTAACATCAGTAGCCAGAAGCATGAAGGTCTGGATTGGAAATCTAGAAGAAGATATAACCAGTGACTCAAGCAGAGAGAACTTAATGGAATCCCTGAAAGACATAAAATTGGCAACAGACTTCATATCTGAATCTGCTTTAGCTGTCACAAAATCTCTGTCGAAAAGCCTTGCATTGTCTGTAGCAGCTAGAAGAGCACTGTGGCTCCATTCCTGGGTAGCGGACTACGCCTCCAAAGCCAGCCTTTGTGCATTACCTTTCCAAGGGGAAAGGTTATTTGGTAAAGTCCTGGATGACGCCGTTCAGAAAGCGGCAGATGGAAAGAAAGCCTTTCTACCACAGTCAAACAGAAGACCCTACCACGCACCTTACAGGGACAAGGAGAGGTAATTTCGAGATAGTAGGTCATACAAGCCAGGAAGAGAATATGGTAGATCCCAGTGGATAATTTAATCCTCTTCCACCAATAGAGGATCTAGAGGTAGAGGTACGAGCCAGAACACTAAATCCTTATGAAGGTCGGGACTTCCAGACCGGAACATTGGGGGCCATCTGAAACACTTCTTTCTGGTATGGGCAACATCCATCAAAGACAAATGGGTCCTGAGTATAATAAAAGGTGGCTACAAACTAGAATTTTAAGAATTCCCATAAAATTTCATGTTTTATTGATTAAGGGTGTCAGCAGGTGTAAAAAAACGGAAGGCAATGGAGGACTGCCTTCTACAGCTGATCACTCAAGGGGTTATCAAACAACTCAAAGGGAGGAATGCAGAGGAATCTATTCAAATATATTTTTGGCTCCCAAACCAAACAGATAATGGAGACCTATTTTGGACCTAAAAAGAATACATTTATATCTCAGGAACATGTCTTTCAAGATGGAGCCTATAGCATCCATAAAACAGGCCATACATCAGGACGACTGGCTAACATCAATAGACCTGAAAGATGCATACTACCAGATCCCAATACATCAATCCCATCAGAAGTTCCTGAGATTCTGGATGTCGGGAATACACTATCAGTTCAAGGGCATGCCATTTGGTCTAAGTTTGGCACCAAGAACATTCTCGAAGGTTCTCATCACAGTTGTTGCAATCCTGAGGAAGAGAGGGATTCAAGTATTCCACTATTTGGACAATATCCTAGTAGTACCACAGGAATTCTACACAGCAGTGCATCAAACAGAAGAGGTGCTTAAATCTGCAAGAATTTGGGTAGCTTACAAACAGAGACAAAAGCAACCTCATTCCAACCAGACACATAGTGTTCCTTGGAGCGAGTCTAAACACAGAAGCTTCAACAATCTCTCTATCCCAAGATCGTATTGCTCGGATCAAGAACAAGATATTAGAATTCCATCCAAGAACAAGAGTTTGAGCAAAAGATTATATGAGTGTACTGGGATCCCTCACATCGACCATAGGTCTGGTCAGATGGGCACATTGGAAGATGAGACAGGCTCAGATGAACTTCCTCACACAGATCAACAAGTCAGCAATTAACTGGGATCAATGGATAATAATTCCTCAAGACCTGAAGCTTCAACTAAGGGGCTGGATAAAAGGATCCAATTTGACCAAGGGCTTTCCCCTGGAAGATCCCCAATAGGAAGTGATTACTACAGATGCAAGTACAAGAGGATGGGAGCTCATTTCAAGAACCACACAAGGAGTATGGAGCAACCAGATTCGTCTTCTCCACTCCAACATCCTGGAGATGAGGGCAGTTTTCAAGGTAATGATGTCCTCTGCCATTTACCTTAAGGGGAAGAGAATATTGATAAGAACAGACAAAAGGGTGGTTGCTGCCTGCCTGAAACACCAAGGAGGCACAAAGAGCTATCAGTTGCTTTCTCAACTACAACCAATTATGCAATGGGCCATGACTCACCTGAAAGACCTAAAAGTGGTATACTTACTAGGAACAGAAAATACCTTAGCAGACTGCCTGAGCAGAGCAAGTATATAGAATGGTCTCTAAACAGGGAAGATGGAAAGACAACCAAGCCGAAGCCCAGGATGCCCTATGCCAAAGGATACCACTAATCAGCAAAGTACTGAGGAAAAGGAGAATTGCACGGTGAATTGCAATCACACCATTATGGCCGAGGAGACCTTGGTTTTCACTCCTGTTACGAATGAGCCAAAGAGTCCCAATAATACTTCCACTGAGAGGGGACTTGCTCATCCAGGGTCCAGCAGTGCATCCAGAACCCCAGTCACTTCAGTTAGCGGCATGGTTCTTGAACCTCTCGAAATCGGGCCTGTCAGAGTCTGTCTCTAATACTCTACTAAAATCCAGGAAATGCTCTACGTCAGCCTTCTATTATAAAATATGGTGGATAAGGGAATCTCTTGTAATGCACCTTGCATGGCAGACATCTTGAACTTCCTTCAAGAGGGTCTGGATAAAGGGCCAGTCTGAGCACTCTGAAAGTTCAAGTTTCGGCAATTTCAGCCTTGACAAATTCCAGATGGGCTTTGAATCCTCTTGTAATGAGGTTTTTTAGAGCAGTTTTGAGGATTAGACCACCTACAGGCAGTTGGTGCTTCCTTAGGACTTACCTCTAGTACTAAATGCTCTCATTAAAGTACGATTCAAGCCACTAGAAGAAATAGGAATTTATTAACTCACCATGAAAACTCTATTCCTAATAGCTATTACATCGTCCAGAAGAGTATCAGAGATCCAGGAATTAAGTTCTGAAGGCGGTGCTGGTTATTAGACCTGACTTTCTTCCAAAAGTAGTTTCTAGATTCCACATTTAACAAGAAATTTTTCTGCCTTTATTCTTTCCAAAACCGGCAAACGAGGAGGAATTAGGATGGAGTAAATTGGATATGATGAGATGCCGAAGTGTCTACTTACTAAGAACAAAGGATTTCAGAAAGTCAGAAAAGCTTTTAGTTCTGCCTTCAGGCAGTAGAAAAGGGGAAGCAGTGTCCACTACAGCATTGAGAAGGTGGCTTTCTCTAGTGATTTCCAAGGCCATCAGGCTCCGAGTGTCATCAAACCACACTCAGCAAGAAAGCTGGCTACTTCATTGGCTTCAAGAGCGGAGGTTCCGGTTGAGGATATGTGTAAGGCAGCTACATGGTCCTCTCCGATTACATTTGTCAATCACTACAAACTGGATTTGTCTTTCTCAAACAATTCACACTTTGGGAAGGGTGTTCTTGCTTCTGTGGCAGGAAAAGATGAATAAATACTTTCAGCATCAATAACAACTACTGTATTCACTGCTTTTTGTTAAGATCCCACCCTTCTTCAGAGCTTGGGTAATACCCATATGTGATGCTGCCATGTATGGCCAGGAAAGTAGAAAACTGTTTCCATACTTACCGTTATTTTCTTTTCCTGGCTATTATACATGGCAGCATCACGCTCCCTCCCTTCTGGATTCTTCAACTTGAGCTATTTAACAAGACTGGGGGAGTCTAGAGGGGAGGGGGCTTTTATTGGATTTAATTGTTTAATTATTCCTGTCCTGACAGCGGGGAGGAGGAGCTTACCCATATGTGATGCTGCCATGTATAAAAGTCAGGGGGAAAAAATAACGGTAAGTATGGAAACAATTTTCTACTATATAGCTATATAGCTATTATCAAAATATTTTATATACATTTTAATAATTTTTTATTTGCTACATTTGTTATAGAATTGATATTTAGTTTAATTACCCATGTATAACACTATAGGACTTTGATATGTTATATATTTATTGTGTAAAAAGATACGTTAATGTAGTTAATTTATCTTATAACACTAGTGAAATATAGATGTCAGTGTCACATTCTGTTTATTAAGAATTTCTAATTTGTCAGTTTTATAATTGTGTTTGAATATTTTCTGTCTCTATATTATTAACAAAGTAAATCAATGTGAATCTTGGAGATCATTCTATAATATAGTTTATTATCTCAGAAGGTCACTGATTTCAATACTGGCCTTTCTAGCAAATTGGAGGTGCAAGAGTAAATCAATAGTCAGCTCCTTTGGGTCAACATTTCACTGAACAATCTCCTGATAGCTATACTTGCACTTTCTGTAGCATCTGAACACAGCAAATCTGTCAGGCTGTCACATTTTCTCACCTTTTTTTCTTCCATGTTAAATGCATAAAGTGGAGATGACATTTAAAGAAGAAAAAAAAAGATCAGCGAATATATATAAGGCTTAAGGAAGCTTAAGATTATCTGTAATACATTTACCTCAATAGTGCATGTATTACATTTTGCATTATGTAATAGTTGAAAATATGTATTTTGCAAATGTTGTACACTAAGAAACAGATGAATGTCAAAACAAACAAAACAAATAACCTGCTGGGTTCAATGCATACAAAATATATCTTCTTTTATCTCCGCAACTCATTAGGTGTGAATTTGGGGGTGCTGGAGAACCAGGGCTTTTGCCCCCCGAAACACCATACAGGTATCATCACATCCGAGTGACATCCTGGTCAGGGGACCATGGGGGGATCTGCTGGTCAACAGGACTTCATTGTAAACTATTAAAATAATTTTAAAAAATACTACATTGAGAAAAAAAATACATAAGTATCCTGTCACTTTGAGAAAAAAGAATCTTACCATGGTATACATCCTCTCCTTTAGGGTGTACTAAACACAGGGGTGTGGTGTTGTGTTGGCCTATTTAAGCTCTCCCCTCCCCCCCCCCCACCAAAAAACAAACAACATTTTAATAAATCTTCTTATCATTCCTTTTAACCCTCATTGAATTTGTCTTGTTGAGGTCTTCTGGTTGAGAGCATCAAACGTCATGCTGTGTATGAAGATGCCAAATGAAGAACCTGCAACCTTAGCAGAACCAGAGTTAAATTTAGCATTAAACAGAGCAGGCATCTGCCTACAATCGCATACCTGAGAGAGGCACCACAGGTGCCTTCTCTGCCTGTTAAAGACATCTGTTGTGCATCTCTCAGGTTAAAAGCAGCCACCCTTGGCTTCTCACAAACTACTACACATGTTGCTACCAACACTGTTTCACACATTGTTACACAAACTACTACCCACACCTACACTGGTAAAAACTCATAGACATACACAAACACACAGACATATGCAGTCACAAAGGCACACACTACTACTTGCACACAAGCCATACACACACACAGACATTCCTTCTTAACTTTTACATTCATTATTCTTACAATTCCAATAATGCTAATAACCATATCCTTATAATAACGATATAAGAATCAAAAAATGTTTTAATTGTCTGTTTTACACCTAAACACAGTTTGTGCCTCTACTCTCTCTTCCCTCCTTTTCTATTTCATTGTATGTTTGCATGCAGGGCTTCAAAATAAGCTGTATTGGAGTATCTCAGTCTTTTGTACTAAGAGGTGCGCTAAACTGAGGGTGAAGGTTTAAATTTCACAATGAATTTGAATAATCCTAGATGTTACCTAGCGTGGACTCTTGTGTCACTTCACCATAGTAAAGAGGGGTAATGTTGTGTACTTATTTGGTGCACAATAAGTTCACCAAATTCAAATCCCCCCCTGGCTCATGTGTTTATGCACTCCTGACATCATTCCTTACAGCAAAAGAGCAAGCACTGTTGCACTTGTGTTAAAGGATAGCAGGAAGAAAATGTTTTGCCCACTATACCATCAGTGCTATTCTGAGTGTTCATACACCCCCCTCCCACGGAGTGGTAGGGTGGAACCTAACTGCTGCCCCAAGTGGTAGTTATGGCAACCAAGAGATACATTGTATGGAAGGTTACCTGGTCCTCGGAATACTGGGAGTTTCTGTCAGGTTGGAATGTTGCTGAAGGGTTTATCCTCGCCAACGTGGAGCTATCAAACATTGGACATAACAGGCTTGGGATTGCAGGGGAGTTCCAACAACCATTTTTGAGTTGAAGACAGACCGTATGTTTAAGAGGACTCTTGGAAAGTTGTGTTATTTTTGTGTCTGCTGATTATATAGCCAGCAGCTGGCAGTATGTTCGACTAATGCTGCCTTGATATGGCCATTGCACTACCACCTATATTGAAAAGTATCTGTTTTATTTGAAAGGTAGGGGTGTGGTACAAGGATAGAATGATGGTGTGGGCAGCAGTCAGGTAAGTGGCATGGGGCATGCATGGAAAATGGCAGGCTATTTATCTTTTCACATACAGCATCAACTCTACAGACATAAACAAGGCATTGATTTAATAAGCTTTCCAAATGATTCATTACTGTTAGAAAAACTTAACAAATGGTCTATCTACAGAAGACACTATTACAGTCTATGGGGAATTTTGTAGATAAATCATTTGGGAAGTGTTTCTAACATTATTGAATCATTTTGAAAGCTTATAAAATCAAGTACCAAGTATAAGAAAGGGGTTGGAAAGAAAAGACAGAGTCATGGGGCTGAGGTGGGTGGGAGAAAAAACAGAGGACGCTGATAGAAAAATGGAAGGGGGAGAAATAGACATATAAACGAGTATATAGTGGGCTGGGAATAATTGTCATAACATTTTCACTTCTCATATTTTTGAAAGTTTATTACACTTCCACTTTTTTTTTTTAATCAGGCTGAGCAGCCATGTTGGGTCAGCAGCGTTTGATCAGATACAAAAGTTCAATTTTCTAAAAACAAAAATACAAAATCATTAACATTCATTATATGCAACAAACTTTTAAAAAATGAGAATTGAAAATCTGATGACTGTTGTCCTTTAATAAGAATTAAAGATGGGTAATTATGAAGACTTTCATGTGAATAGGGAGTTTATAATCAATGACGAGAGGGTTTGGGGGTAACAGTAAAGGAATGAAAGGATATTACTAAGACTGTTGCAGGGTTTATTTAGGAATTAATGCATAAAACTCTGCTCAGCTCACCTTCTGTGACAAGTGGGTGCCAGGACAGATAAGTCAATTAAATAAATATGTGTTATTACATGTGTCAGTGATGGCTTATCTCTGCAAATATTAAACTATATTTCCAATGGTTGACTGAAGATCTTGGGCTATGCAGTAAACCAGCATCTGTATTGCCAATATTTGCAGTGCCAGGTTCAGCCATCACTGGCACATATATTTAAAAGAAAATATATTGCATGTTGCTACATGGATCGGGGGTGGGGTACATGAATACTACAATACTCGGTAAAATAATACTGAAATTACACACCAGTCCAAAATACTACATTCGATTTCTAAAATATTGATTCTTATTTTTGTCTGATGCTGCCCTACTATCTCTATGAGGAATAGTGGTAAAGTGTATGTAAATGGATGGGTGCGAGTGGGTGGTCATGAAATGGGGTGTAGCAAAATATGGAACTAACAAAGCCACCACAGGGGGTAAAACAAAAATCTCTGCATTGACCGTTAGCTCACCCATTGGCATGCCTGATTTTCTTACACCATTTACTTATTATATCCTTCGCTAAAGAATATGTTGAAGCAATGTAACCATAACAATCATTTGAAGGAGGAAAAAAAGATTTTCTTTCTCGCCTTCAATAGAATTTAATTATTCTAATCTTTAGAGACCAATATAACTATCCTCAAATGAAATGAGTGATTATTAATAAAGAAAAAATCTGGGACAAAATTCTGTAAATGGAGTAATCACCATGGAAACTAATGGCACATTCCTTCTGATGCTCCACTTTAGGACATTGTCCTAGAATTATTTTATTAAGTAACTCCCTATAACCCCTATGTTCACATATTTTATTACCTGTACACCTAACTAAAAGCAGCTTTAAACTCACTCTGCACTAATGTATTCTGAAAACACATTATATATATATATATATATATATTCCTACTTTTCCTACTTTTTTTAATACATATTTAAAATTGTACAATGGGATGCTTTCAAGCATCTACATTGTGGCACCAAGCAGTTAAGAGTAGAGAAATGTAGAAAAAATGTAGAAAAACAAGTTAATAAATACCACAATATTCATTAAAAATTAAAACCAAATAATTGAACACTTACTGAAGAACAGCAGAAATGTATATTAAATGTACAGATTTCACTACAGTGTGCATTACAACATATAACGATGCAATAAACTATAAATGCAGCAAATAACACACAAAATGCCTAATATTCTCAAAGTATGGCTAAAAATATATATATTTTTTTATTTTATTTTATTTTTATTTTTTTTTAAAGGAGGAAGCGTGTGCTGTTCTAAAAATCCCCTCCCCCCACCAATATCCTTGTTTGCAGAAGATTGGTTTAAATAGATTTTGCAATAGGTTTGAAGGTGAGTTTAGTTCAGTTAAAACCCCAGAGGGCACTAGATGAATGTATCTTTCATATTAAACCAGGGCTGAAACACAATCTCTTTTGTACATCAGACTTTTAATGAAAGTCACCAGCGGCACAGAGCCATAAAATCATTCTCCAATCAGAAAGAGGATGGACTGGAAGAGTTAATGGGCTGACCCATAAAATCAATCCCTCGTCCACAAAGCTTCATCTAGATCAGAACAAAAAAGTAGAGCTTTTTAATAAAAGTTGAGGACACCATATCCATGGCAGACCAAATAAGGTTCCTTTAAATGAAGGAAAATAGATCATTGCTGAAATAATTAATCTGCCTGATTTGTTTCTCTTCATTGGATGGAAAGAAAGGAGCAATATAAAGCTTATCTACATTAACGTTATTTGGTATCATACCAAGTTTTCCCAGAAGAATTAAAAGGAGTGGATTTCCTTGAAGACCTCTTTCTTTGCAGCTCTGCAAACCCTGCCAGATCAGGACTGAAGAGCAGATGGTAGACATTCATTTGGTCAAGCTCTTCTGCATGGACATGCAATGATTCAAGAAGGTCCACCAGCATTCAGTGAATGAGCTTCCACCACCAGATCCAGGATCTTTGTGGAGTAGATAGTGGACACGTTCTCAGAGGAAGAAGATATAAACTTTGCAGTAAAAGCAGCGTAGAACGTTATTACTGATAACTGAAAAAGATCTGTAGCAGGACAGGTTTGGTGAGGACAGAAGCATACATTGATTTTTCTCCCTTCATCTACATTTGCAAATAATAAGAAAAAAAAAACTCGCCGGCTCTTATGGGAATCAAACACTCCTCCCGCTGCCTGCTCCTTAGGAGGAAGATGGCGGAAGCAGAAAATATCGAGGTATGTGACATGTTTGCATGTGGATCTGCTAAAAATAAAACACTCGGAAGATTCCTTCAGATAACTGTGAGTGAGGAGGTGGGAATGTGAACTTTCTGAGTGGGGGTACGTGTTATCCCTGGCAAGCAGGTGAAGTTGCAGAGTGGGTAGAACGTGGAACGTTCTAAATGACTAACCCACGAGTGTCACTGACAGTCAGTATTTGGAGGCGGGGGGGATAGTATCTTTATGGAGTAATCCAGCGTTTTATCCTTTAACCTGTTAAAGAGCTGCCTGATCTAGCATGTGCTAGGCAACTTCTCTACCAGCATGATATCAGCCTGTGTGCTGCAGAATAAAACCATGCTGGCTAAACGTGCTTGGGTTCTAAAAGGGAAGAATTGGGGGAAATTACCATTATTGTACCACCTGTACTCATGTTATAGCTTGATGTGAGCTCTTATTTACTCCAAGGTTTATTCTGTAGCATAAATAAAAGGATACTGTGCTGTAAATGCAATTACCTGTTTGATGTCAAATATGGTGAGCACTGAGCCCAGCCAGAGCTGCATTCCATACACTCAAAGGGTTAATGTGAATATTTGTCCCGAATGCATCCTATTCGAGTCCCTGCATTTAATTTATATGACTGTTTGGATTTAAATCCCCAGCTATATGCAAGCATTAAAGAACTTGGCAGGATTGGAGGAACAGCCGTAGTACTGCAGTGTGTCCTTCACAGTTAAGGTGAAATGTTTGATCCATGCTGGAGTTTAGGGATTGGGGGCATGCTTGGTCAATGGGGTCCAGATCGTTCAGATAGCTTGGGTTTGCACATTTTATTAATGGACGATCCAACAGAGGGGGCAGCTGTGAATTTATTTAAGACAAGATAAGTCAGTGGAATGGGGGTTGGGAGTACACTTGATGGATTTAGTGAATTGAGTTAGTGGGGAGCTGGTTATTAACATAGTTTGTCCTGTATTATATGGTTGGGGCGGGGGCTGCATTTTTATTTAATGGGGTGATAGGCATAAAGTTAGGGAGGCAGTGAGGTCAGTCAGGGGATAGATTGGTGCTTACACTCAGTGGAATCTGTGTGTATAGAGTGTGGGGCAGTGTACCCAATTGATGTGGGGATTGCTTACAGGAAGTGGGTCAGTGCATTCAAGTTTAGGTGGGGTGTTAGTGTGCTGTAAATTTATATAAAAGTAAATAGTGCATAGTTTTAACCCCTTAAGGACACATGACATGTGTAACATGTCATAATTCCTTTTTATTCCAGAAGTTTGGTCCTTAAGGGGTTAAAGGGGGTGGGTCGGTCTTTTTTTAATTCTATCTAATTGGGGTCAGTGAGGGAAGCTGTACACTAAGCTTCTTGGATAATGTACTCGTTTAGTTTACAAAACATAAGCAATGTGTTCGTATACATGTAATGCTGGCAGTGTGCTCAATGAGTGGGGACAGAGTGTTCTTATAGAGTGGAAGCACTGAGATCAGTCAGTTATTGGGACAGTGTTATACTATAGCAAGGTAATTGCTGGGTTTGGTTACTATAGACAGTTTGTGCATTTAGTAAGACTGTATCCATTAAACATGCTCAGAATCCACTGAGAGGATCATTCAGTGTGTGTGGTGCAGTGTATCCAGTGATTGAAGCACTCAGTGTGTGTGGTGCAGTGTATCCAGTGATTGAAGCATTCAGTGTGTGGTGCAGTGTATCCAGTGATTGGAGCACTCAGTGTGTGTGGTGCAGTGTATCCAGTGATTGAAGCATTCAGTGTGTGTGGTTCAGTGTATCCAGTGATTGAAGCATTCAGTGTGTGTGGTGCAGTGTATCCAGTGATTGAAGCATTCAGTGTGTGTGGTGCAGTGTATCCAGTGATTGAAGCATTCAGTGTGTGTGGTGCAGTGTATCCAGTGATTGAAGCATTCAGTGTGTGTGGTGCAGTGTATCCAGTGATTGAAGCATTCAGTGTGTGTGGTGCAGTGTATCCAGTGATTGAAGCATTCAGTGTGTGTGGTGCAGTGTATCCAGTGATTGAAGCATTCAGTGTGTGTGGTGCAGTGTATCCAGTGATTGAAGCATTCAGTGTGTGGTGCAGTGTATCCAGTGATTGAAGCATTCAGTGTGTGTGGTGCAGTGTGTCCAGTGAATGGTGAGATCTGTATTGGTAAATGATACGATGTCTATTAGATGTCTATACATTGAGGGCACTGATAGGGAGATATAATTTTCCCAGCTCCTGATTTGTAATGTGAGTGTCTGAGCAATCAGTGAATGGATATAGTGCATTGCACGTATGGGAGCTATAAATAGAGATCTGCACCCAAGTCATTCCCCCAGAACACCAACCCTCACCTACCAGTGCTCATCTAGGTGGACAGTAAATCATAGGCATGTGACACGTGGTAATGAACAGCCAGCATCTACAGGGTGGGCTCATGGGCTGCTATTAAATCTAGGTGGTAATTCGTTTTGCTACTGCCCCGTGCTATAATTTGCAGGAGGGGGCTATTGTGAGAATGGTGTAGCTCAATATTAATATATCTGGTTAGTAGGAGATATAAGCTATATGCAATGCTTATTAAATTAACTCTGCTCAGCGTGCGAGGCTCCTACCAGGCTCTCCAAAGTACTGCAGTGCCCCAGCTTCCCTAATAAGAGCTGTCCATGGTCCTGCTGTCTCCTAGATCCAGCACTGAACACAGCAGGAGCCCCCCCCAGCTGCAGACTTATAGCATGAGCTGGCCATGGTGCTGAAGTGTGTACTCATATCAAGCCTTTTTAAAGGTCTGTAACTCCCAGACTGACTACTGGTGCTGCCGAACAAGAGGCTAGCCATCTCTCTCTCTCTCTTTCTCTCTCTCTCTCTCTCTCTCTCTCTCTCTCTCTCTCTCTCTCTCTCTCTCTCTCTCTCTCTCTCTCTCATGCCTTCGTTGTGTGCTACAATGCGGTTTGTGTCATAGAGATTCATGTCATTGATCCTGACTCAGTGGAATGACAGGTTCCTAGAATTTTGTTGATCAGAATTTTTTTTTTTTAATCCCTGTAATTAACTAGAGTGAGTTGTTTTTTTTTGTTTTTTTTAAATGCTTCTATACAAAGAACATTATTGAAATGTGTAGTTCTGCATTAAAGAGGTCGGTTTGCCCTTGAAAAGTAGCAGTGGACAACCATATCATACTCTGCAGAACACGGCATGTTCATTTTCTCAAGAAACATATAAAGATATGCGTATTATTTCAACAGGACAATATATTCACTTTATAGTCACTATTAAAGTTACTCAGTTGTTAAATTTCTATTAAGTTTCAGTAAATTTGTAGCCTCTAGAATTGTATCTCATTGACTTCCAACTGCTGCGAAAAAGCAGAATAATAGCTATAGTTTTAATTAGCAGCTGATATTTTACTCCACTCTTTTTAGAAATATGGATCAATAAATGTTTTAGCATTGCTCTTTGCCTGTAGTGCATTAAGTCAGCCATGATTTGAGGTATCTTATTGATATGTTTCATTGACTGTGGCTGCTAAGTGGTCTGACTACTCACTATAGTCTGCTAAGAATTCATTATTCCTTTTTTATTTTTTTTATCCAAATCAAAAGATGAATCACAACTCTGTACTTTTCAGTACTATAGTTGATCTCCCACACAATTGTCAAATTTGCCAGATCCACTGATTGATGAGTTGATGGTTTTATTATCAGCTAACTTGGTAAGTTAATGCAACTGCCAATTGTAAACTAATGACTATTGATGAGAGAAAAAAGAACTTTCTACATTCCAGGTACATTTCAATAACCCTTCTAAAAAGGTACAAGGCAGATTTAGTGATCATTTATGAATGACTATAGTAATCTCATCATTAGTAAAAGTTACTAGAGGTGAGATCAAATCAAAATCATAAACAATTTAGAAAATATAATATCTGTTTCTCAGTCTAGCCAGTAATATTACCAGGGAAGAGCCTCAATGATATCCAGCATGGGATAAATAAATATATTAATATGAAGGTAGGGGCCTCCTATAACTGTGACGTTCCAGGGCAAAAGTTGTCAATACCCCAACTCTAGATCTTAATGTAAATGCTGCATGATTCAATCACTCTTATGAGCAGGCATGCAGAAACGTACATTTTGTGTAACATAAAAATATATAAATTGTAGGACAGATATGTGAATCTATTTTAAGCTCTATTTATTTAGTTTCATTGAATGGGTAAAAATTAGCTTCCTATTTCTTCCAGTTTGTAACATTTTATTCACGCTTAATGTTGTGTTAGGTATAGATAGGATATTAAAATGAAGTCTTTTCTGCTCTTTAAAAATCAATATAAAATATATGTATGGACACTTAAAGAGAAGCCCTTAAATGACGGTGGAACAAACACTTAGCATAAATTCTATGTTTTGTTTTTGTTTATAACTTTGACAATTACCTCTTAAAGGATTACAAATCACCTCTCTTTATTAAATCCATGACATGGTGGAAACTAGAATTTTCAAAAGCTATTTCCAGCTGTTGTTTTGAAATAAACTCTGTTGTATACTTTTACTCCTACAATAAAAAAAAAATGATAACATGTTCCTCAACTTCTACCCTAAATTTCAACACAAAATCAATAGAATTGACATATCAAATAAAGCCATCTAACTAAAGCCATCTAAACTAGTCAACCAGTCATCCACCAAAAATATTGGCATGACTAGTGGCAAACCTTGTGCCCATAGCTGTCCTGCACATCTTCAGTAAATAGAGGGGGAGGCATGTTAGAATCCTGATTCAATTCTTCTTTAATTGCCTGATTTCCCTTGGTGTAATTCATAATCGCATACAGGGAGGCCACATCAATAGCAGTGCACATATATCCTTCCCTTCGTAACATTTCTTTAATTTATTGAAGGATTTAAGAGGAATTCTTAATTTGCAATGGTGCTTTTATCACATACGTTTGGAGGACTTTATCTACATATTTGGATATTTTACTTGTTATTGGGCCTTCCAGGTGGTTGTTCTAAAGTTTTATGAAGAGAGGATCAGGTGGGCCATACCTTCTGAGGAAGGCTATGTGTTATAAAGAAGAAACGCGTTGAGCATCTTGAGGGTTATTACTCTTACTTGTACTTGAGCCTAACTTGTGGCTGTTTGATATCCTGACAGAAGTCTGCTTAGAGGAAGGACTCTTTGGACCCCGAAGTTGTAACTGAGAGATCCACAGAAATCTCCTGACCCATAGTGTGGTGGTCTGAGCAGTGGAATATGCAGTCTACATAGGCAAAGCTCTTTTTGCAAATAATTTTCTGTGTAAAATACTGTTTCTGAGTTATTTTTTTATTATTTATATGGGATTTTTTATTAATGTAAGAATAAACTGTGCCGCAGTCTCATGTCTTATGTTTCTTTTATATGTTTTGGATCTCCATTATTATTGAGTCCATATTGGATTATGGTTATGAATGGAATATACATTTATTTAATACACTTTGTGTTCACATTATATTTTTTCTCACTGGTACCTGACACTGTCTGTGTTCATAATTATAGAAAATCTGGTATATTGGAAAAAGCACTAATTAACTAATTAAAAAGTGATGGTTATCATGATAGTAAATTCTAGCAGTTTCAATAGATTTTCTGGCACAATTTATTAAATCTGTCACATTTTCTTTCATCTGTTGCTCCTTTTTGCACACTAACAGACATGTTTCAACATATGCCAAATTATTTCCAAAGCAATGCATTTATCAATCTTTCTGACACTTTTTGCAACAGCTGTAAGTGTTGTGATCTTTTGAAATATAATTTTCTGAAAAATAACTGTTAAAAATGTATGTGATGAAAACTCTCTCTCTCTTTAGATCACTTTTAAAACACTATAACCCCATAAGGATGAAGGTGAAACAAAACAAAACATATCGTTTGGCTATGTGTTTTTTCCACTAGGATTTAAGGGTTTATCTTATTTGCTTATAATAATTTTTACACATCCAATGCAACTAAATTCGCCTATTAGTCGGTATTGTTAAATACCTAGTATGTTAAGGTTCTAAATCAAATCGAAATCTAAGATTTAAGATCTAAACTAATTTTGGTAGTTAGCAACTCCCCACAACACTACACCAACCATACTCCTTACACTATGCTTACACTAACCATATACCTACCCTAACCTTACACATATTCTTACACTATCCCTAACCCTAAAACAGCATTCATTCAAAACCAAAATTAACCCTTACCATAACACTATCTCTATACTAACCATAACCTTACAGCTAACCCTTACACTTATCTTACACTTATCTTACACTAATTGTACCTTTACCCTACCCCTATTACTATTCTTAACCTTACACTACAGCGAATGCTAAGGAAACCCTCTTGTAATATCAGTACTGAGGTCAGCAGATAGGGTTCCTAGTCAAAACAATAGAGAGTGGTATCTATCTACTGACTTTTTCAGTATTACCGAAACATTTTCCTGTATTGCTCAATGAAGCATGCTTCCCCAGCTGATTACATGTGATAGGTGATGGGCAGCTGGAAAAACACAGCAGCAATCACAATCACAGCTTTCAAACATGCAGGGAGATCTTGACAGGTCCTGGGGCAGCCTGCAGCCCTAGAATGACTGTGCCTGAAGGTCTGTATACAGCACTAACAGTCAGCTAATTGGTCAGTAAAAAGGGCACTGGCTGACAGAGGGGAGCCCCAGGCATCATTTGATACCTGTATGTCCTGGTGTGGGCATGGATTTAACACATCTCACACTGCATTGCCATTTGTATGGATTTAAAATACCATTTAAAGAGCTGCATGTTACACTGAGTGCATCCGTCAGTCTGGGGCCACTAAAATTGCCCCAGCTGATAGAGGATAGACCCAGGTATATCATGATACTCCTACTTATATTGGCACCTCTTTCTGATTGTTGTAGTACTCATGTACCCTCATATCAAAGGAAAAATCAAGAAAATGTATTTAACAGAGAGCCATAAGACTCCTTAAACAGGAAATGGATAACTCAATTGGATAAAGTGTAGACCCAAGGAAGAAAGAAAGGAGATTGAAAGGAAAAGAGAAGAGTGTGTACGGTTATGTGTCGGTCTGTGGTTACGTGGTATTGTTGGTAGTGTTATTTTATCTATCAAGCTTGGTTCAGAAGGGCATGTACTTGGTCTCCAGTTAAGTGCAATGAGGGCCCTAGCCGCTTGGATCACCTGTGAGACTATTGCCTTCTCGTAATATGACCAGTGTGGGGTAAATCTAGCCATAGACATGTTTCAAATGTGGGTGTGATACCCATGTTTCGGAGTATTTTGACAACTGTTAGCTATAGCGGTTGTATAGGCTTGCATCCCCACCATATATGGAACCCTTTTTGTCGTTGCACCTCCAGCAGTTCTCAGATGAGTCAGGGTAGATTTTGTTTAGTTTATCTGGGGTCAGATACCACCTGTACATTGGCTTCTTGTGGGCTTCCGTGTGTGAAAAACATGTGGTCTGCCCCATCAAAGCATTCATCAGTTTAGTCCATTTTTCTGGACTCAGTCTTCCCACGTTCCTTTTCCCATTGTGTCATGAATGGGAGAGCATGGGCCTGTGAGTGGTTAGATACAGAGCCATAACATAAAGATAATAATTTTGGTTAAAGGTGAGTTGTCCAGCATGTGGCAAGCAAACAGCAGCTGACCTTTTTATTCAAAGGGTCTTCCTTAATGGGCATGTCTATATGCCCATTAACTTTTTGTGTCATTTTACCCCACTCCCTCTAGCATGTAAGCTCATTGAGCAGGGCCCTCAACCCATCTGTTCCTGTGTGTCCAACTTGTCTGGTTACAACTACATGTCTGTTCGTCCACCCATTGTAAAGCGCTGCGGAATTTGACGGCGCTCTATAAATATCATAATAATAATAATAATATGGTCCAGTAGTCTGCTTTTAATTTGTAGGTATCTGAAGATAAGTCTTGGGGATAGTTTATAAGTATGTTGTAGATTTGCAAATGGAATTATTTTGTCGCCTACTTGGAATTGATAAATTGTAGTGATTCCTGCTTGTTCCCACAGGGTAACCGTGAGCCAGGGGGAAACTGTGAGCAGTTTCTGTGAAATTTAAGAGGGTTGTGGAGTAGGGATCTAGTTTTGTCCCAGGCCTGACATGTTGTTTTTGTGGTTTTAAAAAGGGTAATCGTTTTTTTGCATATAAATGGTGGGGTGCATGTGTAGACATTTGTGCGCGCTCCATGTCTACCCAAAATATGTTCTCCCTAGGTGCGTGTAGGTTAACTGCCTGTGCTACCAAAGTGGCCAGTCAGTAGCTTGCTATATGAGGCACCCCCATTCCCGCCAGTTTCAAAGGTCTGTGCAGTGTACTTTTTGCTATCCTTTCTCTTTTATTCTCCCAAATAAAATTGGCAAAGATGGATTGAGCTTTATTACAGAAAACTAAGGGAACATGCGGAATAGATATACAAGCTTCGGTAGGGACATCATGTTTATGGCATTGATACGTCCTGCCCATGAGATCATGGTATCTTTCCAGGTATCCAATCCCTGTGAATTGTCTCTAGCAAAGGAATGTGATTTTGTTTGTATAGTGTTGATATGGATTTTGTGATTCGCACCCCCACATAAGTCACCGATTCTGTTCTCTAGTCGAAGTTAAATGTGCCTCTCAATGCTTCAACTTTGTTGCTCGGGGTATTCATTGGTAAAACCTGTATCTTGGCTGTATTGAGTTTGTAGTAGGAGAAGGAACCAAAGGTTTCTAGTAGGGGCATGAGATTAGGAAGGGAAATATTTGGTTGCGTTAGTGTCAACATCACGTCATCCACAAACAGTGACAGCTGATGTTGTTGATCATTTATATTAACCCCATGGATATTCTAGTTTTGTCTCACAGCTTGTACCAATGGCTTTAAACATAAGATAAAAAGTAGTGGGGAGAGGGCCACAGCGCGATTACCGCCTGAATAATGCTGGAAATAACCCAAAATTTTTTAAGAACAGATTGCATATAAAGCTAATTAAGACTATCAAAGGCCTTTTCTGCATCTAAATCCAGTAATAAGCCTTTGTCTCTATTGGTATTAAGATGCTCTATAACATTTAATAGGAATCTGGAATTATCTGAGCGTTGTCACTCCTTGGATGAATCCTGATTGGCTGTAAAGTTAGGAAGTAGGTCTTTAATTCTGAGTGCAATGATTTTTGCATTGTGTTTAGTGTCTATGTTTAATAGGGATATGGGACGAAAATTAGCACATACAGTAATCTTTTTTCCAGGTTTTGGTAATGTAACAATATAAGCTGATAGCATTTCTTTCAGTAGTGCGCCTTTCTTGAAGCTATAATTAAATAAGCAAAGCAGATTCTGGACAAGCTCATTTGGGAAAGTTTTGTAATAAATGGTCCGGAGATTTGGTGTTTCGGAAAAGTTTAAGAAGGTGGTTCTCCCAAATATTCCCAAACGCACAGCCTGTTTTCATGAAACTGTTTTGGACAGGAGCATCGGGTGTGGTCGGTCAAAATGTGACTTCCATGGAAATCTTGAACCCCTAAACCTATCTGGGCGATCTTTGGATATGTTGGTCCCCCAGATTGGGACTATTAGGTAATATAACTTTTGTGGGGTCAAACCTTTACACTGGCCTATATAAGTAAGTAAATATTACAACAGGTAACATTACAGTAGTTTGCCCAGAGTAGATAACTTAGGCATAAAGACTATATTAGGCCTTCACTTAGCTGTAGTAACCCGGTGCCAGTCTCCAGTCACCCAGGGTGTCTGGGTTAGTGCTGCTTTGGTAGGGGATTCCAGCTGTAGTAAGTGGATGTTGCATTACTCTAGCATTCTCTGTCCCTCTTCTGGGGTGAGCATAATCAGGCGGGTCGGAAAGCCCCATTTGTATGGCACAGAGGCTTCTCTCAGAGCTTTGGTGATGGGGGTGAGCACTCTCCTTTACATCATCATGGCAGGGGATAAGTCTGCCTACAGTTGAACTTCTGCAAAGTGATCTTCCAGGCCTCGTGGGTCTCAAGCTGCCATCATAAATCTTTCCTTCACTGTGGTAGAAGTATACTCGAATAATCGTGTCGCGAGGTACCGTTGCTTGTAAGCTCCACGGTTTTGCAAGCCTATGTACCCTATCCAGGTGTAGGTCCGGGTCCGTCACCCCTTTTAGTAGAGCGTGGAACAGCTGTTTAACCTATTCTTTCAATTCAGGTATTTTGATTTCTTCAGGTATGCCACACAGTTGGATGTTGTTTCTGTGGGCCCTGTCCTCGAGGTCCACCTTTTTTTTTTATTTGTATTTTATTTGAGTTTTCGTACACAAAATACAACTGTTCACAGTATCTTGAAGGTAATGTCACAACATTGTAACAGAAAAGGCATATATGAGGCATATACTGAATAAATGCAATTTATTGGGTTACACAGAGAGATAACGACTTATGCATCATGTATGTGCTAGGGTTAACTGCTCCCTGTCAGACATCTCTCCATCCCCTAGGTATGGGTTAACATGAAACAGCAGAGCAATTGTGGGAGGGTAAAACAAAATAACTGCTGTAGGCGAACTATAAACTTAAAACAACAAATATATATTTATGGGAGTTCCCCCTTGGAACTTACCTGTGTTGTCCTATGTTATTATATGTTATTGTGCACTCTGGCAGCTAGGCCTTGTGTGGCATTTTAACCATAGGTAGTATTACTTCGGCTAGTGCTTAAATGATTATGCACATACTGTGTGTTGAGGAATTTATCGCTTAGTGCTTTTCTTTGCTCTATGGGCTTCTGTCATGGTGGAGACAGGCAGGTTCATATGTTTCAAGAAGGACGCCTGGTCCAGATGGGGTTAGAGTGAATGTGCCCTCTCCCTGTTGGACTACTAGTGAGCCATCTACCCCCCATCTATACTTAATGTTAACATCCATTGGCTGTCTAGCTGTTGGTGCTAGCTGTCTCTTTGCTACGAGTACTGTGAAGGGTACTCAACTTAATGGTACTCATTTGATTGACTTAGAAAAAGGAAAGTATGAGTTCCCATTGCTGGGATTAACATATGCCTCTGAGATACCACAGCTGACTTTCTTTACCACGCTCTCCTGTATAAGAAAGAAACATGGATTAATTAATCAATATGAACCTTCCAGATTCATACCATCTTTACACAAGCTGTTTGAGAATCAATTGTTGAGAACACCCACATTGGTAGTTTATTCCTTGGCCTGAAATGGAATTCAGTAATGAATTTTAAATTACCAAAAATGTTTTTCTAATGTAAAAGTCAATTATTTCCTGTTTTGGGATGATTGCTTTTTAAGTTTCTATGTTAATGATTTAAAACTGAGCATTCTGTTAAATACTTAATTGCTTGTGTACAGGTTTCATTATTTCATTATTTGTATAAATACATAATGTCAGCTTATCACTGAAGTTTTTTTTTTTATTTTGCATTTTATAAGGTACATACATAGAGCAAGCGATGTACATTGCATACAGGATAATTTTACAGTATTTCGAGTTCTCACATGCATTTCCACATTGTCATTATGATAGTTATACATCATGTAAGTATATATTTAGACATTGCTTTCTTGTTTTCGTGGGTTTCGTGAGCCCCTTATTTGAATATGTTTGCTGCCTGCTATTAACCTACTCCTGTAGTTTCTTGTACCTACTTTTAATATAGTAATAATAACACTTCTCAACAAGATGTTCTCAACTGGGTGTATAATGGGGGTATGGGTAGATTTGTTAGGATGATGAGGCTAAAAGATAAAAAAAACAAAAATAAGATATAATATAATTAAAAAAAAAAGGGGGGGGAGGGCAAGGTAGTGGGGGTAGTGCGAATGACAAAGACAGGAACAAGGTTTTCCGTATTGTGTTTGTTTTCTGTGTATTTTGGTATGCTTTACGTTCTTTCCCTTCTTTCGTTGGCCTTATCTCTTGGTCAACTCCGGCCTTGGGTTTTGCTTTGTTCTATAGTTATCCCATAGATTCCACGCTTCCACCCAAAAAATTTTTTGGGCTCTATACATTCTGGTCTTGCTTTCATAGAGTTTGATTGCTTCTATTTGGGCTATACATGCTGTTAGCAGCGGCGGTTCTTTTTGCAGCCATGATTTGGCTATGGCAGTGAGAGCTGTCAGGATGATATGGTAGGCAAGGTACCTGTGATGCTTGGCTAGGGTTGCGGGGAAATGCTGGAGCAAGAATACCTCTGGAGTGAGTGGTATGTCTATATTGTCTAAGTTATGTATAAGTTGTCTCACCTCTTTCCATAGTGTTGCTATTATCGGACAGTTCCACCAGATGTGTATTACGTCGCCTTTTGCAAATCCACATCTCCAGCATGCTCCGGACCGTGTGGGGTCTATATGTTTGGTCTTGTTGGGCACCATGTGCCATCTGTAAAGCATTTTTCTAGCCATCTCTATCTGTGATGTGCAGAGCGTGAACTGTTTGTTGATTGTAAAGCTGCGTAGCCATTCCCATTCTGGGATGTGTTTGCCTAGGTCTTGTTCCCATTTCTGTATAAAGCCCATGTGGTGTGTCTCTATGTGGCGGCCATAGCTTTCATAGATTTTGGCCATGGTTCCCCGTGTTTTTTTTGTGGTGTTGCATACTATTTCTAATGCAGTCATGCGTCCCCTGTCTTTTTGTGAATGTGCCGATTCTTTGTGCTGTTTGATCCATGAACTGATCTGTCTGTGTGCGAATTCCGCTGTGGTCGGAAGATCGTACTGCTTTTGTAGTTTGTGGAAGGGGATAGGTTCTCTATTGTTCAGGAGCTGGTATATGTGTGTTAAGCCCTTGTCCGCCCATTTACTGATGTTGATATGCGGTATTATTGGTTCAAATGAGCGGAGCGCCATTATTGGAAGGATATTCCCTTCTGGGTTCATTATTTTAATGTACCTGTCCCATTCTTTCAAAGTTAGTGAAGTGGTAGCGCACATATGTGGGAAGGCTTTCCTACCTTTTTTCTCTATCCCTGCTAATGTGGTGAGTTCGATACCACCTGTGTAAAAGGCTTCTATTTGTACCCATGATGGTTTATATGCCGGAAGGTGAAAGGCCGTTACTAGAGGACTGATCAGTGCTGCTTTATAATACCTTTCTATGTTTGGCATTCCCATTCCCCCTTTCTTTTGGGGCATGTACATTATGTGTGCAGCTACTATGGGTCTTTTTGTTGCCCAGATAAAGGAATTGAGTGTTCTTTGTGCTTCTGTAATATATGTTGCTGGCAGACGTATAGGAAGAGTTCTAAATAAATATTGGAGTTTTGGGAGGACCATCATTTTCACAGCAGCTATTCTGCCTGTCCATGAAATGTATTTGTTTTTCCATTGCAAAAGCTGCTGTTTAATTGCCTGAAGAAGTGATGTATAGTTAGTCTTGATTAGTCTATGCTCTGACTTAGTAAATTTGATACCTAAGAAAGTTAGGTGATCTTGTTTCCACTCAAAGGCACTTATGTCTTGTAGTTGTTTAGCTTCCGCTGCGGGTATATTAAACCCCAGAGCTTGGGTTTTTGATTCATTTAATTTGTAATATGAGCACGCACTAAATTCACTCAATGTTGCCTTAAAAGCTGGGATAGATATTAGCGGATTAGATAATGTCAGCATAACATCGTCAGCAAATGCTGTAAGTTTATGCTCCTCGTTACCGATGTTGATGCCCGTGATTTGTGTATTGTCTCTGATCGCTTGTAAAAGTGGCTCCAATGCTAAGATGTATAATAATGGAGACAGCAGACAGCCCTGCCGTGTTCCATTGGTTATACTAAATGGTCGCAATGCGAAGCCACCATTGGTGACTCTCACGGTGGGCCTTGAGTAAAGTGCTCTAATTATTTGTAGAAATTGCGTGGGGAAGTTTAGTTTGTGCAGTACTTCAGTAAGATAATCCCAGTGCAACCTGTCAAATGCTTTTTCAGCATCAAGTGACAGATATACCCTGGGACCACTCTGGCGTGATTTGGTGTACATTAAATCATAAAGTTTTCTCGTTCCATCTGTCCCTTGTCTTCCTTTGACAAAGCCCACTTGATCTGAGTTTATCACGTGGGTATCACGGCTGATAATCTTGTGGCATATATTTTGGCTAGGATTTTGGTGTCTAAATTCAGTAACGATATGGGTCTTAAATTTTGTGGTTTGTTTGATGGTTTGCCAGGTTTTGGAAGCGTCGCTATATGTGCCATCAACATGTCTTGTGGCATGGAGCCAGTGGTTGCTATTGTGTTGCGTGTATTCGTCAAATGAGGTCCTATGAGGTGGCTAAAGGCTTTGTAATATGCCGCAGTGAAACCGTCAGGTCCCGGTGATTTGCCTGTTGGAAGTGATTGTATAACTTGTTGTACTTCCGATAGTGTAATTGGGTTACTTAGTACTCGTCGTTGTTCCTGAGATAAGCTAGGTAGTGTTAGTTTGGACAGAAATACTTGGATTTCTGTGGTGGTCGGTTGGTGGGTATTTTTGTCATGTTGTAAGTTGTATAGTGATGTGTAAGAGTCCACCATTTCAGCTAGAATGTCATGTGGATTGTATGTTTTCCCTCCATCTTTTCTGTAGATGTATTGAATTTTGGCTTGAGCTTGTTTTTGTCTCAGTAGGGATGCCAGGGCCTTCCCGGCTTTATTCCCTTGGGTATAGTTCCTAATTTTTAGTCTCTGAAGTGCTTGTGCCGTGTCTTCAACGTGTAAATCGTTGAGTAACTTAGTGATTCTAGCTATTTCGTGTGTTTTGTCTAGGGTGGGGTTTGTTTGCTGCATTTTTGGGGTATTTTGCAAGGCCATCAGCAGGTCTAGGTATTTTTTATTTTTCATTATTTTGATATACGATGCTCTGCTTATAAAGACTCCTCGTATTACTGCTTTATGTGCTTGCCATGTAGTTGTGGGTTTTAGTCCTGGAAGATTGTTACTATGGAAGTAGTTACCCAGCTCTGTTTCTATTTGTTTGCAGAATCCCTCATTATGCAACAAGGTGTAATTCAGGCTCCATGGGGTTTTACCCCTGTGGTCAAATTCAGATTGTAAGGTTATTGATAGTGGTGCATGGTCTGACCATACTATATCTCCTATTTGGCTGGCTTTTACTTTTTGTAAAACATTGCTAGTTACCAGAATCATGTCGATCCTAGAGTACGATTTATGCACTTGTGAGTAACATGTATATCCTTTGTCTGTGGGGTGTTTTGTTCTCCATATGTCGTATAAATTGTGTTCCAACACTAATTTGGCTAATGCTTTGCATTGTTTTTTTAGGGATTGGACTCTAGGCGTGTTAGGGCTAAGGGTTGTGTTGTCCAATGGGTGCATGACATGGTTTAGATCCCCGCATATGATCAATGAAGCTCGTTGTGGCAGAGGTATCTTATTGAGAACTTTGAGTAAGAAGTTTCTCTGGTTTGTGTTGGGGCTACATATGCCTACCAGGGTGTAAGTGGCTGTATTAATAGTACAGTGTAGGATAATGTATCTTCCTCTTGGGTCTTTATTTATGTGCAGCAGTTCGAAGGTGAAGGATTTGTGAAAGAGGAATGATACACCTCTTGATTTAGAAGAATGCGTAGCATGGTATTGGGTCGGGAAGTCCTTGAGGCCAAATTCTGGTACTTTGTTATGTTTAAAATGTGTTTCTTGTATGCACATTATGTCGATTTGCTCTTTCTTCGTCCTCTCCATGAGAAGTCTTCTTTTATGTGGTGTGTTAAGGCCCCTTACATTATGAATTTGTAGTTTTATGTCAGGCATGGTAGGTGAGAGGATTTGTGTGACATTGCAGTATGTCCTTGTGGCGTATTGTGCTGTGGCTCTGGTGAGTTCGACCTATTGACCCGTGTACCTTTGTGTGCCTGGTGTGTGGCTCCATTGAGCCCAGAAGGGTATTAGTGGGCAGCGATGATTTACGTGGCCTTGCCTGCCATATTCATTTGTCTTTACTTGGGTTCGGTGGGGGGGGGGACGGGGTTGGGGTTAACTGGGTTAAACATTGAAAAAACATATGTACATAGCCTCTTTGATTGAGGCAGGGTACCTGTTGTTGGTACCTCGGGGGTAGGAACTGTCATGTTCCAGGTAGTGGCAGCGGGTCTGCCTGTTTAGGTCTTATCTAGATGGTCATGGTGCTCAGGGTTGTGTGTTTTTTTTTATTATTATTATTTTATTTATATATTGTTTGTCCATGTAATCCCTGACGTGGGGAGATCTGGCTTTATCCCTCTAAGTCCCTGATTTATGGACACGACTATTTTCAGCCTTATCAAGACTGTCCCTATATAGGCGTTTGTCTGAGCTGGTAGTGTCACCTGTGTGTGTTACCAGAGCATATCACCCGTTAGCACCACCCTTAACTTGAGTATAAGTCTGTCAGACCCTATAACTATAATAAAATATGATAAACAGTCCATCCTGCTTACATATGTTAGTCAAATATGCTAAGTTATTAGTATTAGATAGCATATAGTAAATGTGTTAAGCCGGCAAGGCTGTCTGGTTGTCGTGTGAGGGGAGCTCTATACTTGCGGCTTTAATGAGCTCCCCGTCTCTGCGAGGTTTTGCTCCAGCCCAGCGGTAAGCGCTCCGCCGATGATGTCCCTTGTTTCGGCTTTTGGTCGGTAAGTCCCCACTCGTAGTCCCCCACTTTACGTAGGCCTCCCTCCGGTGAGTTAAGGATTTGAGAAGCTCCATCTTTGGTTACAATCATTTTGGTGGGGAAACCCCACCGAAATCGCAATCCATTCGCTCTCACTAGATCTGCAACCTGGGCGAAGTCTTTTCGCCTGCGTAGTGTGGATGGTGAGATGTCGGCAAAAACTTGGACCCCGGGATATTTCGCTGGTTGCGTGGCTTTGTTGCGGCATGCTCGTAGGATATGTTCTTTTACGTGGTAGTAGTGGGCTCTGAGCAGAACATCCCTTGGTGCTGTCTCTGGTAGAAAGCGCGGTCGTTGCAGCCGGTGGATCTGATCGATCAGTAGCATTTCTGTGGGAATGTCGCTTCTGAAGAAGGCTGCAACGCCGAAACACGTCAGGTGGCGATATTCTTGGTTGGACTTAATCTGTTTGATTTTATCTGTCATTTGTTTATGAATAAATTGATTTTCGAATTGATCCTGCATCCTGGGTCTTTTGGAGAGATTACCGTCTGGCACTACAGAACGTATCCTGAATCCTAACAGATATCCACCAATACAGAGGCTCTTCTCCGCTTTCCAGTCTGAGTCAGCTTTTAAGTGACTCAGATATATGTGAGTTTGACCAATAATTAGGTGTTTTATATCAGTTGTAACTATATTACCCTATGGTCTTTTTATCTCATTTTTTAGAAATATTCCCTATGAAGCTTTGGTAATTTTTAATGTATTAAAAGTGCTCTCACCATTTTATATTTTACTTGTATCTCACTTGTATGTGTGTTGAGTGGTGCACATAGGTGATAGCAGCACCAGATTTTTCATGTTTCCCAACATTTTGCTTTATTGCATTATAATTATAAATATACATAATTACATATAACTGGGGAGATATTAAAAAACAACAGCAAAATACATCATAGGGTGAGATGGCTAAATGGAAATTGTAAGTGGTACCATGAATACACTCACAATGTTAAAAGTGTAAAGGCATATCACCAAATTCCTTGGCCAGCACTTTCCATGCAATATCTTCTGAATATTAGACACTGTAGGCAGCACTTTTCATACAGTGATAGCAGCGTAAATAGGCAGGATCTTCAGGTCCATAAACCAAATAAGCATGCAGAGAAAAAGCACATATAGGGCCACAATAGTCAAATAACGCTTATAAATGGAAAATTTTTTATTGAATTGCATTTCCAAGCAGATGTTAAATCAGTAGGCACAATCTCAATCCCTCTGCCACAACTTGCGAGGAGCAGAAGATTTGTGGTGAAGGGGAAATACGTAGCATAGTCCTCAATACAAAGACAAGTACTTCAATGCGAATAGAAACAACCTGATACATTTAGACGGCATATAAACAGCTATATAAAACTGACAGCTTGCTGGAACAGGGGAAAGATTAACTAAGGTGTGAAAATATAATCGTAAAAAAAAACCTGACAAATAAAAGCTACTGGAAATACATAAATAAAAATGTGGATAAATGAGGAAAAAATGTCACAATATAGTAATTAAACAAATGAAAAAACTACAATAAAAATATATTTAAAAAAGGAATGGAAGTATATATGTATACAAATAACAAAAAAAAATACATAAAAAGGAAGAAATATGTTAAAAAAGAAAAGAAAAATAATACATATAAAAATAATGAAAATAATAATGAAAATAATAAATAATTTAAATTAAACTAAACTGCAAAAAGCAAACAATATCAGAATCCACATTCAGACCACTGGGATGTAGCGTTCTAACATTATGAATCGAGTAACCCTCTCTTTGTCTAAATTTCCTCTAAAAAAACTCTATCACCTCTCCGCCAATCTATTTTATCTAATTTAATGCCAATACAAGAGAACTATACTGAAAGTTAGTGTCCTCAATTATTCACATAAATAAAACATACAAATAGCATTCTTCATACCAGCTAAATAGCGAAATCTAATCTGATCTGCACAATACTATTTGTTATGTTTTCTTTCTCTGTATTTGTATAACTGAAGAAACGAAAGAATTTGCCATAGATAAGTTTTGTATGCATGTTTGGTAATGTCTAATGAAGTTTATATATAAAATGTACTAAGTACATCCTTCTTTTGGCATGTGTATCAGATGATATAAATAAAGAGACTGCAAGCTATTAGTGTATAGCAGCCATGTTTCAGGAGATACAGCAAGGAAGTACACACCCCAACAGGAAACACGTGCAATAGAGAATAAACTATAGAGTTAGTTGCATGTAAACCAAACATAACATCCATAACAGTATGGTTTTCATTTTTTATTCTTGGGTTGTTGACAAAACTCGAGCACTGGTTGGAACTATTTAAGCCATTTTGTTTTTTGCCAGCGCCTGTTTTTTTAGTATATTTTATTTCTTTTTTTATGTAATCATTTAATTTTGTTTTAATGAGAACTTCTCTGAACCATATGCTGATCCATAATGTTCTTGAAGCATGCTCTTTTCTAGTCAATCTGTGTTTAACTTTTAAAGTGCTGGTCTTCAGAAAACATGTCCATGGCTAAATTAGGCCTTCTTGCTTGGCTTACCCTCACTAGCTACAAGGAGAATAGCTCATCTGGGAGACATGAAGATATGGGGGAAAGAAAAGTGGTGCTTTTTGATTCACTGCCAGAGACTTCTGTAAGAATACACTTATGAAAATAAGATAAATTGTATGTGCTGCATTCCTGTGCTTCTTAACAACCTTCTGCATAATAGATTATTTGTTAGTTATTGTAAGTAACAAAGTGTTAACAACGTGACACCTACAATTTAGAACTTGTCATTTTGCGCAGTTTGTGCAACTGGATTTAACTAAGGAGATAATAAGTTGAGACATTCTGTTCTCTGGAAAGGGCATTTCATTTAAACATAGTAGACAGCATATTTACTTATAACTAACTTCTCTGAAATGAGGTTGGAGAATTTCTAGTTTGATGAGAGAATGAAATCCCTTCAGATAGCAAGTGAGTTATAGTCTGTCTAAAAGGATATGTTACTTTAACAGCATGTTCTTCAAGAAGAATAAATTACTTAGAGTTTGACATTTGATCAACTCACACAGAATTCTAGCTGTAAAATGGTATACTGTTATGGTCAAAAAATTATTTATTTTTGTAAAAGTTTAATCCTCTGTGGAACATTCAAATATTCATCCTTCTATCTATCTGACGAGCCCAGAACTCTCACAGCATCTTGTTGAGTTCAGTTATGGCAGAGTTTAGCTTTGATAGACCTTTGAACTCATGACAAGTTAAATTAAAGGGACACTATAGTCACAAGAAAAATTACAGCTTATTCTATTTGTTCTGGTGAGTAGAATCATTCCCTTCAGACATTTGAGAGAAAAGGCAGTGTTTACATTACAGCCTAGGGATACCTCCAGTGGCCACTGCTCAGATGGCTACTTGAGATGCTTCCTGGGGCAGTGCTGCATAGTGTGCAACACTGACATTCAGTGTCTCCACCCTCTGCATGGAGACACTGAACTTTCCTCATAGAGATTCATTGATTCAATGCATCTCTATGAGGAGATGTTTATTGGTTAGAGCTGTGTTTGGCTTGTGTTGACTCTGCCCCTTATCTGCCTCCATGACAATCTCAGCCAATCCAATGCTTTCCTATTTTGAAAGCATTGTGATTGGCTCAGAAAATGCCTTCTGATGATGTCAAACAAGCAGGCAGATCAGGGGAAGAGCCAGCACCAGCAGACTGAAATAAAGGACAAGATGGTGTTTCTAACACTTTAGGGCCAGGAATACATATTTGTGTTCCTGACCCTGTAGTGTTCCTCCTTTAAGCTAATAGAGCTGTAACTGATATCAAATCATTTACTAGGCAGCAGAGCTTGACCGCCAAGCTGATCAGACGTGTGGAAAGTAAACTCCGGCACTTTCAATCACAAAAGGGAGATCCACCCGGGCAATTAGCTTGTACATATGTTATTGTGCCCTTACCCCCCTGGGGGTAACGTGCTGAGTCAAAAGACACCTTACTCGGACTGTTCGGCAACCGAGAGCCTGCAATGACGGACTGAGGCCTACTAGATATGGAGCTCAGGAGAGATGGCCGCTTTCCTTGCTCCAATGAAGCAGAATCGAGTCACCCACCTTCCTATCCTCCCCCCCCTCCCTTTGGACCAGTGGGGTTGTTCCGGTCCCTGCTGGCCTGAAACCCAAAGCCCATCAAAGCATGGAGGATATTACCAGCTTGTAAATCCAAGATCCTAAGCCTGAATCCCGGGACATGCCACGGGTACATACCGCACCCCCGGCTCCCTTAGCTGTTTAAGGACCTCACTGGAGGCTATATTTGCAAAGTTCTGGGCCAAGCTGAGTGAACGCATGGCAACTCCCACCTACTCACCCACAGAGCCTGCAAAGTGGAATCGGTAAAAGGAACAGGGAAGGCCCCCTTGAGCACCAGCATCTTGTCCACTCCTGCCTCACCCAAAATATGCCCTCCTACACTGAGGGCCACCAAGGGTTTTGCCTGGAAACACCGTCCATGTAAGCAGAGGCCCGCCGTCACCATCAGGACCTCACACACTCCCACTTGTGGGAAGGACAAGGACAGAGCCCCCCGAGTCTATGGCTCAGTGGTGTTGGCCCGTACAAAGGTCCAGGGCTGGAAGGAAGCCAACCCCAGAAATTGTCTTGCCATCCTTCCCAAGGAACTTTGCGGGCTCACGCGAAGCCGAATGTCTACGGGAATCGGTCGACCTCTGGTGCTTATTTCCCTTTCGACCTGATTGATCCAACACAACTCCATTGCTGACCCAGTCCCGATGTTTAGGTGGCCTCACCAAGCTCCTTTTGCATGGGACACTCTCTTAATGGACTGACAGGTGCCAGTGGTATCACCATATTAGCATAACTCCAGTTTAACATGTTGAACAGTTCTTATCATTTGTCATTATTGTTTTTCCTATTCCTTTTATTTTGCTTGTCTGGCTCCACTCTTTTATGCACTGTGTTTAGAGCACATTTAATTTTACCTCACTCTGAGAATGTTGAGAAATGACGAAATATACACTATATGACAACAGGTAATGAATGCTAGTAGTATATCCAGGAGTGCTTACCTGTGCCTAAGCGATAGAAAACATTATTGTGTCTACCAGATGCAACTGTAACATTCAAGTTAACAATCGTGCTGTACCATCAACATGACACACAATACTAATACTACCTGTCTAAGGTATCATGCTATATGTTTACTGATGTTGTTCCATATCACCAATAGTGCAGTGTTCCTCTCATGACTACACTGCTCACGCATGCACTTATTTGCCAAACTGTCTATTAACTCATAAGTACCTCTATACATGCAAATTATTTTCTACTTCGTACACATACTAAATTTCACTATGGAGACACCGGTTAAGTTAAGCTTGTTTATGCAAAAAAAAAATTCTACTCATGCCACTGTATAACCTGTATATATCTATGTACGCTGATGTGGCATTTGATGATGACCTGTACCGACCTGTACCTACCTGTACAACAAAAATTAAAATTAAAAAACAAATAAATAAATAATGTAAAAAAAAAAAATGTATTAGGCAAAACTAAATTATGGACCTACCAGCCATGTCTTCTCTGAAAAAGTATAGTTCTTTGTAATAGACCTGTATTAAATATGTATAAAATATATATTTTTTAACAGGTATGGGTAATATAAAGAAAATGTAGCTAATGTTCTGTAATTATAATCAGCATACAGACAGTGAATCTGAGGTAAGCACTACACACACACTGATTTTGAAGATTCTAAACAGTTTGTGGCCCTGAGTCCATTATTCTCCATTCTCTAAATGTGATTGGGATATTTGATGTGTTGCATAGTATGGATTATTTCCTCGCCTTCTGAAACAAATCGTATTTTTTGGCAAGCTGTTCGAATCTATTAACATATTGAATAGTACAAAAAATTCACCTTGTCAGCCAGAAGTATACATAAGCCAAAGTAATTTGATTTCTAACTAATATTAGTTTTGTAATGATGAGAATTGGAGCCCCTAAACAAAGTCCTGCAGCGTACCGTAAATGCATAAAATAAATATGATAGTCGCTTTCCTAAATCCTATGAGAACTGGTCGTCTCTGTGCAATAAACTAGCTTTTGATTAAAAAGTCTTTTTGATTTACTCATTTTTGCACGTTTATCATTTTACTTTGTGTCAGTCCTTCACATCACAAATTAAAAAAAAAATAGTTCCTCGATAGCTACTTTACAATATAGGATCCTTAAAGTATACATATGTTGTTCAAGACAATTTTTGAGACATAGCCGAGGTGAGATGGCCTGTGTTGGAAAATCAAAAATATGCATATTGTTTAATCCTTAAATCTTCGTTTCAAAATGTATTTCTGATAAACTGCATTGGTAAGCTGGCATGGTATATAAGTAACAAGCATTACCTGTGCCAGCATCAGTTCCCCGTCATATGTATAGGTAGAGTATTTATTAATCCTCAATATATTTTCAAAACTAAACTAGCTATTTAGTACTTTTTTTAATACTTATTTGGGAAGAAATTAAATTCTATAATATTATTAATTATAAATAATTAATTTCGAAATTATACTTTAAGCTTCCACAATGTGTTTGTAACGGACCGTTTCAGCATAAAAGGGGAAAAATCGGTTTAGGCGATAATCCCCTTTTCTCAGAAAGGCACAGCTACTGTAAAAGCACCAAAACTCACGAACTGGATATAGATGAATAAGGTAGCACTCCAGCTGGAACCTCACAAATAGCTGCTAGCAGATGAATAGGAAAAGCAGACATCAGCTTACACTCCTTAGCAATCAATCTCCAACAGCATACAGTGAATCCCCCCAAGAACGAGACAAGGCTCCGTGTTGAGGGTCAAGCAGTGGTCTGTTTATTCAGGGCTACCTGCCCCTGTATATATGCAGGTCTCCCACCTGGTGGACACTCCCCTAGGGGACCAGATGGAAGACTGAAACAGCAGACAGACATGTATCATTTTCGTACACACAGCCACAATACTTTCCCACAATGCATCCTGGTTTCCTCCTCCCTGCCCTGGAGATAATTAATGAAGTAATTCAATTATCTCCTAAGACAAAGGCCAGACTCCATTATGCACATGGTGACACAGAAACAGACTATCACTTTAAAATACATACAGACACATTTTATACACAAAACACAGACATGTAACATATCCCCAGATAGCTCAGGTCTGGGTGCACATTATTAGGTGAATGGCACCCAGACCACACAAATACATTTTAATTGCCATGGAGCCAAAGTCTTTAATTATACGAACAGGCTCCATGGCAGGCTATCTGGGTTACTACAGTTCACATAAAACATAAAATACCGAATTCCCTGCATTCACCAAATCCATACGAATTAGAACCAGGGGCTGGAGGTTCAGCGGTGCCTGCACGTAAAAGTGTCCGATTTTGGTGCATGAAAGCCGGGCAGAAAAGTGTTGGCTGCCCGGGGAGCTCAAGAACAGCGCCACCTAGCGGCCGCTAAGTGTAACAGCGGCCACACAGTTAACAGGCAATTAACCGCAGCTTCAGGGAGGTAAATTGGCAGCACACTCCAGCTTCTGGGTGGCCAATTAACAACGCCGGCCGGCTTCCCACGGCTCTGGGGAGGTTGGTGAACGGCTGTTTGTTCGGTAGATGAAATCTACCGAACTGCTGTGCAGAAAGGGAGAAATAAATCCTTCTGCACAGTAAAATTAACCCTTTAGCTGCCGGTCCATAATCCAAAGGCAGCAGGCGGGCAACCAGGCTCCTCCAATACAATGTGGCGAGATTGGTTTCGTCACAGTGTTTTCACTCAATTTGGTATACATACCTCACTATTGGTGTTCTTTAACTTTTCATTCTTGGTTATATTGGCGTTCACTCCAGGACTTACAGAAAACTACTGCATGAAATTGTAAAATAAAGGTACAAAGTTGTCACGATTCGGGAACCTAACACGCTAACAGGTCCCAGAAAGTAAAGGGTGCAATACCGGTCCTTAGAATGGCCGGGTTAAGCACACTAAGAATAGTCAGGAGACAAGCCAAGTAAAGGGAGCCAGAAAACAGGAGAATGAGAAACAAGCCGAGGTCAAAGGAATGGAGAATACAGGAGAATCGGAATAACAAGCCAAATAATCAGTAACCAGAGAGACGCACGAGCAGACTGCAATACAGGTATCACAAGACCACAACAGGGCACTGAGAGACAGAAAAGGTAAGTATATAAATCCTGTGGTTAATTCTGATTGGATAACTTCCAATCAGAATTAACAATCACACGTGGGAGATATTTACACCTCCCACTGTGATTATGGTACTTTAACGCCAGGTCACGTGACCGACCCTGGTGTTCGTATAAACGTGCGGGCTCCCAGCGTGCAGCGTTATACATGCTGCCGCTGGGAGGCGAGGAGGAGGACGCGAGCGGCGCCTGGAGCTGAGAGGACGCCGCTCGCTGACAGGTAGGGGAAGGGGAGACCGCGGACGGTGAAGGACTGAGGGTGAGTGCTGCAAGTGGATTGCAGCCTCCCCTTACAGCCGCCCGCGGTGCCCTGACAAAAGTACTTTGGATTAAAATTTGCATTTCTAAAAAGTGTCATGAGCCTCTCTGCAAGGTTCTGCTACAGCCTCCATCAACCGCTTTTCCACTTCTAACATTTATTTCATTCCTATTTGTGCTGACTGGGCAATTGTAGGGTCTGAAAAGAACACATCTGACAATATTCACCAGTTTTCAGCACTATATTCAAATATTAATTTGCGTTAGCACATCACAAGGTGATTCTTTCCTAATTTTTGCAAGTGTCTTCTTGTCTTGACACCATTGAGCAATTTGTGTATTCATTAAAACAAATTTCTTGAAGAAGTCAGGTACTCACAGCTTTTAGTTCTGTCTGATACGCTGTTTAAGACCTTCCGGTATGGGGTATGTGTTCATTTGCGATCGAGAGAAATAAAAAAATGATCTGTGCCTTTTGCTACAATGTGCAGTTTAATTTCAGCTACATTAAAATCATGTCTATGCTATATTTTTTTTTTTTTTTTATAGATTTTTATTAAAGCATTTTTCTTTTTCACAATGAAAGACAATTATACTGGGCCTAAGAGATTCAATTCGTATATAATGTTACAGACAAATAAATATTTAGATAAATTATTACACATTATTTGGCATTATACAAAAACATATTATCACAATAATCACCTAGGAACCAGCATGGAGTAACACTTAAAACAAAATAAAAGACAAGAACCGTCACCAAAATTTAGAGCACATAATTTAGAGCACATGATCAATTATTTTCTTCGACATTAGTCTATATATCTCCACGTCTATTTTATATTTTATTTGATTTATCACTTTGAAAAACCAACATATATATCACAATAGAATACAAATATAAAAAACGATCTAGATAGAGGGATGTCCAAATAAGCCCATATATTTTTTTAACCAATCTTTATACCATTGTTTCCTCTTCGACATAAAAGTCGAATTGTTGATCAGCTCATATTCCATTGACATTTGAAACATGACCTGATCGATCAGTAGCCGCTTATCAAACGGCTTTGATGATTTCCAATGTCTCGCAATAATAATTTTAACAGCGACTAAGCAATGAATGGCAAAACAAACATCCTTCTGAGAATTGAAAATCAGATTTAGATGTAAAATGGCCGAAGCGGCATTCTCCTCAATTCTATTTGTCGTCATAGCTGTGAAAATATTAAAAGCCCATGACCATAGATATTTAACAACAGGACAGGTCCACCATATATGTGTATAAGTACCTGGCTGACTTCCACATCTCCAACACGTTGGATCAGTAGAATCATATATTCTAGCCAGTCTGGCTGGAGTGTAGTACCATCTATATAAAACTTTAAAATGGCACTCAGACAAGTTAAGGCAGTGTATATATTTGTTTACAAGACTTAGAGAGGAATTCCACTCTTCTACAGAAATCTGCAGATCTAATTCTAATTCCCACGTTTTAATCAGTCTGTGAAGGGATTCTTTAAGCACCTCCAACAAGGACGCTGCAACAGACGAGATCTTTCTGATAGATTGACTACGAAATATAAATTCCAATTTCTTTGCAAATATATTAGATGTTTTAATAACGTTTTTATAGATGAAATTTTTTAAGCGAAGGTAAGTAAAGATTTCTCCACGTGGAATGTGGAGAGTATCTATAATGATTTGGAAAGGTAAAATTTTATCTCCCTGCATAATATCTGCAATCCTAAGTTTATCAACATTATTCCAATACTTTAGCGAGAAGTCTTCTATCAGAATTTCCAATATATCAAGTGTACATGTTTTAGGTATAAGATTATTTATGCCTAGTTTTTTCTTGATATAAAGCCATTCTTCCAGAGTCTGAGATAATATCAATGAGCTGGTTAGGGGTGAATTCATAAGAGTGGTCCTTGTAATTGTCCACATAGAATGTTGTAATTTGTCCAAATTAGCCACTTTGGATTCTATAATATACCAGGGCTCAGAAACCTGTTTAAGGTCCTGGAGAAGATAGATATGCCTAATAATATTCGCTTGATAACTGTATACAATACTAGGAAAATTTAGACCACCGTTACTCAACTTTTTGGTTAGAATCTTTTGAGTAATTCTAGGTTTTTTATAGTTCCAAATAAAATTATTAAAACTTGATTGAATCATTGCTAACCAGGGTACAGGGACTTTAAGTGGAATCATGGAGAACAAGTATAGCCATTTAGGTAGAATATATGAGTTAATAATATTGATTTTGCCTTGCCATGAGGTTTCTAAATTTCTCAATTTTTTAAGTTTGAGATTCATGTTACGAATGAAAATCAATACATTCCTCTCCATTATTCCAGCCGGCTTAGCAGTTATAACTAGTCCCAAGTAGTTTATTTCTAAATCTGTCCATATGAATTTGTAAGTGTCGGCTAAGATAGTGACTTGTTCACTATTCATATTCATGAACATTACTGGTCTATGCTATATGATGTTGGTTCCTGAGCTGCCAATAGTAATATTATCTCTAGAAGTGACATGAGTGTTCTAGATGACATCATTATAACTTAGCCATGTTTATTTTGTGAAGATTCTAAAGAAGGAGCAATTGTCATAAGAAGCCCAACCATGGTCAGTAAATATGTATATAGGGCATACTACTAGTGGTTGTATACAGAAGATAATTAATAGGTGAGTTTAATAAGCTTTACTTTAAAGATATTGCCCTAAAGAAAGCATCACACCTTAGCTAGAAGGCTTATTAATATGGACAAATTTAGACTTGTGAAATTTTTTTTATCTGTATGTCCCAGTTGTCCCAGTTGCATCGAAAAAAGGGGATTTGTCATTTTAATGTAATCTTTACTTTGTATACTGACTAGTGTTAACATACTGCAACATTGTATACTGACACTGTAACTGTAATACAACATTGTATATTGACATTGTAACTGTAATGTAACATTGTATACTGACATAACTGTAATGCAGCATTGTATACTGACCAATGTTAACAGACTGCAACATTGTATACTGTTACCAGTCTGTAATATTGTATGCTGGCATTGTTATTAGAATGCAGCATTATATACTGACATTGTTCTAGCCTGTAACATTGTATATTGACACGCATGGCCGGCGCGTCCATAAGGCGGCACAGGCGGCCGCCTTAGGGCGCACCGGCTCTGGGGGAGCCAGATTTCAGTGACCGGCAGGAGGGAAGCGCTCCCTCCTGCCAGGTCACCTTCTGCACCTCCGGCGGGCGGCAGCGTTCTAATGAGAGGCTGCGAGGGAGCTCTAACCTGTCTGCTCTGCTCCCTCGCGCGCCGTGTGCTGATGCTGCGGGAGCCGGAATATGACGTCATATTCCGGCTCCCGGCATCAGCAGACAGCCCGCGAGGGAGCAGAACAGACAGGTTAGAGCTCCCTCGCAGCCTCTCATTAGAACGCTGCCGCCAGCCGCACGGAAGCCCCACTGGACCCCAGGGACACATCCACACCAGCTCTCCAGGTAGGGAGGCTGGGTGGATATTAATATTTATTAGTGTGTGTCTGAAAGTGTATGTGTGAGTGTCTGTGTCTGAAGGTGTATGTGTGAGTGTGTGTGTGTGTCTGTGAGTGTGTGTGTCTGAAAGTGTATGTGTGAGTGTGTGTGTCTGTGTCTGAAAGTGTATGTGTGAGTGTGTGTTTGTCTAAATGTGTGTGTGTCTGTGTATGTGTTTGTCTGTGAGTGTGTGTCTGAAAGTGTATGTGTGAGTTTGTGTGTGTGTCTGTGAGTGTGTGTGTCTGAAAGTGTATGTGTGAGTGTGTGTTTGTCTAAATGTGTGTGTCTGTGTATGTGTTTGTCTGTGAGTGTGTGTCTGAAAGTGTATGTGTAAGTGTGTGTTTGTCTGTGAGTGCATGTGTGTGTGTCTGTCAGTGTGTGTATGTGTTTGTCTTTGTGTGTGTATGTTTTTCTGTGAGTGTGTATGTTTTTCTGTGAGTGTGTGTCTGTATGTGTTTGTCTGTGAGTGTGTGTATGTGTGAGTGAGTGTGTGTCTGTGTATGTGTTTGTGAGTGTGTGTCTGTGTATGTGTTTGTCTGTGATTGTGTGTGTCTGTGTATGTGAATGTGTCTGTGTGTGTCTGTGAATGATTGTATGAATGTGTGTGTCTGTGTGTGTGTGTTTGTGAGTGTCTGTCAAATCAGTGAGAGTATGTTTGTGATTGAGTGTGTGTCTGTCAATGAATGAATGAGTGTGTGTCAGATCAGTGAGTCTGTGTCTGTCAGTGACGTCTGTGTGTTTTAAATTGAGTGTGTGTGGCTGTTAGTTTGTATACACCACTGAGTGTAGCGTGGCGGAGCGGAGCGCAGTACAGGAGCTTCTCTTTCCTGTACCCGGCCAGACTGAGAGGAGGTGCTCACTGAGAGAGCACTTCCTGTCAGTCCAGCCAGGTACAGAAAACTGAAGCTCCTGTAGAGGGTCTGCTCCGCAACGCTACAAGACAGGTAGGAGGCACACCAGGAAGGGGAGTGTGACTGCTAAGAGAGTGGGGGGTGCACCAAGGGACAGAGAGGGGAGGGGAGAGAAAAACCAAGGGACAGGGAAAAGAGGGGGGAGGGGAGAGGAACACTAAGGGACGGGGAAGAGGGAGGGGCTGGTTAGGAGGCACATAGGTGAAGATGTTAATTTTAGAGGGGGGGGGGGGCGCGGAAAAATTCATCTTCGCCTATGTACCCAAAAATCCTTGCACCGGCCCTGATTGACAGCATAACTGTTGCTTAATGTTATCTTAATGTCAAACTCAAAGGCTAACACGGGACAAATAAACAAGGTTTAAGTTTATGTGGGCCGCAAAAAAAACAAAAACGTAAATTTCCGTAGAAACTTAGGTTTATTTTGAAAAGTACAGTATTAAAGAAAATCCAGCATCCGCCTCTACTAAGCCTCAGCAGCCTCCTCTACTAAACCCCAGGCCCCACGCTACCAAATCCCAGTGTCCCCCTCTACTAAATCCCAGTCTCCCGTCTACTAAACCCTAGTCCCCCCCCCCTCTACTTAATCCCAGCACTCCCTCTGCTAATCCCCTGCCCCTGTTTAAAAAAAAATGCAATATTACCCAACAAGCAGACTCCACTCACATTGATGCTGCCAGTATGCGACTCCGGAGTCCAGCCTCTGGTATACCTCCAATGGAGCTGTCTGCACCCTGTGCCAAACAAATCCTCCCGCTACTCCTTAAAACCCTATGAAGGTAAAGCACGTTGACATCATGTCAGAATGTGATATGGCATTAAGTGCCTCCAGGTCCTCCACTGTCCAGGCGCGACACACACTCACTGACAGACACACACACACACACACTCACTGACAAACACACACACACACTGACAGACACAATCACTGACAGAAACACACACTCCCTCACTAACAAACACACACAAACACTTACTGACAGACACTCAATCACTCACTGACAGACACACACTCACTCACTCACTGACAAACACACACACACTGACAGACACACACACAAACACACACACACACTGACAGACACAATCACTGACAGAAACACACACTCCCTCACTGACAAACACACACACACACACACACACACACACACACACTGACAGACACATACTCACTGATAGACACACACACACACACAGACATTTACACATTCTTGCACACATTTTACACCCTGTTCCAAAATATTATGCAAATTATATTTAAAGGGAAACTCCAGTGCCAGAAAAACGATCCGTTTTTCTGGCACTGGAGGGTCCCTCTCCCTCCCACCCACCAATCCCCGGTTACTGAAGGGGTGAAAACCCCTTCAGTCACTTACCTGGGACAGCGGCGATGTCCCTCGCCACTGTCTCCGCCTCCGCGACACTCCTCCTAATGATTACGTCGGCCGGTGGGCGAGACTAATCTCGCTCACCGGCCGAGGAGACCTAATGCGCATCAGTGGAAATGCCGCGCATGCGCATTACGTCTCCCCATAGGAAAGCATTGAAAAATCATTTCAATGCTTTCCTATGGGGTTTTGAGCGACGCTGGAGGTCCTCACACAGCGTGAGGACGTCCAGCGACGCTCTAGCACAGGAAACCTGTGCTAGAACCCAGGAAGTGACCTCTAGTGGTTGTCTAATAGACAGCCACTAGAGGTGGAGTTAACCCTGCAATGTAAATATTGCAGTTTATGAAAAACTGCAATAATTACACTTGCAGGGTTAAGGGTAGTGGGAGTTGGCACCCAGACCACTCCAATGAGCAGAAGTGGTCTGGGTGCCTGGAGTGTCCCTTTAAGTGTCACAAAGATTAAATATTTTGTTTTTCAGTTTAACTCATGGATGGCATTGTGTCTCAGGGCTCTTTTGATCACTGAAAACAATCTCGGACACCTGTGATAATTAGATTGCCAGGTGAGCCCAATTTAAGGAAAAACTACTAAAGGAGGGTGTTCCACATTATTAAGCAGAGCACCATTTTCATGCAATATGGGGAAGAAAAAGGATCTCTCTGCTGCCGAAAAGAGTGAAATAGTTCAATAGATATTTCATGAAAACTCAAGAGTAGAGTCCTCCAGAGTCTTGCATCTGTGCATAAACCTTCTGTTCGGCCACTACTAACCAATGCTCACAAGCAGAAACGGCTGCATTGGGCAGAAAAATACATGAAGACTAATCACCCATGGCGTCCAATCTGCTTGGAAAGTTTTTTGTTGAGCAGCGGTCTTCAGTTCTTTACAACCTACAAAGTGTTTTGAAACTTACTGTGCGTAATAATTTGGAAGAGTGCATCGTAAGTTTTTTTTTTTTTTCATTTGACAATTTTTATTTTCATAGGGTAAACGGGGTACAGAAAGGAAGATGGGGGTAATGGGGGTCACATTACGTGCATCGAGCAATATCATTGTTATATACATTAGGGTTTTCCCTTAATAGTCTGTTTCTAGTGGTATTTTTTTCAGGAAATGTAAGGGAGGGGGTGGAAGCCCTCAGTGCTGCTACAATATGGTAAATTGTTCTTCATTGCAAAATTATTATGCATTGCATACAGCACAGTAAAATCACCTAACCCCTTAAAGTTATCCTTCTGCTGCTCTTAATTTGGTCGGCCGACCATCTCCTGCACATGAGCAGAGTATGGTGTGCATACCAATACAGAGTATCCCCTAACTGGGAAGTAACAATAGGGGGGAATGGGGTGGGTTGGATGGATGGGGGGGGAGAGGTGTGGGTGTATGCCATGGTACAGTATGGTGTATAGCACTAGTTAGCTGCATTGTACGATAACCATTACACGGGTATTGAAGGACAACATCAGGTTCGCTGTTTGGTGGTACAGATATCTATATAGCCATATAGAGGTCTAGTCGAGGTCTAGTTGGGTCTCCATGAGGTGGGTAGAGCTACTATTAGTTTTATTCCAGAGGTTCACCCATGGCGTCCAATCTGCTTGGAAAGTTTTTTGTTGAGCAGCGGTCTTGGAAGACATGCTCTCATATATGAAATATTGGTGGATTTCATCGTAAGTTTTTTATGTTTAAAAAAAATACTGTTATCATTAGGAGGTTTGTTCAATAAAATTTGAATTGTATTCTTAATAGTTGATAACATGAGAATTATGCAGACTGTATTTTACATCAATTATTTAGGTAAATGAGAAAAATATAATTTGCTAAATAATTTGGAACAGGGTGTACGGCTGATTGCTTTCTACCTTTGGGAGCTGGTGTGTGGCTTCTCCCTGGGTTCTCCCTTCCTGCTCCTCACTGCTCGAGTGCGCAGTTTAGTGATGCTGGGCCGGAATGACATCATATTCTGGCATCCGGCATCACTACAGAGGGTGCGCGAGCAGTGAGGAGCAGGAAGAACAGATTGCGCTCCCAAGCTGCAGTCAGCTTCCTCCTTCCTCTCCCCCCAGTCGGGCAAATTTCAGCAGAGTAGGCACCTGCAATCTGGGAAGAGCAGAACCTTTGTGCCATACAGGTATATTACATACTGTGACATTATCTGCTGACATTGTTACTTCAATGTAACTCTGTATACTGACATTGTTACTATCTTGCAACATGGTATAAGCTTCATTGTAAACTCTTCTAGCAGCCTAGACTTTGTCATTATACAAAATACACCTTACCTTTTTTGTCATTTTACCCCACTCCTCTTACACTTATTTGTACAGCGCTGCAGAATTTGTTAGCATTTTATAAATAATAGTAATAATAATACTGGCATTTTTTCCAGATTAAAACATGCAGGAGAACATAGGAGTGTGCATTGAATTTTAGCTTTCTACTGTTTAGTAATACTAGAAAAGTAGATAAATATTTGTTCAAATTGGATTAATTAATTCCATGCAACTGTGTGTAGCTTTTTACTTTCTAATACATTCAAGCCGCATTGTCTAATTTTTTTAAGTGTGACTGCTGGTTTTGGAAGCATTGATGCATCGGATGCAATTACCATGTGTACTTGGGCTTAGAATTCAGTTTTGTTAATAATTTGTCAAAATAGCACACAATTTCTGTTTTATGCAAAACTGTTCTTTAGGTACCATACAAACAGGATTGTGCAAAACTTGTTTTGACTGTTCTTTCCCCTGGGAAAAAAAAAATAATGTTTCCTTTAATGCAATGTTTATGATGTATAACTAATACTGTAATACAAGAAGCATTTTATGAAAACTCATGCAAAATGGTCTTGGAAGTCATTCTGAATTTCTGTCCATACATGTGTAAGAATGCCCACAAAGACATGCATCAGATTGTATCCTGTACATTTCTGGTACATAAACTGTTTGTAGGTCTATACTAATATACTACAATGCAACATTCACTTGGTAAGACCACAAAACTTGCTGTCTCTACATAGTGAGGCATCTCAGAAGTCACAACTAATGGTCAATCCCAATGGCAAACATATATTATTTTCATCAGCATTTCATCATTGTATATCGAGAATGTGAATTTAAAAAAACGATGGATAAAGCAAATTGTTTACACATTTGAGGACTGAGCGGAAAGATGAAGGGAAAGTTAATTCTGGAAATACGCCAACGGTTTAAATATTGGTTTAGTTGAATATTTCTTCAATTACTTCTGTGTTCTCAACATTGACTGAAGGATGATAGTTTTTAGAGGTCTTGTATGGATTACTAGCACTAGAGAAGTGTATACAATTAATTAATACAAACTGGTATAATAAGGGAGAGTGTGTCAGGTTGCTGAAACGTAATGTGGGGGGTAACCCCTAATTGTAATATGTGAGAACTGAGCGGAAAGGTGAAGGGAAAGTTAAAGGTGAACAATAATAAATACCCCTCATACTTAACCCCTCATAGAAAAAAGCAACCCATGAGTGGATAAAATATAACTTTTAATAGACTCAATATAATTTAAAATTAGAGCAAAACATGCAAAAACTTATATACATAAATAATAGCCTAGATAAAGCTATAAGCGTCTAAGGAAAAACTATTGGATTGAAAAGCTAGTTAAGAAAGGAAAGGATAAAGAATCTAGCATCTATTCCAACAGAAATAGATGCACATATGTAACTGGTATAGTAGATGTCTATCCTTTATAAGAAAAATAAACAATAGTAACTGCTATTGGAATAAATTGTAGCAAAGAAATATCATAGTGAGATAGAAGGGGAAGGTGAACAGACAGCCTAGATGCAAGCCAGACAAATATCAGCAATACTAGAGTCAAAAAGTGTAGAGAAAAGGGAAAAACAGGTAGAAGAGGGAGGAACTATATAGTGCTCCTATTGCGCCTTCGTGGGCACCCATAAAATATCTAACCCCCCCTCCCCCCCTTCCCTCCCAAATTTAAGGATTGCATATCTGTGGATGAGCTAAACACCAACTCCTCTAAATAACTGCTACCTAATGATGAGTAAATAGAAAAAAGTCATGGCTACTATTTATGTATATGAGGTTCTGCACATTTTGCTTTAATTTTAAATTATATTGAGTCTATTAAAAGTTATATGAAATCCACTCATGGGTTGCTTTTTTCTATGAGGGGCTAGGTTTGAGAGGGATTTATTATTGTTCACCTTTAACTTCCCTTCATCTTTCCGCTCAGTCCTCAAATATTACAATTAGGGGTTTTGCTCCCCTTTCCCACCCCCCTCCCCCCCACATTGCGATTCAGCAACCTGCCAAACTCTCCCTTAATATACTAGTTTGTACTACTTAATTGTTTACACATCTCTAGTACTAGTGATCCATACAAGACCTATAAAAACCATCATCCTTCTGTCAATGTTGAGAACACAGGAGTAAATGAAGAAATATTCAGCTAAACCAATATTTAAACCTGTTGGCGTATTTTCAGCATCCATATGAGTTTGAAAATGTTTGAGAGCACTTGTATGAATTCACTATTGAAGCATTCAGGGTAAGACCAAGATCAATCAGCAGCAGCAGGATCACAGTCCATACTTGCAAAGAAACAAAGTTTGGTTGATCTCAGTTGGCAGATGGCTTTCAAAAGATTAAACTGCTCACTGAAGTCCATCCGATCATAAAAGGATTTCTTTGCCCTGAGGAATACCTGCTTTGATTTGACTTTACAAGCATATTCAATAAAAAGCCAGCTTTTGAACATATAATAAAAAGCCATTTTGGTGATATTGCAGTTTGTGCCAATACATAGAGTAATAAGGAATAGAGTGGATATTACACATGTAATTTGGGAATTGAAAAATTTACAACTGAATTCTTACTTCTTATATAAGTGTTACTTTGTTGCCTTAGTGGTCACTGTGAAAATGTTATAAATATGGGAACCAGTGTAAAATTCCCCCAATCCCTTTCTCAGTATTTTTACCAACTCATGTGCCTCTAGAATTTTTACTATCATTCCCAAATAGTATGTTTTAGACTTTTCCCTAATAACCACACCACTGTCACCATCACAATTTCTCTATTTTTTTTATTTTATTTTGTTGTGAGTATAGTAAATGTGTAGGTGAAGAGATAAAATGTCTGCTTCCCAGTAGCTTTTATCAAGACTAAGTAAGAAGAATGGAAGCCACAGTTTCCCCCCCTGTAATGTCATTTGTACACTGCTCCATCACTTATAACTATGGTAGTTCAGTTTCTTTGGATTTTTTTCTTCTGGAGAATGGAGCTTAAATAATGCACCCTTAGCAAGTATTCAATGTAGATGTTGGATAAAGTCTTGACTTAATGAAACCAGAAGCAAATCATTAGGGTCAGGTGCACATAAATACTGATACCTTTTGACTGGAAGGTACTGCCACAAGTAGAACATTCACTAAGTAGATGAAGCAATTAAAATGATACATTTTAGCTACATAAAAAGAACATGTAGGGGACGGGGCCGGACCGCCGAGCTGGACGGTTGGAGGCAAAAGAAGCTCCTGCTAGACACAGCACCTAAAACCGTATATATCGCCAGAAAAACTGACCGACAGCAACAGTGCCCAAAGCAGAAGGTCTGCTGGAACCAGGGAGAGGCTGGCTTATCAAGCTGCAGTCCACTGGAGGAGAAAACTCTGTTGCCCTAACTGAGGCCTTCTCCGGCGGTGAGTGGGGCGGACGGCCGCTGCCCCACTATCCTGCAATACAGCACCCAGCCGAGAGCGCGAATCCGAGTGGACCCGGCCCTGTTTCCCCCCCCTATGGACCGGGGGGGTGATCCCGGTCCTCACCCTAATGCCCTGATCGAGAAACCATGGGGTCCGGCCGGTACGTCCAAAATGGTGGACGCCATGTGCGCAAGAAACAGAGGAGGAATCACCACCCTCCCCGCGCCAGCGGTTGACACAACAGCTCCTGCCTCCAGACACCGCCATGCAGGGAAGCGAGCCGCCTATTACCTGCCCCAGCAACCGTCCAATCCAGCGACGATTGCGGCAGCACAGGTGGGAGCTGATTACCAAGTGTAGTTCCCCTGCTCAAGGACAGACCTCCTACTCACCACCTGTCCAACCTGCAACAAAACGGGCCACGAACAGACGACCAGACGCAGGCGACACCTAGTCTCCCACCACAGCGGTCCACAGCACTGAGAGGACCAAGAGGGACGGACTCACCAGAACGCGGCTGCAGCCCCAGAGAAACCAACGAGAAACTTACAAGGCAGCATGACTGGACTGTGTTCTGACACCTGGTCTGGTAGGCAGTCGCCCCCTGCTACATAGAACGAGCAGAGCAGGTGCCGGTTAGTGGTGGGATCCCCCCTGCTGGAGCGGTCTCAGGACCACCACGACAACGGCTCCCCGCTGACTCAAATTGGGGTGACAATATCAATAAAGTGACTAATCTAGCTTGACTGCCACTCATACTCAAAATGTACTAGCCTGACTGTAAAGCTATCATTGTATGCAAACATAACCTGTAACAACTACAGACTAGCATAAACACTGACCAAGCCTTACTATAGTATAAACCCATTCGTCGAACTTAAGCTGAATACAACATAACATAAAATTGTGCCTGTCAATCTCTTGTCCCGCATGCTTAGCGAGGAAAATTCTTGAGGACTGCTTTCGGGGCACCTCATGACTGCTTGTAATACATACGTGCACTGCAAAAAAAAAAAAAAAAAAGAACATTCATTATTTAAAGGGAAAGTCTACTTTCAAAATTACCAATATTTTTATGTATATAATCAATGATCGCAAATACGAAATAGATTTGTGCAAATATTCCTACACTTGACTGAAATGAAGTGGTTTTGGTGCTTAGTGTGTTCCTTTAAGATGTGTGTCCCATCTGCAATGGAAACTTCAAGGTGTAGTTCTTAAAAAAAAAAAAAAAATCACATCTCAATAAATACATAAAGTTCATTATTCATCAGTTTACCAATATAACATTTATTCACAAATCACAAAGTTTTAAGGAAGTGAAATCTAAATGATAAAATGTTTAGATTAAAATAATTAAAATAACTAAACATGACTAGAGCTGAGTTGGAGAATGATGCTATTGTAGCCTGAATGTTAATGTTACATTTTGGTACATGATTTCAGTAGGCTACAAAATAACCCTGTAAGTATTACAAGAAAGTCTGTTAGAACAGAAGAGACTTTTAGAAAAATCTCTGTTATGATATGGAGCATGAGAAAATATTGAGGATTTGTTACTATTGTCTTTATTGCTGAATCAAATTTTTCACAAACCCCAAGGTGATTTAGTTCTCAGTTTCATAAAAAGTCTTTATTTATTAATTGGTCCGTTGAGATGTAACAGACAAGATTGATATAGACACTTGATCTCTGCATTTTATTAATATTTGTTTTGTTATTTAAAAATTGTAGAGATTAAAAAAATTATTGGGTGTTGTGTACTTTACCACAATGAAGAATATATAGTTACTGACATGGTATACATTTATTTATTTCCACTTGGTCTGTGATGTACCTAAACTAATACCCTGCTATTATAATTTTGTGCTGGTTTCTACTACTGCTTTGAGAAGCCAAACTATTGAATTATGTTTACTTGTGAGCCAGAAAAATAAATTATGTTAGGCTAATATTGATACAGACATCTGACATCTGTGGTACATAGTTGTTATGGTGATACAAAATCTCAAAGATAGCAAGAGCATCATTTAACAATATAAAACTGAAAATACACTCGAAATAAAGTTCAAATTTCAAATATAACACAATCAAGATTATTCACAAAAGTGTGAATTGTTGAAAATTGATAGAGATTCAAAGTGAATTTCACATTTTGGCTAAAGTACATGAAATGGAAAAATATCCATTTAATTATTTTGATGTAAAATGGAACTTCAGAGAATAACCATAGACCGTAGTTATTCTATAACTATATAACATGTGTGTATATATATATATATATATATATATATATATATATATATATACATATATACATACATACATATATATATATATATATATATATATATATATATTAGTTTATTGCATAGTTAACTTATTTTGTTACAACTGTTCTATATTTATTATATATATATATATATAACATATATATAGAACTCTCTCTCAGCCAGTGTCCTGTATCCCAGTCCCTCACCTTCCCTCATCTTTCACCATGGCATCCCAGCCTAAGCCTCCTGAGATGCTATGATATATACATTTTGTGATGGGGGCTGGGGCCGTATTGTCACAGATTGATTATTTAGTATGGGGACAGGGCCCCGATTGTCGGGGGTTACTTTTTTAGTGGTAAGATTAGGAACAGTATTGTGGGGAATGGAGCATCAGTATGGTGGGACATGAAAAGTATTGTGTGGTACAGGGGCAATAGTGAGGGGATAGGAACAGTATTGTGGGGGATTGAGTCTATGGTGGGGGGTAGGAACAGTATTGTGGGAGTTCTGGAGCTATGGTGAGGGGATTGGTGCAGGGGCAGTATTGTGGGGAACTGGGGCTATGTTGAAGGGGATAGGAACAGTATGGGGGCAGGGGCAGTATTGTGGGGGGTAGGTCAGCATTGTGGGGGACTGGGACTATGGTGGGGGAACGGAATTGTATTGGGCACAGGGACAGTATTGTGGGGGACTGGGGTTTTGGTGGTAGGGGGAATAGGGACAGTATTGTGGGGGAAGGGGCTATAGTGGGAGGGAGATAGGGTCAGTATTGTGGGGTATTGGGGTTATGTTGAGGGGATAGGAACAGCATGGGGGCAGGGGTGGTATTGTGGGGGGCAGGGCAGCATTGTGCGGGACTGGGGCTCTGGTGGGGGGATTGGAACAGTTTTAAGGGACAGGGCAGCATTATGGTGGACTGGGGCTATGGTAACTATATTGAGGGAGCAGGGGGCAATGGTGGGAGGGAGGGACAGTATTGTGGAAAAGAAACACACACACAATCCACCCAATCTTCCTACCTTCTGGAGAACTGGAGTGGATCCACAGCCTAGGGTCTAGTGGGCTGCCGCAGTGCTCCTCTAAGAGAGCTCTGACCCAGATCCGCATTTCCTGTATAGCTTCCTTTCGTGCCCTGCAGTGGTGCCTGGGAGTCGGAATATGACATCAAATTCCAGCTCCCAGGAACTCTACAGGGCGCGCAAGGGAGCTATACGGGAAATGCAGATCTGGGTCAGAGCTCCCTTGCGTGCCCTCTCCTCCTGCGGCGGGCAGCGGAGGTACTGGTGCTCGGCCACGCTACAGGAAATGAGCATCAGAAGATGAGTGCTGTGCGCCCTAAGGTGGCCTCCTGTGCCACCTTTTGGTAGCGCAGACCCTGCAGGTCCTGCAGGACTACTAACGGAAAAAGGGCAGGAACGCCGTTCCCATGCATTACTGCAGGACTCGAGCCCTGAACATATACATTGTCTGAATAAAATTAGTTTACTCAATTTGGAAATGTATGCCAAGCTGTTTAAGGTTTATATAACACTTCTAGGAGGATTGTCAGTTCCCGGGATTTTTAATCAGATTTTTACTATGTATTAATATATAATATATTATATATTAATATATTAACATAATATATGTATTAATATGTTTAGTCCACATGTATTTGAGAAGTGTAAACAATAAATGAAACTCCACACCTCTTTATCCTGCAATATCTTCGATCCCTGTCAATCATTGTTATAAGTAGTGATGTCCCGAACTGTTCGCTGGCGAATAGTTCCTGGCGAACATCGCTTGTTCGCGTTCGCCACGGACGGCGAACACATGCGCTGTTCGGTCCGCCCCCTATTTGTCATCATTGAGTAAACTTTGACCCTGGCCTGTACCTCACAGTCAGCAGACACATTCCAGCCATTCAGCAGCAGACCCTCCCTCCCAGACCCTCCCACCTCCTGGACAGCATCCATTTTACATTCATTGTGAAGCTGCATTCTTGTGAGAGTAGGGACAGTGTAGCTGCTGCTGATTTGATAGGGAAATTGATAGCTAGGCTAGTGTATTCAGTGTCCACTACAGTCCTGAAGGACTCATCTGATCTCTGCTGTAAGGACAGCACCCTAAAAAGCCCTTTTTAGGGCTAGAACATCAGTCTGCTTTTTTTTTTCTGTGTAATGTAATTGCAGTTTCCTGCCTGCCAGCCAGCCTGTGTGTCAGGCTCACATCATATACTGTGCCCACTTGCCCAGTGCCACCACTCACTCACTGGTGTCACAATAGCTTGCATTTAAACAAAAAAAACCTTTTTTTTAATGTAGTATATTAGCAGTCAGTTTCCTTCACTAGTGTGCGTTTCAGGGCCTGCCCAGTGCCACCACTCACTCACTGGTGTCACAATAGCTTGCAGTTAACAAAAAAAAACTTTTTGGACTGTAATATAATATCAGTCAGTTTCCTTCACTAGTGTGCGTTTCAGGGTCTGCCAGGGCACAGTGTCACACCAGTGCAACTCATATCTGGTGTAACAGTAGTGTACATTTAAAAAAAATATATATTTTTGACTGTAATAGATTGAATAGCAGTTAGTTGTCTGCCAGCGTGTGTGTCAGGCTCGCAGCGTATACTGTGCCCACTTGCCCAGTGCCACCACTCATATCTGGTGTCACAATAGCTTGCATTTAACAAAAAAAAAACTTTTTGGACTGTAATTTAATAGCAGTCAGTTTCCTTCACGAGTGTGCGTTTCAGGGCCTGCCAGGGCACAGTGTCACACCAGTGCCACTCATAACTGTTGTCACAGTAGCTTGCACGCATAGTACCACTAATCGAAAAAAAAAAATGACAGGCAGAGGCAGGCCACCCCTGACGCACCATCCTCCTCCAGCTTAGCTTCGGGCACCTCTCAAGTTACCACTCGCCCGCCTGCCGCCACCACCAACACTAGCACCACAGTCGCTTCACTTGGTATGTCAGAGGAGTTAATTACACATCAGTTGGAAGAAATGAGTGATGCGCAACCAGAGGATGTAGATAACAGGGATATGTCTCAGTCAGGCAGCATTACACACGTACGGTGTGATGATGATGATGTTGTACCCACTGCTGCTTCCTTTGCTGAGTTGTCAGATACAAGTGAAGCGGTTGATGATGACGATGCGTCCGTGGATGTCACGTGGGTGCCCGCTAGAAGAGAAGAAGAACAGGGGGAAAGTTCAGATTGGGAGACAGAGAGGAGGAGGAGGAGACGAGGTGGAAGCAGGGGGAGGTCATCGCAAGGAGCTAGTGGAACAGTCAGACAGCATGCATCGGCACCCGGGGTGAGCCAGACAGCACGCCAATCAACGCATGCTGTTGCCACCACCAGAATGCCGTCATTGCAGAGCTCAGCAGTGTGGCATTTTTTTTTTGTGTGTCTGTCTCTGACAACAGCGATGCCATTTGCAACCTGTGCCAAAAGAAACTGAGTTGTGGGAAGTCCAACACCCACCTAGGTACAACTGCTTTGCGAAGGCACATTATCGCACATCACAAACGCCTCAACACATGAGTACAAGCAGCACACAAACTCAAAGCCGCCATCCTCCTCCTGGTCCAGCATCTTCAGCCACGTTAACCACTGCTGTCCTCCTTGCCCCCTCTGTCTCTCGCCTTCAGCAGTTCCTGCTCATCTGCCCACAGTCAGGTGTCTGTCAAGGACATGTTTGAGCGTAAGAAGCCAATGTCACAAAGTCACCCCCTTGCCCGGCGTCTGACAGCTGGCTTGACTGAACTCTTAGCCCGCCAGCTTTTACCATACAAGCTGGTGGAGTCTGAGGCGTTCAAAAAATGTGTAGCTATTGGGACACCACAGTGGAAGGTACCCGGACGAAATTTCTTTGCACAAAAGGCAATCCCCAACCTGAACTCGATTGTGCAAAAGGAAGTAATGGCATGTCTGGCCCACAGTGTTGGGGCAAGGGTCCATCTGACCACTGAAACCTGGTCTGCAAAGCATGGTCAGGGCAGGTATCACCTACACTGCGCATTGGGTAAACCTGCTGACGGCTGCCAAGCATGGAATTGGTGACACCACCACGACTTGCAGGCAGGCCTGCTGCCACCTCCTCTACTCCTCCTACTCCATCCTCTTCCATAACCTCCTCGACTGAGTCCTCTTCTGCTGCTGCGTCTTGCTCCACATCAACGGCACCCCCCCAGCTTCCCAGGTACTGTTCCACATCCCGGATACGGCAGTGTCACGCCGTCTTGAGATTGACTTGCCTGAAAGCAGAGAGTCACACCGGACCAGCACTCCTGTCCGCCCTGAACGCACAGGTGGATCAGTGGCTCACTCCGCACCAACTGGAGATCGGCAAAGTGATTTGTGACAACGGAAGAAATTTGTTGGCGGCATTGCATTTAGGCAAGTTGACACATGTGCCGTGCATGGCACATGTGTGTAATCTGATCGTACAACGCTTTGTGCATAAGAACCCAGGCTTACAGGACGTCCTTAAGCAGGCCAGGAAGGTGTGTGGCCATTTCAGGCGTTCCTACACGGCCATGGCGCACTTTTCCGATATCCAGCGGTGAAACAACATGCCAGTGAGGCGCTTGATTTGCGACAGCCCGACACGTTGGAATTCAACACTCCTAATGTTCGACTGCCTGCTCCAACAAGAAAAAGCCGTTAACGAGTATTTGTATGACCGGGGCGCTAGGACAGCCTCTGCGGAACTGGGAATTTTTTTGCCACGTTACTGGACGCTCATGCGCAATGCCTGTAGGCTCATGCATCCTTTTGAGGAGGTGACAAACCTAGTCAGTCGCACCGAAGGCACCATCAGCGACATCATACCATTTGTTTGTCCAACCTTGTGCAAATGGGGTCTTTCATGCTGTCGTGCCTGTTGAGGGACACTCGTATGAAAAGGCTGAAGGAGAACGACCTGTACTGGGTGTCCACACTACTAGACCCCCGGTATAAGCAGAAAGTGCCTGAAATGTTACCGAATTACGGCAAGTCGGAAAGGATGCAGCAGTTCCAAAATCAATTAAAAAGTATGCTTTACACAACGTATAAGGGTGATGTCACAGCACAACGGGAATCTAACAGGGGAAGAGGTGAAAGTAATCCTCCTCCTCCCACGACCACGCTGGCAAGGACAGGACGCTTTACAGACGTGTTGTTGATGGAGGACATGCAGAGCTTTTTAAGTCCTACGCATCGCCACAGCCCTTCGGGGTCCACCCAGAGAGAACGACTCGACCGACAGGTAGCAGACTACCTCGCCTTAACTGCAGATATCGACACTCTGAGGAGCGATGAACCCCTTGACTACTGGGTGTGCAGGCTTGACCTGTGGCCTGAGCTATCCCAATTTGCGATAGAACTTCTGGCCTGCCCCGCTTCAAGTGTCCTGTCAGAAAGGACCTTCATTGCAGCAGGAGGTATTGTCACTGAGAAGAGAAGTTGCCTAGGTCAAAAAAGTCTAGATTACCTCACCTTTATTAAGATGAATGAGGGATGGATCCCGAAGAAACTGACAGTGGGCGATACATTCGACTAAAAAAGGCCTGATGAGGGGGACTACTTAACACACCACTCCTATCTGGTGGCACATTAGATTGCACGCGCAGTGCCCCAAATTTGAAGTAGGAGGACCGACCAAGCATGTTTTTCCATCTCCCGCTTCCTAAAATCGATGCCTTATATACACGTCCCATGATAGGGGACGTAACAGGGATTAAACTGATAAGAATAGTACTACTTAACACACCACTCCTATCTGGTGGCACATTAGATTGCACCCGCAGTGCCCCAAATTTGAAGTAGGAAGACCGACCAAGCATGTTTTTCCATCTCCCGCTTCCTAAAATCGATGCCTTATATAAACGTCCCCTGATAGGGGATGTAACAGGAATTAAACTGATAGGAATAGTACTACTTAACACACCACTCCTATCTGGTGGCACATTAGATTGCACGCGCAGTGCCCCAAATTTGAAGTAGGAGGACCGACCAAGCATGTTTTTCCATCTCCCGCTTCCTAAAATCGATGCCTTATATACACGTCCCATGATAGGGGACGTAACAGGGATTAAACTGATAAGAATAGTACTACTTAACACACCACTCCTATCTGGTGGCACATTAGATTGCACCCGCAGTGCCCCAAATTTGAAGTAGGAAGACCGACCAAGCATGTTTTTCCATCTCCCGCTTCCTAAAATCGATGCCTTATATAAACGTCCCCTGATAGGGGATGTAACAGGAATTAAACTGATAGGAATAGTACTACTTAACACACCACTCCTATCTGGTGGCACATTAGATTGCACACGCAGTGCCCCAAATTTGAAGTAGGAGGACCGACCAAGCATCTTTTTCCATCTCCCGCTTCCTAAAATCGATGCCTTATATACACGTCCCCTGATAGGGAACGTAACAGGGATTAAACTGATAGGAATAGTACTACTTAACACATCTTATAATAACGCAGAGAGAGGCAATGCAGAGAGAGGAGTCTGAAGAAGAGGAGTCAGAGGAGGAAGGTGGCTTTGAGGAGGTGGAAGACCAAACACAGCAGGCGTCCCAGGGGGCTTGTTGTCATCTTTTGGTGACCCTTGGTGTTGTACGTGACTGGGTGGAGGAAGAGACCTTCAATTACATCAGTGAGGACAAGGAACGGGACATGGCTAGCTTGGTATCCAACCTTGTGCAAATGGGGATTTTGCGGTTGGGCAAATGGACTGTTTGCGGTTGTTTGCGGTGCAATAAACGGGGAGTTTGGTCTGTCACTGTGAAGCGGGCGTTACCCTTACACTACCTGATCGATAATACAACATCATACCTGATGTTTTAAAGCAGGTTATTCCAAACAATTTAGAAATGTTAGGTGATTTATGCCCTTTATGGATTAAAACCAGACTCTGCATCAACTATGTAATTTTAAATAGGAGTTTTGCCATGGATCCCCCTCCGGCATGCCACAGTCCAGGTGTTAATCCCCTTGAAACAACTTTTCCATCACTATTGTGGCCAGAAAGTGTCCCTGTGGGTTTTAAAATTCGCCTGCCCGTTGAAGTCTATGGCGGTTCGCCCGGTTCGCCCGTTCGCGAACATTTGCGGAAGTTCGCGGTCGCCGTTCGCGAACCGAACATTTTAAATTCGCGACATCACTAATTAGGTAATTTAAAAATCAAAAACATAAATTGAAGAAAACTTACAACACTGAAATATATACATCAGTTGTGAGAAAGGGTCTACCATTACACCAATTATGTCCAAGTCAGCAACAGACTTATTTATATGAGTCACAGTGTGCTAAGAAAAAGAAATAAAGTAAAGACCATTATAATCCACTTTAAAGTCGTGTTGAAGAGAAGTTGAATTGTAACATTTTCTAATAGTGGATACGTTTTCATTTAATGATGAATGAACAATGCATCAGGTATGGTTAGCTACATGATAAGGTCTCCATAGCAATAACTTCAGAATAAATCTCCTTCAGGAGATCATGTTATTCAGGAGTCAGTGGCTGGAGAATTCTTATTTATTGTGTGTCTTGTAGTCACCCCTGTGGACCAGACAGCTTGACAATATGCTTAACAGTTTTGTCAGTTTTCTTTAGCCATACAATCCTAATGTTTGACATCTAGAAAAACTATCAACTTGTTTTATTTAACTGGAGTCAGGAAACCTAGAGTAAAGCAACTCCATTATATTACACATTTCATTTCACAATCAAAGCATAATGAGAATTGTAATTCATGGAAGCTACAGTGCCAGAGCATATTTCTCATTATTTATTTAATGATCTTAACCTTATCTTAAGTTATTGCAATTATGTTATCTGAATAAAAACACTATTTACCTTTAAGATGCATTCTAAGCATCCTAAACAGTGCTCTGTCCCACTATTCTGTGAAACAATTTAAGTATCATTTGACAAAATTGAGGGCAATTGCCAGCACCTAAAGACCGCCCACTCTTCGCTTGCATTGATAATGTGAATTTACACTTCCATATTGCCAATATAATTAACGTCCAAACTGAATAGTGATCATTGCTGCATTATTTCTTGGATAATGATACCATAGATATGTGGTAGGAACTTTGCTAGTTTTGAAACATACCATTACCCACATCCCTCCAAAGCTTCACATCTTAACATCTGATGGATCCACATCTTGATATCAACCATAGTTAGCTTCAAGTAAGACCCTATGGATCCTCACTTCTGTGTTCTCTTCTACATATGTTATCTTAAAAGAGAACAATCTCCACATTATTAATAGACTGGAACCTCTTGCATATGCACAATTGGGTACACTGATTACCTGCCATATATCCACATCCATTCTTGGTCTTTTACTCCTCCACCCTAAATACAAAACACAATGTTTCTAAAAAAAAACTAACTACACATTCCACACAAAACTTGTTTTACAATTACATAGTTTTGCACTAAAGTAAGAATTGTTGGGAATTTAAAGTGAATTTTAAATTACATTCAAATTAGTCAAACTGGAAGCATAGCTGACTTCAGGAAATTATTCAGTTTGACTATGTTGACCTTATATTTAAAATTCACTTTTTTCCCTTTGAATTCATGTCAGATTCCAGATAATTCTCACTTTAGTGAATAAACCTATGCATGTATTTATTTTTAACAGTGCTCAGAGATTTACATCTACATCATTCCCTCACTCTCCAGATCTTATACAGCATTTTAACATTCCTTTCAACATGTCCATTCATGCTTAGTGACTGCAGGAAGAGGGACTAACAAGGTTAAGAGCTACTTCCTGCTCTGATTGAGTCATTATAGGGGCTCCAAAAGTTGTTTTATTTATAAATATATATATTTTTGTATAATTATATTTTATAATTAAGGCATTTAAAAATGTATGTCAGCTCCAGCTTGAGTGTGCCTTTAACACTTGATATATATTAGTTCCAATCTAATGCATTGTTATTTCACAGAATGAAACTTTCAGTGAAAGTGATTTATTGACTCATTCATAGTACAAGTAAAAGTATAAAAATAATGAGAGCATGCATTCACAGCAAAGTTTAATAATGTAAGGTGTTGATTGGAAAGGAAACTGATGTGCTTATTTTTTTTAATTAATTACATAAATTCTTCCCAATTAATATCCCTTAGTTTTTTTTTTTGGTATAAAGGCAAATCTGTAAATCAGGTGTTGTGAACAGAACAGCTTTGCAGAGTATCAGTGTTAATGTCTGTCACCTTTAAATTCCATTGGCATGATGTTTAGTAGTCCACCTAATGTGTGTGTGTGTGTATATATATATATATATATATATATATATATATATATATATATATATATAACTATAACACTTGCACATTTAATTCTTTACTCTCAACTTTTATAAAGACATATTTTCTTGTATATAAAAAAAAAGCTTAATATCTCACTCCTATGAATTTACATCACACTAGTTCAGGGGTTCCCAATTATTTTTTCCCGTAGAACCCTATCAACATTGTGGACCACATACACACAGTGTCATATACACACACTGACACACACTTAAATACACACATACTGACATACACATAGACACATACAAATACACTGATATACACTGGCACATACACACACACCAATACACACATACTGACATACACACACACACACACACACACAAATATACACAGTGACACATACACAAACCTTGACACACAGATACACACACTGAGACACACTCAGACCCACATACTCTTTGACATACACACATACACTCTCACTGACAAATACACATACTCTTTGCCAGACACACATACAAACACATATACACTCTCACTGACAAGCACACATACACTCTCACTGACAAACACACACTCACTGACAAACACACATACACTCTCAGTGACAAACACACATACACACACACTCACTGGCAAACACACATACAAATACCTGAACAGACACACACAATTTATTTATTTTTTTCAATTTAATTCCACCCAGCCTCTCTACCTTTGGGAGTGCTGGCATGGAGTCTCTATTTCCCCGGGGTCCAGTGGGGCTGCTGGGCTGAACGGCTGGCGTGCAGTCCCTAGGGTCCAGTGGGGCTGCTGGGATGAGCGGCTGGCGTGAATTTCCTGGGGTTCCTTAGGATGAGTGGCTGGCGTGCGGGTGGGTGGCGAAGGAGCAGTGATCTTTCTGCTCAGCTCCCTTGCGCGCCTCTTAGTGATGCTGGAGGCGTGATGTGATAATGGCAATAATGGACGCTGCGATAATCGAGGCGGACGGCGAGGGAGCACTAACCCCTGCTCTGCTCCCTCGCCTCCTGCCTCAATTATTGCCCCTGCCATTTTGTTTCCTGAAATTTTGGCAGAACACCATTTGTGTTCTCGCGGAACCCCAGAGTTCCGCAGAACACCAATTGAGAAACGCTGCACTATTTGCATTGTACTCATACTTACCAATAAACGTATCTGCACACCCGGTTAGACAAACAAAAATGGGTCTGTGATGAATTCACAAGGACATTATTAAAAAAAAAAAAAAACTGGAAACATTCTTAAAAAAAAAAACCTTACTATAAATACGGCAGTCATCTTGTCAGATCGTGTCTGATTAACGCCAATGCCGCTTCTATGATCTGTACTTAATGCCCTGCAAGACCCTGCAAGACCCTGCAAGACCCTAGAAGTATATGGGCATACAATCTGATTCAAAGTTACACAAGTGCCCAAGCAGCCCAAGCAGCCCAAGCAGCCTAAGCAGCCTAAACAGCCCAAGCAACGAACAAGGAAAAACTATGCACTACCTGAGGAAATTAATCTTGGTGAGAGAGCGCTATCTTCAAGTTAACCTATGCCAGTTTCAGCTAAAATCCCAAAACTTGCGTGCTTCAAGCAGTATCCTTTACCTGCCTCCTTTGCTAAGGGGTCCTTCAGGTGGAAATACCGAGCAGGCTTCGACAGTTTGTGAGTAACAAGTTTATGTGTATTCATTTATACTCTTTGGCCACAGGCCTTTAACCCCTTAAGGACACATGACATGTGTGACATGTCATGATTCTCTTTTATTCCAGAAGTTTGGTCCTTAAGGGGTTAAGGGCTTATTTCTTGCTGATATGTCTGACAAGACAGATTGAGTTTGGACTTTTTTTTTCTTTTCTTTTTTTTCCCTCCTGTTGAGATTTTCTTTTTGTTTGCTAGAAGCAGGTCTGGAGTTTTAAAAACCATGGTCTAAATACAGATGGGCTGACAATAAAACGAATAGTTTGGCAACCTGGTATTGTACTTACATTCTTACCAGTCAAACATTTATCAAAGGTCCAAAATCTCAGACACCACTTGCACTGCTTAATTAAGGTAATTAAAAGATATCTCAGTTGGAAAATTTCGAAACAGTTCAGGGCCGTTGGTTGATCACTGCCTATTACATCAAATACAGATCACGGCAGTATAAATTTCCGGTATGGGCAACCTGATCCATAAATTTGGTCTATCTCTAACTCTCCATTATATACTCCAGAATTATTAAAGAACTAATCTTCTTACACAAATAACAATATATATGATACAAACTACATTATTATAAATCAATTAACATTTGCAAAGGCAAATTCTGATATTGTAGCATATCTGCCTATCTACCTATTCTTGCAGCAACAGTCCCTACCACTTTTATTAATTTATTTATTTTTGTTTGCTGAACCAGTTATAACTTAATTACTCCCTATTAAGATGTCTTCTAAACAGACACAAGACACAAATAATTCGACCGAAACTGAGAAGAAAAATCAAAAACAAGAAAAAAGATTATCAGCCTTTTTTATACCACAAACACCTGTAGAAGGTGATGACAGATCATTTTCTGAGCTGTCCATTCAAAATCCCTAGACTAAAATAGACCAGGAAACAACCGCAAACTCGATCACTCCCAATTTTTTTTAAAATAATGTCTAGAGTCAACAGTTAGTCATATGAAAAATGAAATATATCTGAAGTTCACTGATCTAAAAAAAGACCTCTCGGCCATTAATCAGAGAATACAAACCATAGAAGAACAAGAAAAAGCAAGGGCTATGCAATCGCAAACAATAAAAGAGTCACAATATGATATGGAATTCAAAATTTATCATTTAGAAGAAAAACTCACAGATCTGGAAGACAGATCATGTAGATCAAACTTAAGATTCAGGAATATTCAAGAAGATGTCCCTGTAGAAAAACTAAGGAAGTTTTTATTGGAATTTTTTGTCTTGCTCCAACTGCCTAAAGACTTTCATGAAGACAAATTTGAACGGTGTCATAGAGTCTTCAGACAGACAATCCAAACTGATTTCCAATGTGACGTAATAGTTGCTTTTCATTCTTATAATTTTAAGAATTCCATCTTATATGCTGCTAGATCTACTAAGATAACTGAAGAAAAATTAAAAAATATCAGAGTTCTACCGGATGTCTCATATAAGACAAGACAAAAAAAGAAGATCCTTCGCTCCTATCTTACCATCTTTAAAACAACATAACTTAAAATTTTGATGGGGGTTTCCAACTATCTTAAGAATTCTATACAATGACTCTTGGAACACCATTGATAACCATGAGAAGATCAAAACTTGGCTTGAAGAAAACAAGATCATACAGACTGCTATCCCAAAAGGAAAGATCTTAATAGTCTCCAGATATTAACGAACAAACTCAAAATCTATATTAAAGCACCTTATTTGAACATCGGTGGAATCTAATGTAAAGGTGGTGGAAGAAAAGAATATATATGGCGAACCAAAAAAAAAAAAAAGAAGGAAGGTGGGGCTCTATGAGGAGGTGGAAGAAAATAGAAAAAAGAAGGACAATAAAAAAAAAAAAACAAGAAGAAGAGGAGAGAGAAGAAAACTTTTTTTTAAATTCCTTATTTTGCTGTGCATTGAGTAACAACGATGCATGTATACCACTGTAGCATTTCAAACGTTTACATATAACAAGCATTAGACAAATACTGTGAACGTGGTTATGCACATATTTTAGATTTATGTCATCATGTGTGTGTGTCTAGTGAGCTGCTTTACGTTCATGGTGGTAAGTATATTTGTCAGTTCCGTCTTTACTTGGGGGGGGTGGTACAAGGTGTGCATGTTCCGAGGGCAGTACAGGAACTTGCGGGCCTGTTATTTAGGCTCTATTGTGGTCAAGCTTAGGAACATGTGTAGGTCTATGGGGTAGACCTATAATAAAAGTGAGGGTCATGCTTGGTGAACCTCTCGAAGGAGGTGGTGCCACTAACCATGGGGGTGTCGGGGTGGGGGGGTGTGCATGTGGTAAAGTGGTATAGTATGTATATGGCTATGTAGAACCGGACGAGGGCCATACATGGCTCTATGAAACGAGTGCTGGTTGTGTCAGGGTAAGCTAGGGCTCCCTATTCCTAGGCGTCCCAGTCTCGTTGTTGCATTGTCATGTGGGTGAGGCAGATGTGCAAAAATCATAAACCTAAATAGGAAACCGAAATTATAACGTTCAAACTTTGCAGTCTATGGCCGCAGATTCAGTAAGTTCCTCGGGTGGATTTGGGTTGTGGCTGGTGGACTCAGTGTGTCTCAGTGTGTCAGGCGGATAGTCCGCTCGTTGTCTTGGCACAAATGGTATGATGTTGGCTGGGTCCCATCATTGAGCGCGGCTTGGGTCCACTAGTGCTGCTGTCCCATTCTGTATGCCCAGCGTTGAGAGGAATGTTGGTATTTCAGTCCCTGTGGTCAATTTGTGCATGGCACCTTTGTGTGAGATGAGGAGAGACCTCGGTGTCCCCCACCTGTAGGTCACTCCTGCGGCCCGTAGTAAAAGGAGAGTTGGGAATCCTCAAATGTAAGTGGGGTCCTGTTCCTCACTGCCGCCCTGATGTACCCCTTGTCTTGTGGTAAGGAACATCGGAGTATGACGTCCCCGGGCATTGTGGAAGTAGTTGTGGTTGGCGTCGGTAGGCGGTATAGCCCGGCGATGTTAATTTTTTTTGCGGTGGCAGGTGGTAGCACCATGGTTATCAGCCTTCTCACATAGTGTGGCAATTCCTCCCCAGGGACCGTAGACCCTTATCTCTATGTGGTTGCGGCAGTACCTGTCTTCCTGCGCTGCTAGGAGAGAAGAAAACTTATTTTTTTCCTAATCAGGGCCGGCCTTAGGGATGTGCACAGGGCACCATGGAGCAGGGGTCGCCGTACAGCCGACACAGCTCACACATGGCCGGCCAGGCTAAAAAAAATATTGTGGTGGGGCGGGGCTTATGTGGGTGGGGGTGGGGCTTACTGTGCGGTGGGGGCGGAGCTAAAAGTGCAGCATAACTGCTGCAGGGGAAGCAGGAAGGAGTCCCTGCTTCCCCCAACAACCAGAATCCTGGAGCTGCCTAACTTCCACCTCCTTAATGAACAAAGGTAGCTATGTGTGAGTGATTGACTGTGTGTGACTGTCTGTGTGTGACTGTCTGTGTGTGTGTGACTGTCTGTGTGTTTGACTGTCTGCCTGTGTGTGTGTGTGACTGTCTGTGTGTGTGTGTGTGGCTGTCTGTGTGTGTGTGTGTGTGTGTTTGTGGCTGTCTGTGTGTGTGTGACTGTCTGTGTGTTTGACGGTCTGCCTGTGTGTGTGTGGCTGTCTGTGTGTGTGTGGCTGTCTGCCTGTGTCTGTGGCTGTGTTTGTGTGGCTGTCTGTGTGTGTGTGGGGGCTGTCTGCCTGTGTGTGTGTGGCTTTCTGTGTGTGTGTTTGTGTGTGACTGTCTGCCTGTGTGTTTGTGTGGGGCTGTCTGCCGGTGTGTTTGAGTGGGGCTGTCTACCTGTGTGTGTGTGGCTGTCTGTGTGTTTGTGTGTGGCTGTCTGCCTGTGTGTTTGTGTGTGGCTGTCTGCATGTGTGTTTGTGTGTGGCTGTCTGCCTCTGTGTTTGTGTGTGGCTGCCTGCATGTGTGTTTGTGTGTGGCTGTCTGTGTGTGGCTGTCTGCCTGTGTGTTTGTGTGTGGCTCTCTGCCTGTGTGTTTGTGTGTGGCTCTCTGCCTGTGTGTTTGTGTGTGGCTGTCTGCCTCTGTGTGTGAGTGTCTGGGCAGACTAGATGGGCCGAATCGTTCTTATCTGCTGTCACATTCTATGTTTCTATGTCTGTGTGTGTGTGTGGCTGTGTGTGTGTGTGTGTTACAGGGTGTGAGGGAAGGGGGAAGCCGTGAATATTTTTCGCACAGGGCGCCCTAAGGCTGGCCCTGTTCCTAATTTTTTTTTTTTTTTTTAGATATATACAGTTTCACAAGATTTATAATTGATGGATCCTCGGTTATCCAAGAATTTCACAATAAGGCTCACAATACCATGACACCTAGCAGCACTATATAATAGGATAAAGTTATATATTAATTTACTATTGCAATGTTTTACTACATGTGTAGGCCTAATTCACGGTAGAAATGTATTTAAGGTTTAGCTAATAGTAATATTTTATTATAAGATTAAACTGTTTAATGAGATACAATCAACTATGAGTCACCTTTAATGGAGAGATCGAAAGGAAAAAAATACTAAGAAGAAGTTGTTTAAGATGCACTAGTAGAAATAAAAAGATGAGGAAGATAAATATAAAAAAATTAATAAGGGAATTAATTTAATAAACACAATGCTTTATCTATTATATATAAGGACAGGATTGATTTTCCCAGAATCAAAGTACACATATATTTATTTTAATTTTATTTATTTACTTACAGAATGTTTCTCTTCCCTTCTCCCTCTTTAAGGCAGAATAATCTATATTTGTAAAATTCAAGGTCAATCTATATCTGACTAACAACCAACAATAGCCATATATTGCATTATATATAGCTAAGCAGAGAACAACATGAACTTTAAAGGTTTGTAAGACATATATATTACTTAACTTCTTGGCTTTATTAATAGGCACACCTTAGGAGAGACTCAGTTTAATTAATGGCTTTTGATGGTTAGGGTTGACTAACGTATTAGGATATTAGTCTTTATTGGGTTTCATTTGTTTATATTTATTTTTGTGTTTTTTTTTCTTTTTCTCTAAGAAGATGGTCACCTCCATATGAGTACCATACAGTATTGAGATATTGAGCTGAGATAATGATCCTAATAAACATAGGTATCAATTTATTGATGCCTTGGCTCTTGCATATACTGCTTGGTCAGTTTTATTTGATCTAGCTGTGTTGTGTTTTATGTTGTATGTGTGTATGATTGCTTGGACCATCCTGAAATTGCTGACAATATACTTGTTGAAGGATAAATGTTTACATCTATCTATCAATGCACAGGGCTTAGACTCACCCTCCAAAAGGTGTTTCCTACACAATACCATGCTCAGGGTAAAAGCCCATATTACCTTTATTCAAGAAACCCACTGGAAAATAGACAATAAACAGTTATGGAATTATAGGAAATACCCGCTGGTTTATAAAGCTTCTCTCAAAGATGAAAATAAAAGGGTCAGTTGCAAATATAGTCTCTAATACACTCAATTTCAAACGTATACATCAGATAACAGATACTGCATGAAGGCTTATAATACAGGTCTGTCAAATCAATGGTCAATTTTATATCTAGTACATATTTAATTACCTAATGTATCCCCAGTTAGGTGTCTCACTAAAATATTTACTCAAGTTGACCCTATACGTAAAGGCATCTTAAGATTAGCAGGAGATTTTACTTGTATATCAGACCCTAAAATCGATAAACAGTCACCAGCTCATCAGGCCATAGATAAAAGAGTCATTAAACAATCAGCTGCTTTACACAGACTATGCAAACGTAATGATTTGTATGATTGCTGGCATTTATTCCATCCAAACAATAAAGATTTTACCCATACTTCTAAAGTATTTGGTTCCGCTGCTAGATTAGATATGTGTATGGGAGATTTAAAAGTGGTCGGGGCTCTGAAAGATATCTATATCAGAGGCAACACTTGGTCGGACCATGATATCTTAATTCTAGAATTAAAGGTACAGATTCACAAAATTCCTTTCCCTTGGAAATGAAGTCAGAAACGTATATATTCAAAAGAGAACACAGAATACATTACAAAAATGTCTAAACTATTGTTTAAAGAAATTCTACAGAGGATATATCAAAATATATCCTTTGGTGTACATTTAAATTTGTGATTAGAGGCTATTGGATACAACTTGCCAGCCAGGAACAAAAACTAATTTTTATGATTTATCAGCCAGAGCTAAGCTTGATCCTTCTCTAGAATTTTACATAAGGTTTAAAAACCAGCAAGAACAAATTAATCAATTGCTAAAACTAAAAACAGAATATAATCTTCGCAAATTGTGGATTAAATACTACTATAGAAATTATAAAGTTAAACACCTCACTAAGAAAATTGAAGAAGATCAAGGCAGATAAAAAAATTATGTAAACTTGTAGTAGTAGGCAAAGTGATTCTTACACCAGATGTAATTGGGAACTCCTTCAAAGAGTACTATAAAGATCTGTATAATCTATCATCTAACATTTTTACTGCTAGGATAGAAGAATATATAAAACAAAGCAATATCCCTAAACTCTCAGAGCAACAACTAAATCTACTAAACCAAGAAATAAATATTTTAGAAGTAGAAAAAGCCATTGACAATTTGGACAAATATAAAGCTCCTGGTCCTGATGGTTACCCTAATCATTTTTATAAAATGTTTTAAAAAGCACCAAATCTGACATTAGCTTTTAATGAAATAGCATTTAATAGAAAAGCCTCTAAGGAATAAAGACCCCACGGAAATTATTAAACAGGATAAAGACACCACGGAAATTGTTAATTATCAACCAATTATGTTGATGAATGTAGATATTAAATTGTACTTGTCAATTTTAGCAAATAGATTCAAACAAGTGATGACCTTCCTTATACACTATGATCAGATCAGGTTTATACTGGGGAGAACTTCATCTAATAATTCTCGAAGAATGATAGATATTTTGGACCTGGCTGGGAAGCAGGGTTTTCCCTCCTTACTCTGTCGATCGATGCCAAGAAGGTTTTCGCGAGAGTGGGATGGGAATATCTAGAAAATACTTTATTTGCCTTGGGTTTCAAAGGCTGGATTTTAGATGCAGTGAAGGCCCTATACACAGTTCCTACAGCTAGGATTATAGGATATTACTTTTTTACAGACTGGTTCCGATTATTCAATGGCATACGACAAGGTTGTCCTCTTTCACCTTTGTTATATATTTTTTATGGATAGAGCCCCTAGCAATTAACAATAACTCAATAAATGGCATTATGATTAATTTGGACGAAATTAAATTATGTCTTTACCCCGACGATGTGCTCATTACGATTACTAACCCCAATATTTCTTTACCCACCCTTGTGAAGGAATTTAATCATTACATTATGGTTTCTAACTATAAAGTAAATATTGGTAAAACAATTGTTATGTGCAAAAATATAAAGGAAGAAGTATTAACTGATTTAAAAAGAACATTTCAATGGAAAACTTTGGACAAAACAAGAATTTCCATATTCGGGGGTTACTATAACTGCTAACAAAAAAACAATATTATGGAGGTAAATTTCTGGAAACTGCTAAAATATACTAACAAAGTTCTAAAAGAAGGGAGACCTCATGAAATCTCTTGGTGGGGCAGAATCAACACCATTAAAGCTTATTTAATGCCAAAATGGGCATACCTTTTCCGTATGAAAATACTAAGTGCCTATTGAATTGATCAATAGTAATTACAGGGCTCAGTGGAAGTGGAACTAAAGTGTTCAAATCCGGTCTCAATAGGTTTCAAAGCCATATCTGGTCTCAATAGGTAGTTTTACGTATGATACCTTTAACCATTGGCTACATTTACTACAGATGAGCTTTTCAAATTTTATCTGGCATGGGAAAAAAACAAGGCTTAACACCATTACATTGTCAAAGTCTGGACATCAGGGCGGAGTAGGTTATCCCCTGATAAGAGAAGTGTACTTAGCAAACATGCTCGCTCATATATATAAATTGCAATTACACAAATCTAAACAAGAACCATGGTACAAAATAGAATCTTGTAGATCTAGAATCAAGAATCTTGACACTTTACTTTGGCAAGATACTAGGGTTACTTATTAAAAAAGAATAAAGATTCACTAATAAAGTATATGGGGGAGCAACTATTACTCTGTTAGCGAAAGTAATTCCTGACCTTACTTTATCCAATCGGAATAGAACTCAAAACCTAGTTAATAATGACTTATGCATCAATAATGCAATTTTATCTTTTAGCAAGATATCTACCAGATTTGAGATCTCTAATCAAGAAGTTTTTGCTTTTTTATGAATTAAACGTTTTCTTAGAGGTCATCTGTTGAAACTTAGCAATAATGAAGAAAGACATATGAAAAAACTTTTCAATGGTAAACCTGTAAACAAAATCTTTTCATGTGCAAAGGCTCTTTTGACTTCTAGATACCACTTGTTTCACCCCCAGTGCCAAAAAAGTGGGAGAATGACTTAAATATAACCATTACTTTAATGGATTGGGGTGCCTCATTAAATAAAACTAAAAAAGCTATTCATTGTTTAAATATTCTTGAAATGCATGTAAAGATTCTACAAAGATGGTACATGGTACCTAAGAGACTAGTTAAGATCTCTTCAAGATCTCTTCAATAAATTCCCCATTATGCTGGCGCTGTGGGCTCTTTAAAACATATTTGGTGGAGTTGCCCCTTGATTATTCAATCCTGGAAAATTGTATATAATACCATAACGTTTATCAGCGGTATTACCCAGAAGTAGCCTTGCTTCATGTAAATCGGGATAATATGAGTCAAAAAACAATGATTGTCACTAAACACTGCTTAATGGCAGCAAAAGTGAAGATCGCCAGACACTGGAAGATGAGTTTAACCCCTCTGCATGTACATTTTAAAAACCAATTATCTTATCAACTAGAGATGGAAAAAGGCATTAACTATAATATCAACAAGGAAAACATGATGCATGCCCTATATTTAGACATAAACAAACTGGATTGTATGTAAAAATAAAAGAAAGAAATAACAAAAAAATACAATAAAAAGGAAAAAGAAAAGGGAAAAAGGGAGAGGAAAAACTGATTGTATGCCCTTTGTCTTTAATATAGATTCTGATGATCTACTTTAACCCCTTAAGGACCAAACTTCTGGAATAAAAGGGAATCATGACATGTCAGGCATGTCATGTGTCCTTAAGGGGAAAAGGGTGGTCCATATGTGTATATGTTAGTGTGAGTGAATGTTGTTGGATAACAGCATGCCTTTGATTGTATACAAAGAAATTGACATATATTTTTATTTAAGACATATTAATGTACTGTTATTAATTGTTTGTATTACAATTAGAGATGTCCCGAACATATGCGATGTTCGGTCCGCCCTCTATTCGTCATGGAGGTGGGAGGCTCTGAGGGAGGGTCTGCTGCTGATTGGCTGGAATTTGTCTGCTGACTGTGAGGTACAGGGTCAAAGTTTACTCAATGATGACGAATAGGGGGCAGACCGAACATCGCATATGTTCGCCCGCCGCGGCGACCACAAACAAGCTATGTTCGCCGGCGAACAGTTCCCGGCGAACTGTTCGGGACATCTCTAACTACAATACTTTGAAAATGTTGAATAAAGATTACATTTAAAAAACAATTTCAGTATAATACATAATCAGCTTAATTAATATTTAAAGATTACTAGCAGAGGGCACAGATCAATAGAGAGAAAGTTCTTTCACTTTCTAAAGCTCAGGGAACTTCTACTAAAACCTATTGGAAAAATTGTAATCACACATTTTTTAATATATTATTATATGGTAATAGAGTACAGATCAATAAGGCAATGTAATTGTGAAAACAGTATTGCACAGAATTGTAATTGTGATGTAAGAATTTAGAAAAAAAGTATTTTAAATAATATGTTTATCTTTTTATTGCACAATTCTGCTCTTTCTTACTAATGCATTGCTAAATGATGGTTTGTGACTATTTTCCAGACCATATTCAATAAAGAATGCCTGTTTACCTTATGAAAATAAAAAATAAATTAAAAAATTATATAAAATGTTTAAAAATACTAAAAAAAGTGTCCTATTCTCTATCAATTTCTTATCTCGGTGTGAGCTAATATGAAACCAACCATAAGCCTTAAAAATTTAGCTCATAAAATAAACAATTAAATAGATTATTATTAATAATAATATTAATAGTAATTAAAGGACTGGCTCTTATATTCTTTCAGTTTCTCTTCATGAATAGTTTTATTTTTCTAGGCACCTGTTTACATTTTACATTTTAATATTCTTTCCTTTACACATGGTCCAGAGAAAACAATGAGGTCTGTTTAAGTGGTTTATTGCAGAACATACACTTGAATCCTCCAAGGGAGAGTCAGTACATGATCTGATTAAGGGCACTCCTTACTCAGAATTTATACAACTTCTCAGTTACATAACCTAACAAATATCACTAAGCAGAATGTATTGTTGTACGTAACCTTCTATAAGGATTCTTCATCGGAAGTCCTAACTGTGTTCAGTATAACCATGGCACCAAACATGAAGAATCACAATTATTTTTATTTATTTTTATGAATAAGTTGTATTATATTTCGATATAAAAAAAAATTCAGAAATCTTATCATTGCACAATCAGGTTCTTATACATTTTCTGGAATTAAATTTCTGACACAAACTTAACATAATTAAATACATACAATACTATACTACAAACAATACAGTCTAAAATCGAATCCTTTCTAATGTGGTTCATAGCTTCTAATCAGTTTAGATTTCTGACATAAACATAATATAATTAGATACAAAAAATTTATAGTGGCAGTGCGAAGACTAAAGAAAAACTTATTTCTAGAGTTAAAATACATTGTAGATTAAAGTTCCCTAAAACTGTCCTATTATTGAAACATTCTCTGTAATTATCAGTATTGTGAGGCTCACGGTGCCATATAAAGTACAAGCAATCCACATACATAAAAGAACATCCTAAATTAGTATTATTACTTACAATTAATATATGGTGGTGGTCAGGTTATGCACTGGGGAAGTATGGAGGGGGGTGGGGGGGGGGGGATGAAGCACCAGAAAGCAGTCATCTAATAGCTGAGATTAATAGGTGAAACCAATAGTGTCTAAATAATGTATAGTGATCATTGCCCAGTTATTTCATTATGGGTAGAATTTCCTTTTTCATAATATTCAAACAATCTAGACGTGATTTTATTATATTTCGGAATATTACCATTATTAAAATAAAACACTTTTTCCATAATTCTTTGATGGTTAATTTGAGTTAAGATTTCAGTAGTCTGAGGAGTAATTGTATTCTTCCAGTATCTTAAGATGCAGATCTTTACTGCCATTAGATATTTTTCAGATTTCATTGAACCATTAATGTTTATATGAAAAAGGAATTTTGCAGGGGTCAATGTTAATACCTTAAAGTCTAGATCCTTACAAAGATGTAATACAAAATCTTTTATCAAACTTAGATTGGGACAGTCCCACCATATGTGTTACAAAGTCCCAATTTCTCTATTACATCTCCAGCATTGATCTGTGTAATGTAACTTAAATTTGCATAATCTAGAAGGGACTAAATACCATCTATTTAAGATTTTATAAAAATGTGTATAAAAATATAGTTGACACAAATAGTGACCATAAAATCTTCAATTATATAGATACACAAATACTAGTGTATCTATATAATTAGATACAAATAGTGACAATAAAACCTTTAATTATATATATACACAAATACTAGTGTATCTATATAATTAAAGATTTTATGGTCACTATTTGTGCCAACTATCTTTTTATACACATTTTTATCTTTACCTGGCTTTTTACCAATTTTATTGTGTGCTTACAAGACTATCCGAGGTGGGGATCATACCACCAATGCTGTCATCAGAGTGCAGTTGGCCTGCACTACACTTGTAAGTACATTTTTATTTCATTTACAACTCCATACCCTGTTATAACAGAGAGCACTATCAGCTGTCTTTATATATCCCTTTCCTGAGAGCTGGACACCATTCCCTCCAGAAGACAGCCACCTATATATCCCATAAGCGGGGATCATACCGCTGTACGCTTGTTATACCTGAGCTGGCTATAGCTCTCCTAAATGTGAGTTTAATATATATATATATATATTCATATTCTCACATATATTGACCCACTCAGTCTATACGATCGGTCTCTTATTTGTGTCTTCCATTTCACGAGAATAATCTAACTTCTATAAACAGTGAGGACACCCCATCACCAAAAGCACCTTAAAAGACACTTGTCTCTAGAGTGTAACTTCAAATTATCCTGGACGGATTTATATGCACTTACCAGATATACTCGAGTATAAGTCGAGTTTTTCAGCACATTTTTTGTGCTGAAAAACCCCAACTCGACTTGTACTCGAGTCAATGTCTGTATTATGGCACCTTACATTGCCATAATACAGACAAGGGGCTGCTGGGGGCTGGCAGAGAGCATTTACTTACCTTTCCTGCAGCTCCTCTCAGCTCCCTTCTCCTCCAGTGTAAGTCTCACGAGAACCGCGGGGTCAGAGCGTTGCCACGAGTTACCGTGGCAACGCTCTGCGTGGCCGCGAGACTTACAGTGGGAGCTGACAGGGGAGCTGACCGGACCGGCGCGGAGGAGAAGGGAGCTGACAGGAGCTGCAGGAAAGGTAAGTAAACGCTCTCTGCCAGCCCCCTCCTACATAGCCCATCCACTGGACCACCAGGGAATGAGAGCCCTCCTCCCTGGCCAGCTAACAAGCAGGGAGGGGGGACAAATACAAATACATTAAAATGTAAATAATAAAATAAAATATTAATATTTAAAAATAAAATAAAAAATACTAATATAACAAAAAAATAATATTAAAATAATAATTAAAAAATAATAATGACAATGCCAACCCTACACCAAGGCTCTACATCACATACACAAACACACTCTGCATCACACACACACACTGCATTCATACACACACTGCATTCCTAAACACACACTGCATTCCTAAACACACACTCTGCATCACACACATACACTGCATTCATACACACACTGCATTCATAAACACACACTGCATTCATACACACACTGCATTCATACACACACACTGCATCACACACACACTCTGCATCACACACACACTGCACTCATACACACACTGCACTCATACACACACACACTCTGCATCACACACACACTGCACTCATACACACACTGCACTCATATACACACACTGCATTCATACACACATGGCATTTATACACACACACTGCACTCATACACACACTGCATTCATACACACACTGCACTCATACACACACACTGCATTCATACACACACACTGCACTCATAAACACACTGCATTCATACACACACACACACACACACTGCATTCATTATATTCACACACTGTAAATAAATATTCAATAAATATAATTTTTGGGGGATATAATTTTATTTTGAAATTTACCAGTAGCTGTTGCATTTCCCACCCTAGTCTTATACTCAAGTCAATAAGTTTTCCCAGTTTTGGGGGGTAAAATTAGGGGTCTCGACTTATATTCGGGTCGACTTATACTCGAGTATATACAGTACTTTTTATATATATGCTCTATCTATATACTTGTTTTTATTTCCTATAGTCTACACTGATACATTTTGGCGCAGCCTTGCACTATTGTTGTTGTTGTTTTCTACTTCATTGCAAAAGGAATTGAGATTTCTGGGTAAGTAAGAGTTAATATTATATTGTCTGCAAATAATGTTATTTTTTGTTCTATCTGACCTGTTGGTATTCCTGAAATATTTATGGACTTCCTAATGTATGCTGCTAATGTAAGAGGTTCAATAGAGAGAACGTATTGCAGGGGGGCCGAAGGGCATCCCTGACGTATTCCGTTCCCAATATTGAACCACAAATTTTAGCTTTGGGGAAAGTATACAGTACCATGGCTAGAGCTTTAAAAGTTCCTACAATACCAAATGCTGTCATTGTTGCATCTTGGAATTTCCAGTTGACATCGTCGAACGCCTTTAGGCATCGACCGCAATATAAACAGTTGGTAGGTTTTCCTTAACAATCTTTAAATTTAAATTAGCAGTTTTCCAAAGATTGTCAGCCCCTGATCTTCCTTTTACAAATCCATATTGGTCATTACTTAATAATGGAATTACTTTACTCAATCTACTGGCTAATATTTTAGATAGTATTGTTACGTCTAAGTTTATAAGGGATATTGGACAATAGTTTGTAATAACATTTGTATCTTTCATTGGTTTAGGAATAGGTGTTATTGTAGCGCTTAGTAACTCTGAAGAAATTGACTTACAATTATTTAAAGTCTTCACTAGGATGTGCCTATATTTGTTGTGTGATGGATAGCGAATAGAAGCAAAAATATAAACATTGGTGTTTCTCACATTTGTCACAGTGCAGGAAAATCATCTATGCACCAAAAACACTTTATTGAGCTGTTGTGGTTTTGGGGCTTTGAGTGTCCCTTTAACTCCTCTTTAATAAGAAACAACACTTTGTTCCAAGATAACACACATTGAAACTGAGTAAGAGCATATTTTTTAAATGGATGGACTTTGTACATGACATTGGTAATTGTGAATAGGCAGTAAGTCTCTGTTAACAGCCTGGTCTTTGAACAGGTGAACAGGTGACCATGTATAACACAAAGCAAATGCATTATTTGTACCAGAAATGCAAGCTTATTGTATTGTTAAATTCAACTTGCCCTGACAAATGTTAATGATCAGAAAAACAGATGTAACTTTATATATGTTACTGTTGCCAAGTTATTAGATATAAAAGCTATACTATGGTGTCCAAAGGTAAAGATGGCAGCTCTTGTGGGCAAGGATGTCAAGAGAAGCACTTTAAAATAGATGTTTGTGCATTTGTATGCATTTTATATAATAAACAAAAAGTCTATATTACTTGTTATTCTTTTATTTAAAAAAAAAAAAAGGAAAAATACAAGGTTTTTTTAAGTGATATATTTACTACCCTTTCATACTGTAACAAAAAGTGCACTGCAGGGAATGGGTAAATAAATAAACACCATTAGATTGTTTGTGACTTGTTTGGAAACCATGAGATGTTAAGCTACATAGTACAAACCCTGGTTAATAAAATGCTGATACTACTTTCTATCAGAGTTGTTATAAAAAAAAAAAAAGGTTGTTATCAGTTAAACACCAAGAATATGTTTGTCTATTAATAAATCTGCTGTTGTATTATTATTAATCACGCATTTCAACAAAATTTAACAGATAGATATAAAGTTCCTTAAATGCATCTGGTTTCACACAATGGCTAAATACAATAATTGTATTATTTATTTATTTTTTCTACACATTTTCTACCGAATTACATATCAAATAGATATGTTATTAATGTATTTATAAAACGTTCGTTCCTGTGTATAATTAAGTTTGAAGTCATATTGTTATATTGTTTTGGTGTGAATAAATGTTACAGACAAAAAATATATTTTGGTGTGGACATATTTAATCTCCCAAGTGACATTTAATTTAGATTTTTAGAAGTTTTTAAGAGCAAGTTTTCTCAATTCCATTTAGCTTTGAAATCTTGTCAATGAATGCATTACCTGCTAAATCCTTTTCTTCCATTTATTTCTTGAATGGTAGAGAACAGCTATAATCATATCCAGTAAATCATGTGTCGAGAAAGTTCAACCTGTGATGGATGTAAACAACACTGAAAAACTATTTTTCTTTTTTTGCAGCAAACAGAAGATTAGACTGTATGCTAAAAAAGCTATTTTGCAGTTATCATAAATGTTATATATTTTTAATATAAGTAATAGATTGCTAAAATCTTCTGTTCAGAGAAGAGTGAGTTAAGCTATTATAACTGGATGGATTACTGCAAAGAAAGTATTGTTAAAGTGAACCTACAGTCCTAAAAATATAGTCCAATATAGTCCAATAGTCCAATATTTTTTCGGGGACTATCAGGGCTATTCACTATTACCCGATTTTGTCTGTGTAGACAAATTCTGTTGAAAATGTCCAGATTCCAACCGCATTAGAATTGCGTCAGCCCAAGAGAATTTGTTGCAGTTGTCTAGAAAAATTTGGTGTCAAGGTTAAAATTGGTACTTTTGCATCCAAATCCAATACAGAGTGTAGGATTCAGAGAATTCATAAAACACTGATTTTAAACTGAACAGAGACATGGCAAGATGTACATTCACAAGTTATCATTCACTTGCTTTTTTCAAGCAACGTCACTAATTAAATAAAAAATATAATCAAATCGCAAAGAAAATTTATTCAGAATTTGGACTTTAATGAATAACCTCATATAAGTGTCCTATTGTTGTGATCTCTGTCAATCCCGCACACACCCCCCCCCCCCCCGCACACCCCCTCCTATTAAAAGAGTGTTTATTTATCTTGTTTTCAGCACTGAGACATCTCTGACGTGGCTGCCTGCTGCACCACCTTCTTCTTTGTAACAATGTCTGCTCAGGTCTTCTGCAATCTTCTCAGAGAAGCATTGAGAATGAGATACTCATACACAGCAAATCCCAGCATTCCTCCAATTAAATGCTGCTATGAGAAGGGACCGAGAGGCACTCAGTTCTGGAGGCGCCTCTAGTGGCTGTAAGGAAGACAACTAGAGGAAGACAACTAGAGATCTATTCAACTCTTCAATGTAAACATTGCTGTTTCTACAAAATGGCAATGTTTAAAATTTAAGGTTTAAACCCTTAAGGATGCATGATGGAGGATGCAGTCCGTCATGCTGGGGAAGCACTTAACGACGCTAAAATTAACCCCAGATCGCCTCAGTGCCAGCGATCGCGGGGTTAACGCGGTTGCTGGGTGCCCCCGAGTGAGTGGCAGACCAGCAATAGCAAATCGCGATGTCCCAGCGCATGTGATCGCTGTGACAGCCAGTTACAGCATTCACAATGCTGCTGGGATATCAGATCTGCCTCCCTTTACCTCTTGTGGGTTTTTGAAGTGGAGAGAGAGATGGATCATTGTTACATTGTGTCCATGAACAGAATAAATTGTCTGAAGAGGTTCCAAATCCCCTTTCCCCTGTTCTTTTTAAAAAAAAAAAAAAAATAATAATCCTTTCCCTGCTGATTGATCACTGATTTTTTTTTTTTTTACCCTCAGGGGTTAAATTAGATATTTTATCGGGGGGCGGGGTCTGACCTGCAAGCGGAGCAGTCGCATGGTGGATGAGCTCCCACCACACAGACTGGATACAGGGAAATACTGGCTGATACCAGGCCTGAATTGATGCCGGGGTGTGTTACCCATGCTGGGGGCACCCTGGTGAATCACCCGATACTGGATCCAAGTGTTTCCCGCAAGCGAGAACCCAAGGTGACAGGCAGCGGCCTGCGGTGGACGGAGCAGAGGTGGGACGGCCGCTCTCCTCGCCCCTACGCCGGAGGTACTGCAATTCTGATTACCCGCTCCCCCCCCTTAGGACCGGCGGGGGTGATCCCGGTCCAACCTGTCCTGATAGCGGGGCTACAACGCGAGCAGATGGCAGAGCCTACACGGCAACCCCAAGCTACACGGGCTCTTAAAATGGCGGACGCCACGTGCGCTCAACACTGCCGCACAGACAGCCACAGCATAGAACTCATGGCACGACTCGACGCCATACTCGACGCCTTTTGGGCAAAGATGTCAACCAGGGAGCGTTATACTAAATCACCAGTGCACAAACCCAACGAGGAACCCGTACATACTAGACACGACTGCACTGGCCCTCGACTAATGGGACCTAAAAGATGGCGCCGACGGCGGAGATCCCATCTGCTGAAACGCAAGCAGGCCAGATCTCACCACGCTACGATCACTGCCCTGACGGGCCCACAAGTTCAACCCAGATCCTGCCGGAAACGGAGACCCGAACAGCAAGCAGCAACTAACCAGCCACGATCCCACATGACGCCAGGGAAGACCCCAAAGCACCAGAAGGTGACCCCACTTGCCTGCATCGTCAGAGCGGGCTTCCACAGCGACGGATGGACGAGACAGCTGCTGGAGCCCACAAAGCTGCACCTCGCGGTGCCTCACCAGGACTCTCAACCATCCTTAACATCCTTCAATGCTCAAGGTATCGGCTGACAGGGAACTCACGAACTGAGACATACAGGGGTACAAGCTTAAAGCCTCTCCTACTATAGACGCTGTCCATACTATACTGACACCTCTGGAGTAGAGACTTTCCGACGAGATTGATCTTTAAAGTAATATACACTGTACACCCGTGTCAAGTGTTTCAACACCTCCATGATAGTCATTCATTAGCATTTCATCTGTATATGACTTAGCTCGCTACCTATGCTTTTTTTTTTTTGTCTAAATTGTATTACCAGACAATACCAGTCCTACCATGATTATTAGGCATGTTATACTACACGTTTATAGCACTGGGCATGGCCTGCATACCCCAGCCATACTAACTAGCTTTGCATAGCTACCTTCTAGTATCATATAAGTTTTAATCCTGTTATATGGTTAGATGGGCCTCATACCACAGGCATCAGCGGGGTATGTACTGTTATGTTATCCTATTGTCTTCTGATGTTCACACACAATGATGCATAGCCTGTTAATGACAAGCATATTAAACACGCACGCGCCATGTTGGCCATAGTTTAGCCTTAAATTTCCCAGCCACCCTATCTGGGCTGGACTACGGAACCGCTGAAAATACTATAACTAAGCTGCTCTACTTAATAATTGTTTAGCCTGTTCGCGAGGTATCGCATGAGACAGCCCTGTATAAGAGACGTCGTATTGTGTCATTGCTCAGCCTGTATACTCCGACCTTACATGACTCCTTAACCTAGTCTTAGCATGTATTTACGTATCCAGCAACTGAATAACCGTTTGACGTAACCTTAATATTCTACACAAAAATGAGGCTAGCACTATATAGAGACGATATGCCTTACATTGTATTATCCCTGCTTGTTTGAAATTTTATTGTCTCCCTTCTTACTTTCTGTACCCACATACCTTTATGCCTCAATAAAAAAGAGATTTACAAAAAAAAATTAGATATTTTATCAATTTGTGATTTAGTTAGTTGGGGTGGGTAGAATTTAGTGGAAATTGGGAAATTTAGTGATAAACTAAACTAGGGGTGAAAAGTAAAAAAAAAAAAGTTGAAAAAAAATTAAAGTTGAGTTATTTAGTTAAAGGGAAACTCCAGTGCCAGGAAAACGATCCGTTTTCCTGGCACTGGAGGGTCCCTCTCCCTCCAACCCCCCAATCCCCGGTTACTGAAGGGGTGAAAACCCCTTCAGTGACTTACCTCCTGAGGGAGCGGCGATGTCCCTCGTCGCTGTCTCCGCCTCCGCGACGCTCCTCCTCTTCATTGCGTCGGCCGGTGGGCGAGACTGATCTCGTCCACCGGCCGAGGGGACCTAATGTGCATGCGCGGCAATGCCGCACATGCGCATTATGTCTCCCCATAGGAAAGCATTGAAAAATCATTTCAATGCTTTCGTATGGGGTTTTGAGCGACGCTGGAGGTCCTCACACAGCGTGAGGACGTCCAGCGACGCTCTAGCACAGGTTTCCTGTGCTAGAACCCAGGAAGTGACCTCTAGTGGCTGTCTAATAGACAGCCACTAGAGTTGGAGTTAACCCTGCAATGTAATTATTGCAGTTTATAAAAAACTGCAATAATTACACTTGCAGGGTTAAGAGTAGTGGGAGTTGGCACCCAGACCACTCCAATGAGCAGAAGTGGTCTGGGTTCCTGGAGTGTCCCTTTAAAGTTTATTATGTTTAGGAAGTATAGCGCAGAGTAGGCTTATGCCCTTTTAGCGGCCGACTCAGAGGCGACAGAGAGTGACGCAGGGGACAGGGACTATGTGCCAGATACTGTAGGACCATCAAAAGAAATCGCTGATTCCCCTGATGCTAAACATGACACAGATGACTGGGTACCCCCTAATAATTTTTCACCAGACATTCCAGAGTTCACTGCCAATCCTGGCATACAGGTTGACCTGTCTGGCTGTAATGCGCTGGATTGTATGCAGCTGTTCTTGGGGTATGACATTTTTGGGGAGATAGTCACCCAGACTAATATGTACGCTGAGCAGTATTGCCAGGAAAGAGAGATGGTACTCCACCAGTGTGCCAGAATTGAAACAATTCTGGGCACTGACAATGTTAATCGGGATAATAAAAAAGCCCACCATTAGAATGTATTGGTCTAAAAACCCCATTTGCAATACCCCCATTTTTTCCCAGACAATGAGTAGGCCCATATATGAAAACATACTGTGATTTATGCACTTAAGTGATAATACGATGTGTCCAGCAAAAGGTCATCAGCAGTATGATCTTCTATATAAAATACGCCTTCTAATTGTCCACTTTAACAAAAATATTGCCACTGTTTATACCCCCAAAAAACATATTTCTATTGACGAATCCCTCATGAAATTTAAGGGAAGACTGGGGTTTAAACAGTACATGCCATCCAAAATATCCCGATATGGGATCAAATTTTATAAGTTGTGTGAAAGTGGCAGTGGCAGTGTATACGAAGAAAGAGATAGCCACCTTGACTCCCAGGTTGCCCAGATATAGTAGGGACAAGTGGACCTAATCATGCCTTTACTAAACAAGGGATATCACTTGTATATCAATTATTTTTACAACAGTATCCCACATCTAAAAATGCTGTACTTTTTTGAGACCATGGCCTGTGGCACTATTCGGAAGAGTCGCACAGGTTTCCCAACGGCTCTAGCAGAAAAATAATAAAAAGGGGGAAACAGCAGCTCTCTGCCAGAATGAACTACTGGCACTAAAGTATCGTGATAAAAAGGAGGTGTTCATCCTAACCACCATTCATGATGAACGCACTCGCAAGGTCGCAGTTCATGGCAGAGTGGATATTAAATGGGTGCCAGTCTGCATACAACATTACAATCAGCATATGGGGGGAGTTGACCTGTCCGATCAACTGATGCAGCCATATTTGATCATGCGAAAGACCAGGGCATGATACAAAAAAGTGGGCATACATATAATGCAGATGGCAATCCACAATGCCTTTGTAATTTTAAAAAAGGCAAATGCTGGGCTGAAATTCACGTTCCTTTCATTTCAGTTTCAGCTCATTTCTGGGCTGCTTGAGTGCCACAGAGAGGGACCATCAGTGGAGCCTAGTAGAAGAATGGAGGCAGGTCACTTCTGCTTCAGGATTCCACCAACCCCCAAAAAGAAAACCCCCCAGAAAAGGTGCAGGGTGTGTTACAAGAGGGGAGTAAGAGCTGAGACCAGTTATTACTGCCCTGATTGCCCCTCTCAGCCTGGCCTATGTATTGGCCACTGTTTTAAAATTTTCCACACACAGGCCGAATAAGTAGACCAGTTTTGCAGTGTGATTTTAGTCATCTGTCTGATTGTTTGGTCACCAAATCTTGGCTTTGTCTCCCGTTTATCCTGTCTTCTCTGATCCTTGACCTCGGCTTGCCCTATCGTTGTTCCGTTTCTCTATACTCCTTTGACCTTTGTTTGTAACTTGACTATTCTCTGCTTGTATAGCCCGGCCATTCTAAAGACCGGTATTACAAGTTTCTCTCTCTCTCTCTCTGTGGTCTGTCTGTGTGTTTTGGTTCCGGAATCCATGCTAGCGTTGCCCGTGACGCAGATGAGTGGGTACTACCCACTGATAAGTTTACGCCAAATATTTCCCTTTCACAGCAAATAGTATGCAGTTGTTCATAATTTTAAAAATAGATGTGGCCTTTGAGAGGTAATTTGCAATCATGTGCCGCTAAAATGAGACTTAGACCCAGCATCCGCTTTTGAAAAATATGAAATTGGTGTGTCTTACATGTGCCCCTTTAACATCCACATTTCCCTGAAAAAGGTACACATGGGGATATTGTTGTACTAAGATGACATAGCTGAGCAACATATTAGGTGTTATACTGCCGTAGCACACATAAGAATTGCGCATGGGCCCAGCGTCAAAATTCAAAGTTTGGTAAAAACTGATATGGCCCGGTCTCCAGTGTGCCCCTTCAACATCCACATATCCCTGAAAAAGGTACACATGGGGGTATTGTTGTACTAAGACGACATAGCTGAGCAACATATTAGGTGTTATATTGCCATAGCACACATAAGGATTGCAAAATATACAGTAACAAGTGTGTGTCAAAAGGCAGAAAAAGGCAGAAAAAATGCTAATATAAACTTTTGTGTGGCAATTTTGTTTTCTTTTATGGCTATTAAGCTTACAAGACAAACATACCAAATTCTAAAATCGCTCCACCTTACACGTTTATTCTACACCTTGTGTTTTGTCCCCTGTAACTACCAAAAATTTTTTTTATTTTTAATTACTTTCCTTAACCTGCACTAATTATGCACACATTATTATTGCTAAAACTGTAAAAAAAACTATATTTTTATTTTTTTTTGCATTAGTTTGTATTTTTTTTAATAATAAGTAAGCATTTATATATGTATATGTTACATCAAATTAAAGCCTCTTTTGCCCTTTAAAAAATGGTATATAATATGTGTTGGTGCAATAAATTAGTAAAATGCAAATTGCAGTTGAATGTAAAGAGCAAAAAATGCAAAAATTGCTTGTATCCTTAAGTGCAAGATAAGCTATTGAAGCTTAAGGGGTTAAACAACAAGGCCACCGCACACAGACCACTTCATTAAAATTAAGTAGACATGTGCAATTCGTTTCGGTCCGAATATGAATTCGGACGAATTGCGGGCAATTCGGACATTCGGGTACTTCCGAATGTCCGAATTGCTGAAGTGCCCAATTGCCGAAGTGCCGAATTGCCGAGGTCCCGAAGTTCCGCAATTACCGAATTTCCGAAGTGTCGAAGTGCCGAAGTGCACAAGTTCCGAAGTGCCGAAGTGCAGAAGTTCCGAAGTGCCGACGTTCCGAAGTTGACGAAGTTCCGAAGTGTCAAAGTGCCAAAATGCCGAAGTTCCGAAGCACAGTATTGTCTAAGTACTAATATACTTACCCAGTGAAAGAAGAAAAATGTTACATTGCATACAATTTTAAATAAAAAGTATACAAACATAGCCAGGATTCACCTGTAAGCATTTGCAACACTTACAACAATCAAGTAACACACATTCATATAAAATATAAGTTACTTAGCCAGTCAGTGTAATGACAGGAATAAATAAGTAGATAACTCCCGAATTCCCACGGTATTAGAGAGCTATCTACTAAAAGGCTGAAAGACCTGAATTGGTCTTTCAGCCAGATTTACTATACCGCGAGTAGGGGCATGTCTATTAAACAGTGAGCAGCCTGTGGTTGCTCACTATTAAAAAAAATAAATAAAGGTCCCCCTCCCTGAGCCCCCACCCCTGAGCGGCGGGTGGGGGCCCTAAATTATAATAAGAGGGGACACCTAATGTCCTACCCCCTGACCCCCACCCCTGTGTGGTGGGTGGGGGCGCTAAATACTAATAAGGGGGGGACCTAATGTCCTCCCCCCTGGCCCCCACCCACAGGTTGTTCACTGTTTACTAGTATTAGTTTAGTATTAGTAAATTTGGCTGAAAGACCAATTTAGGTCTTTCAGCCTTTTGGTAGATAACTCCCTAATACCGTGGGAATTAGGGAGTTATCTTCTCAGGGGCTGCAATAGAAGTCCCGAAGTGCCAAAGTCCCGAAATTCCGAAGTGTCGAAGGGCCGAAGTTGCCGAAGTTCCGAAGTGCTGAAGTGCCGAAGTTGCCGAATTTCCGAAGTGTCGAACTGCCGAAGTTCCGAATTGCTGAAGTGCCGAAGTTCCGAAGTTGCCGAAGTTCCGAAGTGTTGAAGTGCCGAATTGCCGAAGTCCCGAATTGCGAAAATTCCGAATTTCGGAATGCCGAACCGAACCAAACATGTTCCCCATGCACATGCCTAAAATTAAGTGTCTGGGTGAATATATTGTCCTTTTAATTGACTAACCAAATTATTCAACGGTTGTCTTGCAAAGTATATTCTTTTAGGGCTATGTAAAGGTGCAAATCAGACAACTATGCATAAATACAGGATGTAGGTTAGATTATATTAAAGGGACATGCCATTTAATATACAATATACAATTTACAATTATTTTTTAAACCAGAAAGCAATCACTTTTAAACAAATATACAAACCAAAATAATTGAGAAAAACATTAAAAAAAGTATTAGATGATAAACTTACTATAAACTTGGTCAGATTGCATTATTAAGCACTACTGTCAGCTAGGGAAGTATCTTCAATGATCCCCCCTCCCTCTTACCCACCCATTAATCCGATCCAGACCAGTCCATTAGTTACTGAAACAGAGAAACCTGATGAATGAGCCTTATCATAAATCATACTGACCAGACTACCTCTCTTCTCCCTGTCAGGATGTTGCAAGATGAAGAGATCTGCCAAATGCACATGTGTAAATCTGTCAGGCATGCCCATTGCACTTTCCAGCATTCCTAGGGATAAGACACTGATTGGTTAGATTGTCCCCCCTCAAGTGGCCATGGAAAGCATAAGAAAGAAGAAGCCGGTAACCATAAAAAAATCATATTTACCTGATTTTTTCAGCCTGCAGAATGAGACAATTGTCTCATTCAAAGCTAAACCTTTTAAATGAGGTATTTGTTTTAATGGGATGCATGTACTTGTAAATATAGTTAGATTTGCTGCATAGACCCGCCCTTTTTGTCCCACCTTCAAAGTGTGTTGCTTCTCTAATACATAAACTTGTATTTGACATCCTCACATGGAGTAATATGACCAAGAATGGCTACACAGCAAGTATTTATATGAGTTATAGTTTATTTGCCAGCTTTCTACTGGCCACATTATGCTTTCATAACATAGGTGCTAATAGTCCCACATTTGCTGTGACACGCCCGCATGTCGGGGGTACTGTCCCAGCAAATATAGGTCCTGGGGACCTGTTCCGATTTATGACATTTCAGGTAATTTTCAAAATGCAGGAATGGACTAGGCACTAGAACAATTCACAGAACACATCAGCAGCACTTCAAGCATGGACTGCTGACAAGTAGACTCTCCCCCTTGACAGGCAAACCCGCCTCCTTTAATGAGAAGGCACACTCTCTGTGTGCCTGCTCTTTATCCTGCCCACCTCTATCTTGGATCACCTTACTGAAGAGACAAGTACTATACAGTGGAGGCTGGTAATTTTTTTTTCATATGGTCGAGTGCTAGGCTCCACCCCTGTAACTGTAATCTCCCTCCATAAACTTTGCCCCTAATCTGTTGGACTCTATCCACTTAAAACAACTTTATTTTTATGAAGCAATGTTAGTGTATAGATCATGCCCCCAGAGGCGGCTCTCTAATTAGGTGATAAGGCCTCGCGCTGATGGGGGCCTCGCGGCCACCTAAATCACCTTAGGGCAGTGTGACATGTCGGGTCCTCGGTCAGAGACCTAGAGCCCGACACAGGAGGGGGCCCGGTGGCTTGCCCTTTATGCCGCCGGGTGCGGGGCCCCTCCACACCGCCTGCCCTGGGGGAGAGCCAGCCTCCAGTCTGCAGCTCTGCCGGGTGCAGAGCTGCAGACTGGGGGGTCTCGCGATTTTAGCTAATCAGAGCATTGCCGTGGTAAACGTTCTGACTGACGATCACAAGACTTACCATGTGGTCCGCAGCTCTGCACCCGGCCCACCAGACCACCCGACCACCAGGGATACAGTATGCCCACCGGACCACCAGGGAATATGTTTATTATAAAGGTTCTATCACAGCCTCCCTACCACCCTCTGCCCCCCTACCAACCTCTGCCCCAGCCACCCTCTGCCCCCTACCATCCCTTGCCCCCGCCTTCCTACCACCCTCTGCCCTCCAATACCCCTACCCCACTCTTTTTTATTTTATTTTATTTTTTACTTTGGGTGTTAGTGGGGTCCTCATGTTTGAATTTCGCCTAAGGCCTCACAAAGTCTAGAGCCGCCACTGCATGCCCCTAAAGTCTCGCTGTTCAATATTCTGCCATTTAGGAGTTAAATTACTTTAGTTTTGTTTATGCAGCTTGTAAAATATGTTTTTGGTCAAATATTAGTTTGATTTGTCTATATCTATATAGATGTAAACTTCAATATAAATGTGACTATTGAAGGATTAAACAAATGGCTGTTTAACTCTTTGCTATGTTCATTACCTCTAGGCCTCAGATAGTATTAGAGGTACAGGGATATGCCCAATGTAAAGAGAGTTTTTCACCTAGCCGTTTACACAAGCCACCAGGTCATCTGGCAAATTGGCAATACATAAAATGTAATTTCTTTGTTAAAATAAATGATAATTGCAATAACAGAGGTATAACCAAGGAAGCAGTGTAATTAGTGAGACAGTAATGTAAGCAATTAAGATGAGAGCACAGAGAATTCCATCTAAGCATCTCTCTTACTAAGTTATGAAGATCTTTACCAGATAAGGACAGTATTCCATTATTATTGCTGTATGCGGTACAAAAGTCTTTTATGCCTAAGAACAAACATTATTGGAAATTCTGAAGAACACAGTGGTGTGTTATTGTTCTGCTGAATTACTGCATCAAAAGCAAGTCAGTTTACGGCACATGCAGACATATATTAAAGGGAAACTATAGAGCTAGGAAGTGTAGTGCCCTATATTGCCCCCCTCATTTCTCCTACCCATAGCACTGAAAGGGTTTTGTCACTTGCCTGATTACAGTGCTGGGTCTCCTCTATCGATGTAGGCTGGCAGGGGACCCAATGTGCATGCACAGCGAAGGGAGCTATTAAATTAATACCCTTTCGGGATTTACGTATTTAGGGTACCAAATTAAGGAGCTGTTTAGTCGACAGCTCCTTTTTTTGTATCCTCATGGCATTTCCACAAGAATTAGGGAGATATCTACAAAAAAGCTGAAAGACCAAAATTACGAAAAGCTCTTCCTTTTCTTAATTTTGGTCTTTCAGCCAACTTTACTAAAACTAAGCAAAACATACTTAGTATTAGTAAATAAAGAAGGTTAAATCCTCCCTCCTGGGCCTAACCCCTGTGTAACGAGTAGGGACAAGTATACTAAACAGTGAGCAGACCGTGGCTGCTCACTGTCATAAGAAAAGACCAGCAGTATTTCCAAGGTATAGGGGTATGATTCTTGCTTTGGGTGTGAGAAGTCCTGGGTTTAACCCCTTAAGACCGCAGCCAAATGTACAAGTTGTGATCCAAAAAAACGTAAACAAAACCTGGCATTTGCGCTATATGTCTGTCCAACCATAATTCATCTCTTTCATATTAAATGCACCCCCCATTATTATATATCATTTTATTCAGGGGAAACGGGGCTTTCGTTTAACATCAAATATTTAGGTATGGAACATAATTTAATATGAAAAAAATATGAAAAAAATGGGAGAAAATAAGAATTTTTTAATTTTTTTTAGTTCTACGTGACATTCTAACTGTGAATGTCATAATACTGTTTGCTTTTACTGCAATACAATACACACATTTGTATTCAGCGATGTCTCGCGTGTAAAACACTACCCCCTATGTACAGGTTTTATGGTGTTTTGGGAAGTTACAGGGTCAAATATAGCGTGTTACATATTTCAGTATTTTTACATTGAAATTCGCCAGATTGGTTACGTTGCCTTTGAGACCATATGGTAGCCCAGAAATAAGAATTACCCCCATGATGGCATACCATTTGCAAAAGTAGACAACCTAAGGTATTGCAAATTGAGTATGTCCAGTCTTTTTTAGTAGCCACTTGGTCACAAACACTGGCCAAAGTTAGTGTTAATATTTGAAAATGCAAAAAACTAATTTGAACGCAAATTTTGGCCAGTGTTTGTGACTAAGTGGCTACTAAAAAAACTGAACATACCCTATTTGCAATACCCTGGGTTGTCTACTATTGCAAATGGTATGCCATCATGGGGATAATTTTCATTCCTGGGCTACCATACGGTCTCAAAGGCAACCTGGCGAATTTTAATGTGAAAAACTGAAACGCAAACCTTATATTTGACTCTGTAACTTTTGAAAACACCATAAAACCTGTACATGAGGGGTACTGTTATACTCAGGAGACTTCGCTGAACACAAATATTAGTGTTTCAAAACAGTAAAACGTATCACAACAATTATATCGTCAGTGTAAGTGCCATTTGTGTGTGAAAAATGCAAAAAATGTCACTGTCACTGACGATATCGTCGTTGTAATATATTTTACTGTTTTGAAACACTAATATTTGTGTTCAGCGAAGTCTTCCGAGTAAAACAGTACCCCCCATGTACAGGTTTCATGGTGTCTTGGAAAGTTACAGAGTTAAATATAGTGCTAAACAATGTAATTCCCTGAACTTTTGGCCTGGGTTGGCAGGCAGGTCCTGCAAATTGTAATTAATAAAATGACCTAATTATGTAAAATTATTACATAAATATATGCGTAGAATTATTATATATATATGTGTGTATATATATATATGTGTGTATATATATATGTATATAATTTTTTTTAATTATTTTTATTTATATATAGGTATATACATAGTGATATATACGTATATACTTATGTATATAGATATATATATTATTTCGTTCTACATGTATTTTGATATCAATATATATATATTAATTTTAAAATACAGTTAGAACGAAATTATGCATGTTTATATATTTTTTATCTATTTTTTTTTATTATTTTTTTATTATTTTTTTATTTATTTTTTTAACGTATTTATATATTTATTTATTTTTTTATTATATATAAATATATATATAATGAAAATTATATATATATTTAATCAATATCATTGTACGTGTATTTTGATATTAATATATATATATATAATTATGTATATATTAATATTAAAATACATGTAGACAGTGTATGTATATTTATGTGTATATGTGTATATGTGTATATATATACTTAGATCATATATATAATAAATATATATATGATCTAAGTATATATAATCTTATTTTTACACTGTTTTAACTGATTTTATTTGAATTTCAGACAGCAGGGGGAGTACCTGTCATTACAGGCACTCCCCCTGCTGGCAATGCCTTGGACGGCTATGCCGTCCATGTGATCGCGGGGTCCTCGCAAGGACCTCGCGATCACATGGCCCTGGGCGGCTGAAGAGGACGCAGGGGGACTCCCTGGGCTCCCAGGTAAGTCCCCCATACCGCGATCGCCGGCGTGGGATCGCCGGCGACCGGGTAAGTACATAAGATCGCAGGACGTACTATGCCGCCCTGCGGATTTTAGAGCCACCAAAATAAGGACGGCATAGTACGTCCTGCGGTCTTAAGGGGTTAAATCCCACACCAGCCCAAGCAATTAAAAACAAAGCGTTTGTCTAGGGATTTGATTTTCGCTTTGGATGCGATAGGTCCTTGTTTCCAATCCCGTACAATCCCAAGCAATTGAAAACAAAGTATTTGATGGCTTCAGAGAGGCTACTGTGTAAACTCAAAACATTGCCTGTTCAACTCCAATAAACTCTGCAGTTTGGAATAGAGTCCATGTGTGGCTGGATTTTTTTTTTTTTTTTTAGTCTATAAGAAAAGACTAGCGACTGAGCAGCTACTGCAAATGTAATCGAGGGACCTGGCACCGACCAAGTGTCCCTTCCAGGCCCCACCACCCGAAGCCAAGGATTGAAGCTCTGATATAGATTGAGTGGGGGGGGCATAGTGTCCACTGGCAGCCGGTGGAGGTCCTAAATAATTAAGTGGGGTGTTGATCTATTGTCCCCACCAGTCACCACCCATTGGCGGCAGGTGCGGGTCGTAAATAATAAAATGGGGGGTGGACCTATTGTCCCCTTAGCCTTTTCCCATTGACGATGTGTGAGGGCTAATATAAAAATAATCCTCGCCCTGTGACTAGGGATCCCTAAGACCCTAGTCACCTCCACCCAGTGACAATGGATCCCCAAGCCCCTAGTCCACCTCAAATGAAGAAATACCCTACCTATCTCCTCACCATTAGAATAGTGAGGGGAGCAATAAACTAAATACCTGAAAAATAAAAAAGTTATATTTACCATAAGCTTTTTTTATTCCATCTTCTTTTTTCAGCCCTAAAAAAGACCAAATAAAAATCCAAAAAGTTGTGTACAACTAGTAAAATAAATAAATAAATAAATAAAAATATCTATCTATATATATATAAATATATAAAAACAGAAAAAAATCTCAACAAAAAAATAATCCATTTTGACCCCACAAGGGCTCCGCTCAGACTGAGTTTGCAGGGCGGAGAAAGCCTTATAAAGCTTTTCCGTGCCATGCAATTTGACTCAGGCTTAAGCCTACCAGAGTGCTCTGAGAGGTAAATCATTTGTCTTTTGTATGAGTGGTCAAATAACCACAATTCAGATGAAAGTGTGTTTGTCTGAAAATGAATGCCCAAGTCTAGGGTGCTTCATTATTTGACTCATGGGTTACTTCCATAGGTTGTTAAGATTAATACATTTAATTTATATAGCATGCATGAATGTAATGACATAGAATGACATGCAATACATCACATCTTAAATATACTGCACTCTGGACACATTTGTGTATCCAAGCGGCCTGCCAATGAAGTATTTTGCTGAAAAAGCAAAGTGTGTTGTACCTCTTATTAGATTCATTGCATTTATGCCTGAATCATTAATGGCCCAAGAGAATGGAATGTGCCATGAAATTAAAATTCCTTACATCTGTCCAATAAGCAACATAGAACGTGATGGTAAATCTCATGTAAACAAAATTAGAGATGGAGTGTGTTTCTTTCATGTGGCATGGTGTCCCAAAGATAATAAAATAAAAATGCAAATCAGTATATTTACAAACATAAGATTTGTGCAGAGAGACTAATATCAGCACAGTATTTGACTCAGTGCTAAAACATTCTATTTGTTTAATAGTCTGTCTGCTGTGTTTATATTAATGTGCCAGTAATGTTTTTAAAGCCAGCTCTGCACAGATGATAAAGTCACGCCATGTATTAAACATTGTAATACACAGTGAGACTGACACTGTACAGTGTGCATGGCTCTAATCTCAGGGACTCTGTACTAGGATATACATGTACTGGAACAGCTTGAGGTTACTGGGAGTTTTACTCCTGAGGAGGAGCTGCATTTCACTTCTCCGCTCTATCAGTATTATTATTATTATTATTATTATTATTATTATTATTATAAGCATTTATAACAAATTGTGCAGCATTTAGAAGTATAGAAAGGGAATTTAGAGGTGAAGAAGGACCTCATCAGATGAGCTTACAATCTGGCCAAGACGAATATATATCATTAGGTATCTTACCCAAGAAAAAAACAAAGAAAAACAAGTTACCTGCGCTCTCCCCATATCCCTATGTATTTTTAAACAAATTGAGTTTTTTTAGTTACCTCCAATGGCCATGAGAGCCCACCTGCCAACATCAAGGCAGACCCTCCCAGGTGGGTCCTAACTCTAACCATTCACCTTGCTTCCTTGAGCTTCTGGCAAAGATCTCTAATGAGACAGAAAGGGGTATTTTTTATATACACCCCTATATATTATTAACCCTTAATAGGGAACACATATGATGGGTGGCTGCACTGTAACAAGGCTGAGTGATACAAAAAATGTCTGCATTTGTGTCTTACCCAAGAACACTTACTGATGAGGTGGTTACCACTGATCTAACCAACCAATACACAAAGAGGCTGAATGAATAACACAAGCTGTAAACGGCAACTGCTGACCAGGAGTTTAATTCCCACCGATCTTGTGCACACTGTCAGACAACTGCAAATTCTAATACAAGCTATTATTATTATTATTTATATAGTGCCAACAAATTCCACAGCGTTGTATCATTAGTATCATTTTGATCACCAACTCCATGGTATAAAGTTAACTCCTTAGAGGGTCCCAATTGTACCCCAATAATGAAAGCATTTTTATTTAGGCTATTTAATTGTCATGATATTGATTTATGTATATCTTTGGTTTTCCCAGTTATATTTAATTATTTATTGTTTTAACTATTTGCCCTCTTCTTTAACTATTTGCCCTCTTCAAAATATTGCAGATTTCTGTGGGTTATTTCTACTGGCTTTGTTTATTTGTGAATCTAGTGAAAATGTGGTGTTTAGTAAATATGCAGATCATAGATTTTATCTGGTGTTCACATGTTAGAACTGTTCTTGAAGCAGATGCTGGATGGAACCCAAAGAGATACACTGATTTGGTTAATTGCGAGCAGATTCAGTTAGTTTAATCTGAATTTTGCTAAAACAGATTACATTTTGTATTTAGTGAATATCTCTGCATGTACCTTGCTGGAAATAAGTGCCTTTGGAAAAATGAAAAATACACATTTAATTGTATAAGTATCTCTTACTAGAATGTCACTTCAGCATTCAAACATTTATTTTGAATCACAGACAATTTATTGTCTTGAAATATTCAGAGAACACTTGGACAATCTTGAAATGTAAATGTAATGGAGTTCTGTTGAGCATTTTCAAAGCGACTGCAGGAAATTGATAGGAACTATTTTTAGAAAGCAGTATACGTGACCCACATTTATATTGTGTTGTAGAAACACCTGGTGCATGTCAATGGATATAACATTTTAAAAATACTACTTACCGTTACTTATCAATATTTTTTTAAAAAGATCCAAATTTATCATATTCTTTTTACGTCATTCACTGTGGTTGCATTATGATTTTTGTGCAGATTCTCCTGGGACTGATAGAGTGTTCCACTAAAGGCTATTATTTGATTTATTCTGCTCTTTATTTTTAGCAAGTTCTTTTTTAGTCTCTCTTTAGATTTCATCCTTGTTTTTTTCTCTCTCTCTCTCTCTCTTTCTCTCTCCCTCTCCCTCTCTCAAATTATTTTCTAGTTCAGCAAACGATGTGTTGAATAAAACCAAGCTCTTTATATTCTATTCTTTTTTCAGAAACACTTTTGATTTTTTTTTTTTTATGTATTTTTGCAGGTTTGTCCTTCCCAGCCTATCCAACCAGTGGTAATTCCGAAACCAATTCAGTCAGTTCCGCATGTTATACATACGCCAATTCAACCAGGTTGCCCTGGTAGAGGCAAAATGGCAAAATTGTTAAATCCAGAAGAGATGACATCACGGGATTACTACTTTGATTCCTATGCTCATTTTGGGATTCACGAGGTAAGAAAAAGATAATGATTTATAAACGTAGTTGGCCTTGATTCTATGTAACCTGTAACTTAAATACAAAAAAGATAAGCAGTGGGAGGGATAAATTAGTAAGAAGAGGCCTGAAAGAAGAGGTTAGTGATTGTGGGACATATCAAGTTGCTGATAAAAAAAAAAAAACTTTAATATTTGGCAACACTTTTTTGTATATAGTGCAATACAAATGATTCAAGAAAATTTCACATGTTGCCCAGGAGGTTCCCAAACAGGGAACATTTTTAAAACTGAATAAGGTATTTAACTCTGCCTATCATTGTTATTCTTATTATGATTGCCATTTATATAGCGCCAACAGATTCCGTAGCGCTATACAATATTATGAGAGGGGGGATTTAACTATAAAGGACAATTACAAGAAAACTTACAGGAACTATAGGTTGAAGAGGACCCTGCAAAAACGAGCTTACAGTCTATAGGAGGTGGGGTATAAAACACATTAGGACAGGTGATGCACTACAGTAGATTTTGAATTTGCATTAACCGGTGGGGAGTTTTATTGTGTTCATTAGTTAGTCCTAATTAACTAAGTAGTCCTATGACTAAGGACTGAGAGATCTGAAATATAATTAGGATGTAAAGGGGTTTTCGTATTATGCTCCCCCTGTGATGTTATACTTTTGTATGTGCCAAAAAAAAACTTTTTCTATTTTGGTGAGTGTTAGTTGTGAGTGTGCTGTTTGCTATGTAGCGGTCTTTACCTGTTATTAAGGATTGGTACTTCCTTGCATGGTGCCTCCCAAAGGTATCTGATAAGAAGAGATTGTTTCCTAATGTCTCATCTTCATTTATGTATTACAAATCTACTGGTTGTTGCTGTATCCCAATTCTAATTTGCCCTAAGTGTTTTTTCTACCATGCTGATGATACCTGGAAAGCCAAAACTGGGCAGTCCATTTATGGTTTTTGGTCATTGGTCCTTTTCGGATCACAACCCATACTTTCCTCTAAGAAGCTCTGTTTAAAACAATACTCTATTGCTAAGAGTGTCTGTACAAATACAGAATTAATACTGAAACACAACACCTGTCTGTGCTAACATGTTGAGCTAGGAATTCTTGGAGAATTGTGTAAACAATTTATGTAAATCGCATTGAGATATGTAGAGGATGCACAACAGTACATTTTGAAAGAATATTGCTAGGGTGGCAATATTCTAGGTTGGGTAAAACATGTAAAACAAAATAGCCCTGGAGCATGATACTAATATGTTGATTAAATATAGTTGACATACTCAAAGTATCCACATGTAAAAAGTCTGTTACACCTTGAGTGGATACATTGCTGATCTTTGACAACCGACGGACCCAATTTGTTATTTGTATTAATTATATTTGTAGGTCTACCTGCTAAAAGGACAACTATATGCACCAGACCACTTCAGCTCAATGAAGTGGTCTGGGTGCCAGGCCCCCCTAATTTTAACCCTGCAGCTGAAAACATAGCAATTTCAGAGAAACTGCTATGTTTACACTGCAGGGTTAATCCAGCATCTAGTGGCTGTCTCCCTGACAGCCACTAGAGGCCGCTGCCGCGATTTATGCCGGAGTAAATCGCACTTATTTGACATTGGATGTCTTCACGGAGTCCAGCATCAAATAAGATCCCCATAGGAAAGCATTGAGTAATGCTTTCCTATGGGCAGGTTTGAATGCGCACGGGCCTCTGGCCGCGCATGCGCATTCGGCACCACTCGGGAGCTAACGTCGGCGGGGGAGGAGACAGGTTTGTTTTCCTGGCACTATAGGATTATTATTATTATTATAGGACCCTTTAAATATCTGTGAGCAAGTTTTGACTTGTCTGAAATGGATTCTTTAAATTAAGCAAATACATACTCAGAAGATCACTATAAATACATAAACATTTGAACAGTACAAAATGTAGGGATGGTGAAAACTATTCTTTAAATAATAAAGATACCTGTAGGACCCTGCTCAACTAATCATTTATGGACCTGCTATACTGAACTTTTTTTCCTTTAGAATGCAGTTTATCAGATATAGCCCTTGCCTGGATAATTTAGGTCCATTTAAAAGGAACAGAGCGACGAGCCTATATTTTACAGCCAGTAAATTGTTTAATCATTTTGAATGGACAGAAAAGGATTTCCTATACATGCCCTGATAGTTTTATCATGTGTTCATCTTTATTTTACATCTCCAGCATATAGTATACATCTTCTGGCACATCTGTAAGACTTTCCTTAAAAAATATCACTAATGAGTATAAACTCCAGCAGTTTACTTAATGGGAAACTTTTTTGTATCCAAAAAAAAATAAACCCATTCCTTCACAATGGATATCCGTGTTGCCGTATCTTTATGAGATTGTTCTTTTCCATCTGTTCTAATATAATGTTATAATAGGGTGAGATAGGTGTTTCCCCCCAAACCTTAATAAAGGTACAAAACAACAACAACACCTGCAACAAAGTGTAAACAAACACACAATGTCTGTAAAATAATAATACAAAACATAGTGTATACTGTTTAAGTAAAAATAATAAAAATGAAGTAAGTGGAACAACTCACAAATTGCAGAGCCATGCCAGTCTCTGTATATTAAGCCCAAGGGTGCCTTTCCAGGCTATAATCGAATCTCCATAGGCCACTGGTATATAGATGGACCACAGAACAGCAGATGAGGATGCAGCAGAGGATGAAGTATAAAGATGTATTAAAGGTAAGTAAAAACAAATTAGTAAAAAAAATATAAATATAAAATATAAAAGTCTTCCAAATAAGAAGACGCGTTTTGACTTTTAAAGTCTTTCTCAATGTCTCTCAGATCTCTGTCTCTCAGAGATTCGATTATAGCCTGGAAAGGCACCTTTGGGCTGAATATACAGAGCCTGGCACTGCTCTGCAATTTGTGAGTTGTTCCACTTACTGCTTTTTAATTATTTTTACTTAAACAGTATACACTATGTTTTTTATTATTATCTTACAGACATTGTGAAGACTCCCTTATCATTTATATACATAAGTATTATCATACTGTACACATAGGCGTGCGCACGGGGTGTGCCGGGTGTGCCTGGGCACACCCTAATCCCCGCGGCACGCCTATGGATTGAGTCCTGCAGGAACGGAGTTCCTGCACTTTTTTTGTGCAGGAACACCGTTCCTGCAGGCACTCAGCGCCCCCCCTTCCTCCCCCCATGCCCCCCTGTCATGGATGGGAAGGGGGGGGCAAGAGGTTATGGACACACCCCCCCCCCGGTCGGCTCTCTCAATATCAGCCGCGGCGAGGGAGCTGTGAGCTTTCTGCTCCCTCTCGCCACGCGCTGCTTGCTGATGCTGGGAGCCGGAATATGACATCATATTCCGGCTCCCAGCTACAGGAGACAGCCCGCGCGGCAAGAGGGAGCAGAGAGCTCACAGCTCCCTCGCCGCGGCTGATATTGAGAGAGCCGCCCGACCCACTGGACCCCAGGGACAAGTCCACGCCAGCACTCCAGGTAGGGAGGCTGGGTGGACATTTTTTTAATAAAAAAAATAATAATTTGTGTGTGTGTGAATGTGACTGTGTGTGTGTGTCTGTGACTGTGTTTGTGTGTGTGTGTGTGTCTTTGACTGTGTATGTGTGTGTGAATGTGTGTGTGTGTGTCTGTGAATGTGTGTGTGAATGTGTGTGTGTGTGTGTGTGTGTGTATGTGAATATGTGTGTGTCTGTGAATATGTGTGTGTGTGTGTGTGTCTGTGTATGTGTATCTCTGAATGTGTATGTGTGTCAGTGTATGTGAATATGTGTGTCTGTGAATGTATGAGTGTGTCTGTGAATGTGTGTGTCTATGAATGTATGAGTGTGTGTATATATATATATATACACACACACACACACACATATACATACACACACTGGAGTGTATATTATTTTTTTTGGGGGGGTGGGAATCTTGGTTCCCACACTTTATTCCCCAGGACTTTATTCTCCCCTGTCGGCTCACGCAGAACCGGCGCTGAGTGTCGGCTCTGCTCTAAGCCTCCATGGGCCGGCGGGGAGATCAAAGATCTACCTCACCGGCCCACAGCAGCATGAAGGGAGGCAGGAGAGGACCCGGGGAGCTCTAGACAGCAGCTCCGCCAGGTTCCTCTGGCAAGATCTGAGCGCTCAGATCTCACGAAAGTTAACTCTAGCCCCGCAGGCTAGAGTTCACTCTCCACTGGACCACCAGGGATGGCACATGGAAGCAAAGATCCCCCCTCCCTACATAAGGTAAGAAGGGAGGGGGGATGTTTACTAATCTGCCCCCACCTCCACAATCTGTCCAAACATACAGCACACACACACACATACAGCACCCACACACAAAAAGCACCTACAGACATACAGCACTCTCACACAAACAGCACACACACAGCACCCTCACACACACATACAGTACACATACAGCACCCTCACACACACAGTACACTAACCGCACCCTCACAAACACACACAGCACCTTTACAAACACACAACACCCTCACACACAGCACACTAACAACACCCTCGCAAACACACACACACAAACAGCACCCTCAGAAATACATGACACCCACACACGTCACACAAACAGCACCCTCACACACACAGCACCATCACACACACATCACACAAACAGCACCCTCACACACACAGCACCCTCACACAGCACACTAACAGGACCTTAACACACACACACAAACACCCTCACACACAAACAGCACCCTCACACACACACACACACAAACACCCTCACCCACATAGCACACTACTAGCACCCTCACACATACACACACACAGCAGCACCCTTACACACACCACCCTCACACAGCACACTAACAGCACACACACACAGCAGTGTATGTATATATGTGTGTGTGTATATATATATATATATATATATATATATATATACATATACATGCGGCGTGTGTTTGTGCTTTAGGGTGCACACCCTAATGCAATAGGCTGCGCACGCCTATGACTGTACAACTATATTCAGTCTGAAGGGTCCACCCCTACTCGGTGTGATTGTTTACACTTTGTTGCAGGTGTTGTTGTTGTTTTGTACCAATCAATATAAATGTCGACCAGTGTCAGTATATAAGTATTTTGAGTGCAAATACTGAGAAAAAGAGGAGTTCTGCTTCAATCAATAGTTAGCAAAAATAGTAAATAGCTGTAATATATGCAGTATATGGCTATACCATTCCATTGGCTGTTTGTTTGCCCCTTACCCCAAACTTAACCTAGTCTCTGAAATACATTTACAAGTATTTCCTCACTAAATAGAGAATTTTTTTAAATTTGTCACACTTTTTATAGTTTGAAGAAATCATTATTTTTTTCCTGAACCTTTATATAATTGATTTCCTCGTCTTATTTTTTACCCTTTTTAGTCAATAAGCACTTTGAAAAAGTACATATTTTGGAGCCATATTTACCAGGTTTCTTCCTTATTTCTCTTGATTTCCTTGGTGCACTGAATCATGTCTTCCTAACAGTCTAGTTTTTTTTATATTTACGTTTTCTTGTAAAACATTTTTATTTCTGCATTTAAATTGGAACTCAAAAATACAGTTTGATAATTCGGACCTAATTTTTGATGATTCAGATATTGATTTGATATTCAACATATGATATGTGGCACAAGCTGTTCTTTAATTTCTACAACTGATAGATCTATACCCTAAACTGGCAATATACTGAAATAAAAAAATGTTATAAACACAGCTGAAGTTTTTTTCCCCAGCTATTCAATTATTTTCAAGTCTGTTGTCAAATTTAAACTACTCACCTTTTAATGAGTAATGCACATTTATTGCAATAAATAATAATGCTATCCTGTGTTGATTTTATAGTGTTATAATATGGTAATATAATAGAGCTTTCTTAAAAACAAAAACAAAAAATGTGTATTCAATAATACAAGGATGTAGTGGTATTATCTTGTGTTCTTTGTTTGTGCATATTTATACCTTGGGAAATAAAAAAGTAATGATCAAATATAACTTATGATAAATTCTGATTCAAGTTGAAATTAGTTTATATTGAGAAAATATATCTTAGCAGTGGATAATTAACCACAGTACTACTATAACCATGGAAAGACATCAAGACATCAAGACATCAAGAAGACATCAGTTAAATCTAAAATAAATGCAATGAAGAATCATGTTGAAACATAAAATCCAATTTACAATATGAATGTCATTGTAAAGGATGTCAGCAATCATCCAAATGTATTTGATTTATCATTTACTGGCACATACATTTGCTTAATGCATCTAAACAGACAAGAAAATGGGAAGAGAATAATTTGAATATCAATGCTATTATTTATCCAGCATTTCAGAGCAGTGCTGCATTACAAAACATACAAACAAACAAAACAAATAACAGTAATAAATGAACAGATGTGAACCAATTCCAACCAAAACTGTCTGTATGTTTGTTTGTCTGTCTGTCAACCTGTCTCTGTATGTCTTTTAATTTACCTGCAAATCTCAACCAAATCTACCTGTCTATCTACCTATATTGCATCTTTATACTGAACAGATCATATCATAATACAATAATTTGAATTTACATAGCTTATATATAAAAAGATACAACATTATATATTTATATTTCATTACTAAATGTTTGATAAGTATTTACATTTTCTTAAAAGCAGTAATATTTAAGGTACATATGTATATAATTGTTAAGTAAATATGTCTGTCCATCTATCTATCTATACATCCATCCATTCATCCTCCCACCACTGAATCAATATGACCCCCAAATAAGTATAAGGGGGTTCCGCAAGTAGGTGGAGGGCATGTCTACTAAACAGTGAACAGTTGAGAAGTAGACCTAAACTGGTCAAATGAAAAAGGGCGCCCCCTAGTGCATAACTATACATATGTACAACGAAATTGTAAAACGTAACCTTTAATGGTGACTGTAATAAAAAACTCTAGTAGAGAGTTTGAGAAAGAAAATAATAATAAACTTAAAATAGGAGGATAAGTGTCTAGAAGGGGATAATAATCCTAAGGGTATCACCTAGAGGATGTAGAGCTAGATAAAGCTAGAAATCCCCCCAACCTGTATAGTCCATCTCACAAAAGCAATCCCTCCTGGAATTACCAAAATATAAATGAGCCGCTTCTGTAGTCACTATGTACAATCCCTATATACAGTGCTTGCTTGTAGCAAAAAATATGTGCACACTTAGGAAAAAACTGTAACAGAAAATAGTGATAGAAGGGGTTCACGTGATTAAAAGCTAGTCTGAGTAAAGTAAATAGAAGGATACATTGTGGCAGTTTGCATTACTTCTATTGTAATTCTGTCACCGGGGGACGGAAAACAAAAAATGGGAGGAAAAAACCTGAGATCTAGTAGACAGCTCTGAAAAGAGACTGACCGGCAATGTAAATTGCAAGATCTGACGAAAGGTTAATAAAATCCCCGTCACCCACAGTTCCCCCGTCCCCTTATCTAAATTGTACGAAGGTCCAATGATATTGAACTGACTAGCTGATCTTACAGAGAGACTATACTGGTCGGTGTCCAAACTTGAACTATCCTTCCTACTGCTACCTAACACGTGTTTCGGCGCTGCTAAACGCGCCTTCGTCTGAGGCTAAACAGTGGGTCAAAGCAACGGGAGCTCCTTAAATAGCCCACTACGTTTGATTCATGCTGGGAGTGTGTGTGCCGCGTTCGCGCCAGAATTGGCCGATCTACTAGATCTACTAGATCTCAGGTTTTTTCCTCCCATTTTTTGTTTTCCGTCCCCCGGTGACAGAATTGCAATAGAAGTTATGCAAACTGCCACAATGTATCCTTCTATTTACTTTACTCAGACTAGCTTTTAATCACGTGAACCCCTTCTATCACTATTTTCTGTTACAGTATTTTCCTAAGTGTGCACATATTTTTTGCTACAAGCAAGCACTGTATATAGGGATTGTACATAGTGACTACAGAAGCGGCTCATTTATATTTTGGTAATTCCAGGAGGGATTGCTTTTGTGAGATGGACTATACAGGTTGGGGGGATTTCTAGCTTTATCTAGCTCTATATCCTCTAGGTGATACCCTTAGGATTATTATCCCCTTCTAGACACTTATCCTCCTATTTTAAGTTTATTATTATTTTCTTTCTCAAACTCTCTACTAGAGTTTTTTATTACAGTCACCATTAAAGGTTACGTTTTACAATTTCGTTGTACATATGTATAGTTATGCACTAGGGGGCGCCCTTTTTCATTTGACCAGTTTATGTCTACTTCTCAACTAACACATGTATGTGAGGGTTACCCCCTGTCTTGGTCGCCCCTAGACACACACCCAGTTGCTTCCCCTTCGGGGTACCCAACTACTCTATAAACAGTGAACAGCCAGCGGTTGTTTACTGTAAATAAAAAATATCAACTAAGGAGCTGCCCAGTCACTAATAAAGATTTCATCCCATTGAGATGGGTATATAAAAAACTAATGGGGACCTGGCCCTTGGTATGTCACCCCATGGGCACTGGTTCGGGGCTTATGTCACCCCCTACCCTTCACCCTTGGCCTGTGGATGGTGGCTCTATATAAAAATTTAGGGGAGACGTTCTGTAGGGGGGGGGGACTTAAAATTATCTGGGGAAGGTGGCACATATTTGTCCCCAATTCTCCTGCCCATAGGTTGGGGCCATTATTTAATAAATGGGGGACATACCAATGTACCCCTTAGTCTCCATCCATTGGCAGCATATGCTAGTGTCCACCATCTCACTCATGGGCTTTTGGTGGATGGAGGTTAAATCAAAAGAGGGTGGACAAGCTACTCTTCATCTCCCTACACACGTCTGTCCCCCAACCTCCCCACACATGAGCTTCTGGGGGGGTATTAGTGACATAAGGGTGTGTACATGCCATTGCCAACTCCCCTCCCCCCAATAGGGTGGACCAGTTTTCCCCAAGCTCCTAGCCACGCCCCAACAATAGAATAAAGTCCTACCAACCCTCCTCACCCTAATAATAGTGAGGTCTGCTATCTCTGTCTATCTATCTTTACTGTACTTTAGCTATTTTGGTGTACCCATCTCCCCGGTTCATTCCCTTTTTCACACCTCCAGATCTAAGCAATACTGAATCTATCTTTGTCATCAACCTGCAACTTTCAGGTACTGATTGAAGGTTGGAAGATGCTTCATCTCATTAATTCTTACTTTGTGACCATATCATCATTTATTACTTTAGCATTGTTGCCATTTTTACCTGTAGTTTGCCACTGTAATTTTCTGTGCATGCAGTTTTTTGTGTTTTTTTTTAAATTGAATGTATTCCACCAATATTGCATGTACACTGTTATTAATATATTGGGTGATAGAATTTGGTTGGTAAACATTTTAATGTTATACAACAAATGCCTCTCTCTTTTCTTTGCCCCTCTTGGTTGTAAATACCTTCATATAACTGTGTCTTATCTCCATCCCTGCTCACTTTATGCATCCACAACAAAGCAATACTTAAACTTTCCAGTTTTTTTCTAAGCACTTCATCCACCCACTCGTCCTTCCTCCCACCCACCCAGGTTCCTACTAAATTTATAGCATGGTCTTTGAGCTGTTTGAGAGTCTTACTTGACTCGAGTATAAGACTAGGGTGGGAAATGCAGCAGCTACTGGTAAATTTCTCAATAAAATTAGATCCTAAAAAAATTATATGAATTGAATATTTATTTACAGTGTGTGTGTGTATGAATGCAGTGTGTGTGTATGAATGCAGTGTGTGTATGAATGCAGTGTGTGTATGCGTGCAGTGTGTGTATAAATGCAGTGTGTGTATATAATGAATGCAGTGCAGTGTGTGTGTGTATGAGTGCAGTGTGTGTGTATGAATGCACTGTGTGTGTATGAATGCAGTGTGTGTGTATAAGTGCAGTGTGTGTATGAATGCAGTGTGTGTATACATGCAGTGTGTGTGTATGAATGCAGTGTGTATATGAGTTCAGTGTGTGTGTGTTTATGAGTGCAGTGTGTGTGTGTGTGTATGCAGTGTGTGTATGAATGCAGTGTGTGTATGAGTGCAGTGTGTGTATGAGTGCAGTGTGTGTGTATAAATGCAGTGTGTGTGTATGAATGCAGTGTGTGTATGAGTGCAGTGTGTGTATGAGTTCAGTGTGTGTATGAGTGCAGTGTGTGTGTATAAATGCAGTGTGTGTGTATGAGTGCAGTGTGTGTGTGTGATGCAGAGCATTGGTGGGGGTGGGCATTTTTTATTATTATTTAATTATTATTATTTTAATATTATTATTTTTTCTTATATTATTTTTTTATTATTATTTTTTTATTATTAATATTTTGTATTTTTTTTTTCGTCCCCCCTCCCTGCTTGTTAGCTGACAAGGGAGGGGGGCTCTCACTCCCTGGTGGTCCAGTGGGTGCACTGTGTAGGAGGGGGCTGGCATGAAGTCTCTGCGAGACTTGCAGAGGGAGCTGACCTGGGAGCTGCACGGACCGGAGGTGAGAGAAGGGAGCTGACAGGAGCTGCAGGAAAGGTAAGTAAATGCTTCCTGCCAGCCCCCGGTCCTTGTCTGTATTATGGTAATGTAAGTTGCCATAATACAGACAATTGACTCTTGTATAAGACGAGTTGGGGTTTTTCAGCACAAAAAATGTGCTGAAAAACTCGTCTTATACTCGAGTATATACGGTAATTACGTCCTCATTTCCTTTGCAACAAGTAGCTGCAAGTCTCTGTTAACTTCCTTTACCCTTTATCCCCCTGCTACCTCATGTCTCCCATCCCCATTATATCCTTTAGATTGCAAGCTCATAGGCTATCTAACTACAGTGAGGAAAAATGTATTTGATTCCCTGCTGATTTTGAATATTTGCTGGTGGGGATGGTGTTCTTGGGGTCATAAGCAGCATTCCTCCTCCTCCAAACATGGCGAGTTGAGTTGATGCCAAAGAGCTCGATTTTGGTCTCATCTGACCACAGCACTTTTACCCAGTTCTCCTCTTAATCATTCAGATGTTCATTGGCAACATTGAGACCGGCCTGGACATCTGTACATTATTTTGTGTTTCTTCCATTTGCAAATAATCACACCAACTGTTATCACCTTTTCACCAAGCTGCTTGGTGAGGGTCTTGTAGCCCATTCCAGCCTTGTGTAGGTCTACAATCTTGTCCCTGAAATCTTTGGACAGCTCTTTGGTCTTGGCCATGGTGTAGAGTTTGGAATCTGATTGATTGCTTCTGTGGATAGGTGTCTTTTTTATACAGGTAAGAAGCTGAGATTAGGAGCACTCCCTTTAACCCCTTAAGGACCGCGGACGTATGAGGTACGTCTGACATAAAACAGTTCTTTAGGACCGCGGACATAACTCATACGTCCGTGGTAAATTTGAGCACTGGAAGCGATCGTGATCGCTTCGAGACGGTCTAAGAGCATTACACCCCACACTGCCGTGGACCTGAGTGATCGCTCCCCCCAGAGTGATCACTTCTGGGTTGCCGCACGTGGAGCCCAGCAGTGTGGAGCAGAGCATTGGAAAAGCCTAAGGCAGGCCTCCAATGCTCTTCCTGTACTGAGTGCCTCAAAGGGTTAAAACAAATAAATAATACAATTTTACAAAAATTAACCCTTCCTCTCCTTCCCTCTCCCCCCATGTACTTACCGATCTATATATATATATATATACATACATACATACACACACACGTATTATATATAATATAACTTGAAAAAAAAAACACATTTATAAAAAAAAAAAAAAAAGAAAAAATGCTAACTTTGGCCAGCGTTGCTACTACAAAAGACTATACATACCACATTTTGCATACCCTGGGTTGTCTACATTTGAAAATGGTATGCCATAATGGGTTTATTTTACATTCCTGGGCTACCATATGGTCTCAAAAGGCAACACAGACCCAGCAAACCAATCTGGCAAACTGAATTGGGCAAGCCCTATATGGCGTTTTCAAAACACCATAAAACCTGTACATATGGGGTATTGTTATACTCGGGAGACTTCGCTAAACACAAATATGAGTATTTAAAACAGTAAAACATATCTCGATGATAAACTCACCAGTAAAAGTGCAGTTTTTGTGTTAAAAAATGCAAAAAAAAACAAATATGAAAGACTGGACATACCCCATTTTGAATACCGTGTGTTGTCTACTTTTACAAATGCAATGCCATGCCATGATGGGGTTAATTTTCATTTCTGGGCTGCCATACCATCTCAAAGGTTACATAGGCCCAGCAAACCAATCTGGCAAATTTCAATGTGCAAACATGGAAAAGAGGAATGCCCTACATTTGACCACTGTAGGTTTGCAAAAACCCATAAAACCTGTACATTGGGGGCACTGCATTTCCGACTGGGAGATCTACCAAGAAGTTCACAACATTATCTGATGGGCTTTTAACCTTCTTGCATGTTGTAAGTGCAGACAATAAAGTGTTTTACTATATTTTAAAGTGGTACACTATGTTCTTTTATCTTCTTTCCCTTAAAGTCAATATGCTGGGATAAAGAAGACCACACTGATCCTCCTGTCTACATCCAACGTATATATATGGGGAGATTTTTCTATCATATTTTGTGTTTATCCTGAAGATACAGAGGAATCTTCATACTCCCACATATTTTTGGGTATTTATTTTTATTCATTAGTTTATATATACCCACTCAAGTTTTATCCACTGGTTTTTGTGTAAAAGGTGTATATTTTGTCTTTATACATTGGGGGCACTGTTGTACTTGGGAGATGTTGCTGAACACATATTGGGCTGTTCTTTGTCAGTAACAAATAACAGGAACTGATAATCTATGCCTAAAGTACAATGTGAGAGAAAACTAACACAAAGAAATGACTACCCACAAGTTTGAAAAAGACAGAATTAGTGCCTGGAAAGTGTTAAAATACCACCATTTGAAATACCCTAGGGTGTTTACTATTTAAAAATATATGGTTTGATGGGGATAAATTACATTAGCCTCCTTCAAAAATGTCCCAAATAGGACATGGGTGCGTGATGACCAGCTGAGAAAATTACAAGTTGGAAAATGCACCTTCCAAAAGAGGTCTTTTAGCCCCCAAAGAACCTGACACCCCTATACTTGGGGGGTATCACTGTAATCAGGAGATGTTGTTGAACACATATTAGGGTGTTTTTTGGCAGTAACCCTTGTGTGTGTGAAGGGTTATTAAGAGACACCTGACAGATATCAGTGTTACAAAAAAAGAAAATGGTTTGCAAATAGCAATGTGCTACTTGTACTTATAGCCCTATAACTTTCCAAAAAAAGCTAAGAACATGTTAACATTGGGCATTTCTAAACTCAGTACAAAATGTAGAAGCTATTTAGCATGCAGGTTTTTTGGCGGTGTAGATATGCAACAGATTTGGGGGTCAAAGTTCGGAAAAGTGTGTTTTTTAAATTTTTTCATCATAGTTTAGAATTTTTTTATAGTAAATTATATAATATGATGAAAATAATGGTATCTTTAGAAAGACCATTTTATGGCGAGAAAAATGAAATATAATATGTGTGGGTACAGTAAATGAGTAAAAGGAAAATTACAGCTAAACACAAACACCGCAGAAATGTAAAAAGAGTCCTGGTCCTTAACGGTAAGAAAATTTAGAAACAGTCTGGTCACTAAGGGGTTAAGAGAGTGCTCCTAATTTCAACTCGTTACCTGTATAAAAGATACCTGGAAACCAGAAATCTTGCTGATTGATAAGGGATCAAATACTTATTTCAATGCCTAGATCTCATCTCATACACAGGGCACTCTATTCTGTTTGTATTTGTCTGTGTATATTGTACATTATCCCCTAATTGTACAGTACTGTGGAATATGTTAGTGCTTTATAAGTGTGAAGAAAATAGACTTGTATTCAGGATTTTCTTAGACCATTTGTTTATTTTGAGTTTCTATTGGCTCGGTAGATTAAACTACCGAACACTGACCACCCTCCTGGCTCACTAACTACAAAGGGAACCGTCAATTGAGCGCTCCGTCTGGGTGGCCGCCATTCGCATAGTCGAACGCCACGTGGAAGAGAAAATGGCGGACATCTTGTTTGCACAAAAGGAGGCAGCGGGACTTGGTCGTCGAGTGTCTGGAACTAAAATCGGACACTTGACTTCCTGAACACTGCTGGAAAACATACGAACGCCTGCTTCCTTTTGTCGAACAGCTAAGAGAGCGCCGTTCGGTAGTTCGGTTCCCACGAACAAGGGGAACAATCGCTCCTGTGAGCCAGGAGGCTCCGTTCGTGTTTTAATTAGTTTGCCTTTTTTTTAAATTGTCCGACCACACACACTGAATTCATGTAACTGTTTTGCGCAGGAGCCTCGTGTGCGGTCGGTGAACTAAGACTTCCATACTTTTCGAAAACCCCTGAACCAGATCGGGGCTATCAGGGGATATGACATTTGTGGGGATACCATGTATTTAAAGAGGTGTTCCAAGTTTTGGGAAAAACGTGTTCCCTTTGCCTGGAGATAATTGGGTTATCCCTTAGCTTACCTAATTATCTCACAGGCAGAGAGAGGGAGTGTTTAACTGTAAGGCAAGGCAAAGGAAAGGTTTTTTTTACTGTAAGAATAATCAGGATGTGAAATTATCTGCCTGAAGAAGTGGTTTTATCAGATTCCATACAGATGTTCAAACAGCTGCTAGATGCATACTTGCAAAAACAGAATATTCAAGGATATAATCTTTCAATGTAGGGTAATAACTGCTTGATCCAAGGATAAATCTGACTGCCATTCTTGGGTCAAGAAGGATTTTTTTTCCTATCTTGTTGCAAAATTGTGCTTCAAACTGTTTTTTTTTTGCCTTCTTTTTGATCAACAGCAAAAAACAAATGTGAGGAAAGCTGAAATTGCTGAACGCATGTCTCTTTTCAGCTATGTAACTATGTAACTATGTAATTAAGCAATATGATTGGTTGTCGCTTTTGTGTACTGTGGAAGGTCCTCTTGCATTGGGACTTCCATAAAAGCCAGTGTGGCATCAATAAAACATTATTCCTGTTGTACCCTTCATGAAGTCTAGGCTCATGTTTGGGTAACCTTTTATTGACTGGGGAGATTCGTCTTGGAAGCTGCATTCATCTGAACTATTCATCTACACACCCTAGCTGTAGCTATAATCACTGATGCTCAGCAATTGGGGAAAGAATAGGCGAACAAGGTACCATAACTACTGACGTTCATAACAAAAAGTAATAAATAAATAAATTTGCCAAAATTGGTATAGTTTGATTCCAATCTGTACTTATATTCACAGATAAGAGGAATTCAATTGTGCAAACCACAAAAAAAATGATAATAATTAAATGACTAAAAGACTTCATAGCACTAAACTAGTGTGTAACTAAATATTATGTCATATGTGTATTGTGGAGAAGCTAGTGATGTACCGGTAATTGTTTTGAAAAAAAATCCCATTCCTGATAGTTACAGGTTTACCAGATCCAAGGATTTATTCAGAATAACTTGGTTAAATACATTTTGTTGAATTTGTTGAAACAAATATTAATGTCAGTAAAATGTGTGCCATCATTTACCCACAAATGTGTTAAAAATACATCATGTGCTGCACATCAGCACTGTATAATGATGTGTAAAGGTAAGTGGTACACTGATCTTTACTAGTAATGTCCCTAGGGATCATTCTGACAATACAGAAGATTTAAAGGGCTAAGTATTCTTTTTACAGATGATACAAATAATTGCCACAGAGAAAGTGTCCCTGGGATGTTAGCTAAATAAGGTAATTATTTACAGAAAGAGTAGCTGAGTATGTGGAATCTGAAATGTAATATCAAGTACAATTATGTGTTTAGGCAGAAAGTTCAAAATCTACTAGATGCGATTTTACCGTCACCAACAGAAGAACATAGGGACCTTGATGTCATTTGATATGATATGATATTTAAACTAAATGTGACAAACCAGGAGCTGAGTATTTATAAAGAAATATTATTCGAATGAAAATGCTTCTTTGCCTTGATAAATTTTCCAATATAGTTTAATCAATAATATATAATTGTATGTAATTGTATGAAATTGGGTTTGTCCATATTAGTTTTTATTTTTGGACAAACAAGGCTTTTTTTCTACTAAACTGATTCAGCTGGACACTTTTTTTTATCTATTGATTAATTGCATGATTTTGCTATTACATGACGAAAAGTCATGATTTTATTAAAGACACGGAGGCGAGTATTGCATAACCCTTTCTTTACTGTCCACCAATAGCAGCAAATAATACAAATATAATGAAAAAATGAAGAACATACATTAACATAGGCCCCTCCCCGCTCAGGTCCCGGTATATTAGGCAGCACTTCCCTTCCATATCCCTCGTTCTGAAGGTGCTACCTTGTAACAATGTCCGAACAAGAACAAGAACAGAGTCCAATAGTCCAAATTAGAGAGTCTCACAACAGGGAAGCACGACCAGATGAGCTGTAGGACCAGAGATTGTCAGCGGGAAGAGTCCATTCAAGTTGGATAACAGCATGCCATCTTGTTGGATTAGGCTGTGAAAACATAAAGAAACAGGAGCCGAGAGGTTAAGATCGATAATTGCAACTATTGTCAGGTACTAACTGAGGAGAAAAATTCCAAATTAATACAAACCCACATCCTAGGGATTAGTAAGCCTATCATAACATAAACATATCCTTGAGACATGGCCCCACTTACCGTACCAAAAAATTCAATGTGACTCGTTGTAACATACAAAAAATGGGTGGGGAGACATGAATAATAAACGTGGGTGGGACAATACTCGCCTCCGTGTCTTTAATAAAATCATGACTTTTCGTCATGTAATAGCAAAATCATGCAATTTTATAACAAGACACGGAGGCTCATATTGCAAGTTTAAAGTTGATTAACTACGGCCGTAAAAGAATGTGGGGCCAGGCGAAAGTAAAATTCACGGAAAGTAGATTCCCTAGACCAGTCGGCTGTCCTCATAATATCTTCCAGACGAGCCCCTGCGGTCATCATCGAGGATGCTGAGGCCCCCCGGACCGAATGGGCGCCGAAGATCGTGGTATCGATGCCTGCCTGATCCAATAACCATCGCACCCAGCGTGACAATGTGGTGCTAGAGACCGGTCGGAAGGGTGGTCGAAAGGACAGGAACAGCTGTGGGGATACATGTGAACGATGACTTTTGGTACGATTTTCATATTCGCGAAGGCAAGCCACGGGACATAATGCTGGAGAGGCAGGAAAAACAGGATAGGACACCGACTTGATAGAGGTTTTTGTCCGGCGACTGATGTTGAACGTGACCCCGTCCGGGGTGTATGACTTGGCATCGAAGTCCAGGGCTCTAACTTCCGAGACCCTCTTGCAGGATACGAGGCAGAGCAGGCAAACCAATTTGGCAGAAAGTTGCTTCATGGAGAGCGCTGAGTTAGCGGGCCACGATGAGATAAAGGATAGTACAATGGACACATCCCATGATGTGGAGTAGCGAGGCCTGGGTGGTCGGGAGAATCGCGAGCCCCGGAGGAGCCGGCACACTAAGTGATGTTGACCCGCCGGGCATCCATCGAAATCTTGATGAATTGCCGAGATGGCTGACCTGTAAAGGTTGATAGTCCTGTAAGCCTTCCCCGCCTCGAAGAGGGACGTCAAAAATTGCAGGACCATGGTTACAGGGGCCGAAACGGGATCCGCGTCCCTAGCCATGCACCAGCCAGTCCAAGCTCGCCAAGCTGACCCATAAGCTCATCTAGTTCCTGGGGCCCATGCCTCCGCCAACAGGCGTCTAGTTGTGTCCAAAACTCCTTGGATTTCCCAGGGTCCCCGGAGATCCGCCATGCCAGGAGTGGGAGGGAGCTCTCCAACCGGAGCGGGTGACACCGTCCCATCGGGTCCAGCAGCAGATTGTGGCATGACGGTAGTAGCCGTGGGTAGTCCATCATCATCTCGAGAATCTGGGGGAACCAAGACTGGGTTTCCCAGAATGGGGTTACCATGACTAATTCTGCCCGGTGTCTGCGGGTCTGGAGGAGGAAGCGTGGAATCATGGAAAACGGTGGAAAGGCATATAGGAGGTCCACTCCAGTCTTGCAGGAAGGCGTCTACTGCCTCCGCCATCGGGTCTGGTCTCCAGCTGAAGAATCGAGACAGCTGGGTGTTGAGTCGGGAAGCGAAGAGGTCGATAGAAAAGGGACCCCAGAGAGATGATAAACTGGAGAACGCCTCTGGGTCCAACTTCCAGTCGCTGGAGTCTGAGAGATAACGTGACCCCCAGTCCGCGTGGATGTTGTGCAGACCAGGTAGATACTCCGCGTGAACCATCAGGTTCCGTTCCAGGCAGAATTCCCAAAAGTCCTTCGCCGGGGTGGCCAACACTGCTGATTGTGTACCCCCCAGGTGGTTGACATATCTCACCGCTGAGACGTTGTCCATGCGTAGACGTATGCAAGTTAGGGCTCTGTCCCTCGCGAAGCTGCGGATGGCGAAGGAGCCTGCCAGAAGTTACAGTGCGTTGATGTGTAGCCGTGACTCGGCTGCCAACCAACGACCTCCTGTAGAAATCCCGTCGCAATGGGCCCCCCATCCGTGGAGGCTTGCATCGGAATCGATTGTGAATTCCGGTTGCGGGCCGAAGATCGCCTTGCAGTTCCATGCGGACAGGTTGAGAATCCACCAACGCAGTTCGTCTTTCATTTCGGAGTCCAGTGACACCTGGTCTGCGTAAGATGCACCGGTTCTCAGGTGTGCGATCTTCAGGCGTTGCAGCGCCCGGTAGTGGAGTGGGCCCGGGAACACTGCCTGTATAGATGAGGCCAGTAGGCCAATGAGTAGGGGCCGTACTAGGGCTCTGCGTAACTCCTTGCGTATGGCGAGTATCTTGGACCTTGGCAGGCTCAGAGTCGCCTCCCTTGAGTCCACAAGGAATCCTAAGAATTCCATCCGCGTGGTGGGGTTAGTCATTACTTTTCCCAATTGATAACGAAACTCAAGCGGAAAGGAGGTCTATGGCCAGCCGTAGGTGGGCAAGGAGAGTGGAGCGATCTTGAGCCATAAGGAGTATGTTGTCTAAGTATACAATTAGACGAACTCCCCGGCGTAGCCATGGCAATCACAGGACGTAGTAGCTTTGTGAAGCACCACGGTGCTGAGGAGAGGCCGAAGGGTAGGCTTGTGAACCGCCAAGTCTTGCGTTGCCATTGGAAGCGTAGGAGGTCTCGGGAGTCCGAGGCAATCGGCACCGTCAGGTATGCATCCTTGAGGTCTAGCTTTGCTAGCCAGTCTCCGTGAAGGAGAAGATCCCGTAATAGGTAAATACCTTCCATTTTGAAATGGCGGTTTCGGACTATGGCATTGAGGGGGCGCAGATTCATGACGGGCCTCAATTGTCCGCCTTTCTTTTCCACTAGGAAAATATTGCTTATGGCCCCTGTGGGTTCGGGAGGTGCTTTTTCTATAGCCCCTTTGGTAAGAAGGGTGGAAAGCTCCATGTCGATCCGTCTGCGATCCTGGAGTGAAAAGCAGATCGGTCGAGGAGGGGGAATGTGTACGAAGTTGTCTATCAGTTCTATGTGAAACCCTCGAATGGTAGTCAGTACCCAGGGGTCTGAGGTAATTTGTGACCAAGCTGGCAAAAAATGTCGGAGTCTGCCCCCTACATAAACATGAGAAAAAACATGAGGCTTGAGGTAACTCACGGTAGGGTCGTCTCGAACCAGATTGTCCTCGGAAGCCTCTAGATCGCCACGGGCGTCCTCGAGATGGGAAGAAGGAGGGGCGGGTGTTAGCCTCCTGGTATTGGGAGCGTTGGTGAAAGGAGCCTTGTCCCGTGCCACGGAATTGGAAATAGTTCCGGCCGGACAGACGGCTCCTGGATCTGCCGGCCCTGGTAGAGACCCGTCCCTGGAAAACTCGCCTCATAGAGGATTGAGCCTTATCCAGGGCAGTAAATGCCCCAACAAAACGCCCCAGGTCTTTTATAAAGGAATCGCCGAAGAGGAGGCCTTGGGCGTCCCTACCGGCTTCTGTTAGGGCGAGGTTAGCCAATTTGGGCTCTATCTTAAATAAGATAGCCTTACGTCTCTCAATTGATAATGAGATAAACATTCCTTGCAATACAGATTGCTCTCTGGACCCAACCACAGAGGTCTTCAGGGTCAACCATGCGGTTTTCCGCTCTGGCGTCTTCCGCCAAATCAAATAGTTTAGCCAATGGGCCAAATATGTCCAGGTGTTTATCCTGGCAGGATTTTAAGGCGGATTCGAGCCCTTTACAGGGATTCCAGCCTAGCTTGGTAAGGAATTGGGTCATCTTGGGGTCTACCTCGGGAGTGTCGTAAACTTTGTTAGGCACAACAGGCCTTGGACACTCTGCCCTCAATTTGTTGCGTGCCGCTTTACTAAGTGGGTGTCGCACCCACTTCTCCAAATATGTGGCAACATGGTCGGCCGGGAGCCACTCTGCCGATCTCGGATGGTGTAAATCATCCAGGTCGAAGAGTGGAACGCCCGACGGATCCACAAGGGTGGACTCCGTGGTCGCGGAGTGCCTAGTCCCTGGTTCGCCTCCGGACGTCTCTGCCTGGGCAGAGGGAAGGAGGTCAAAACCTGTATGAGCGGCATCCGCTTCAGAGTCGCTGTCAGACTCAATCCTAGCCTCCTCACTTGACCCGATTTCTGAGTCGGAGTCGCTCTCTACCTGTGCTCTGGCACATTTCCATAGCCGCGCCCGTTCTGCCTGGCGCGGAAAGGCTCTCTTGCGTGGTTGTGACACGCTTTCAGGGACGACCGAAGGTACGCCAGTCATGGTGTTTCTGGAGGCAGAGGGACATCTAGACTTGTGGGTAGCTTTCCTGGGTATATCTCCCGGTGGGTCCACAGGAGGACGCGGCTGAGGCGTCGTGGAGCCTGAGTAGCGCTCGTCCAAAGGACGTGGCAGGAGGGCCTGGGAAATGGTGTGGGAGAGAGTAGAGGACATGGACCCCATGGCTGCCATAATGGCGTCTGTCACTGAGCGCTGTAGCGCTAAGAACTGAGTCCCATCTGAGTGGGTAGTTCTGTCGGAGCGAGCAGGTGAATTACCTGAGGTGACAGGGGCTTCTCCCCTGCTGAGTGGGGCATCAGACTCCCCAGAGGGAGGTGAACCAGAATTTAGTCTGGGTTTAGGCATTTTAGATAGAGAGAGTATAGTAGTGAATCAATAATAAATATTAGGAAAACTGACAAGGAGCAGTTTTGGGTTAGTCACCCAAAGTACTAACAAGCAAAGAAAAAACTATCTCACCAGGGCCCAGACCAGTGCACACTCTGACAGGGAATAGGGAAGAAGACAGGAAGTTAGAAAAATGGCCGCCGAGAATCTCGCGAGATTCGCGGCAAAAAATGAAGTAAGGTGAATAAAAAGAAAAAAACGAACGTTCGGTTAAAAGAGGTGAATTAAATGAATACAAGGTGAGTATAGGACAAAATACCAAACTGACGAATGGGTCGTTCACGAGAAAACAGGCGAACGCGGCAAACAGCCGAATGGCCCTAAGTGCCGAACGGTGAGTGGTGTGTGTGCACTATGAAAAAGACAGCTTGAGAAAAACGTGCTCAAAATGGCGCCGATGCGGGAAAAAGCAATGAAGAAAGTAAAACGGAGAGTAAGAGAAAATAAAGGGGGTCTGGACCCTGGGCACAATAGCAACTACCAAGTATGCAGAGAGGAAAACAATTAAAGCAAGAAGCAATAAGGTAAATCAGAACAGAATAATGATAATACAATATTAATAAAATATTAATACAATACTAATAAAAAAATAATAATAATAATAATATAGTAACAATAGCTAAAGGTTATACAGAGTAAACAGCTAATAATACTGAGAATAAATTTAAAACGGTATTAAAAGAAATAAATATAAAGACAAAGTGACATGTACTTATCTTTGATCGGAGCAGCAAAGAAAGAGGGATATTGAAGGGAAGTGCTGCCTAATATACCGGGACCTGAGCGGGGAGGGGCCTATGTTAATGTATGTTCTTCATTTTTTCATTATATTTGTATTCTTTGCTGCTATTGGTGGACAGTAAAGAAAGGGTTATGCAATATGAGCCTCCGTGTCTTGTTATAAATTATGTTTTAAGTGCATAGAAAATGGGGGTGGGGGGGGGGTTAATTTTTAACCTATAGTTTCTTTTTCCTAGCAGAGTGTTTGATTGTGGTGTTGGTGCATTAACCACAGTTCATATTTATGGCATTTGCATACCTCCTAACTCTGGCGTGGCTGGAAGGAGGGAGATATAGGGGAGGGCCAGTGATGTGATCGTGTCACTGGCTCCACCACATCGCAGGTCAGCCTGGCATAAATGGAAGTCAGTCATTCATGCCAGCTTACAGAGGGAAAACCATAAAAAGGGAGCATTGTTTCAGTGCTCCCTGAAGGATTGTAGTGCCCTGAACATAGCGAGAGCATGTCTAATGATGCACTTGCACTATGCTTGTTGGGAACAGTTCCCTGGGGTCCTCAAAAGTCAGGATGGTGGGACAGAACCCTAAAATAAGGACTGTCTATCCAAAATCTGGACTGTTGGGAGGCATGCTAATATTCAACTTCTTGTGTTTGCATCTATCTCAGTTAATTTTTCCTCTCTGAACCTTATCTTGTAACTCTTGTAACTATATATCTATCTCAGTTTGGCCTTTTTCCGGTTGCATAAATTCTTCAGTTCAATATGTTTAAAAAGATGAACTTTTTCTCCTTGCCTGGTGGTCTGTTACAGAACTAGGGGCATGTGAACTAATTCATCTCCCTCTCTTTGCCCTGATATCTATTTTGCAAATAGATGCATACAATCTAACACAAGGAGACTGCTTCAGTGTGCTGAAACAAATGAATTTGAATCTATAGTATCAATTTGGCAATACCTGTTAAATGGAATGCATTAGATGATTCTGATAAAAGCATTTAAATGTGTTTGCTACTTTCACATTCATTGCATAAATCAAATTAAAGTATCTTCATTCTCATCACTTTATTTTAATACCTCTGTATTCTTACCCACCATTTTGTGATTCACTTGTCTAAAACAGTAGTTCTTAACATCTAGGCCAGGATTCAAAATTGGGTAACTATGGCATTTTATAGGGTCCTGACTGACAGGGACATATACATTTCAGAATGGGAAGACTGGCAAGTGAAGCAAAGGGCAAAGGCCCCCCTGGGCTACTAGCGTATGTTGTTTGTGGGCTGCAGCCTTGAGTCATTATCTGTGGCTTAAAATAGCAGAACCAATCAAAGCTAATTTAAATAGAGTATTACTTTTTGTTTCCATATTTTCCCAGCTGGGATCGGGATTAATTCAAAACAATGAGTAAACATGGTACAATCATGCCATTCTATTATATCAGGAAGATTTGTTCCACACTTATTCACTCTTTTAGTGAGTGTATTGTATGAAACGCTAGGTATTTTATTCCCCCAAATGAATTTCATAAACATTTTTTTGAATTAATTGAGTATTGAGCGGTGTACTCTTATTGGTATGGATCAAAATAAGTAGATTAATTTTGGTATTACGTATGCGAGACCGTATTCATACGTCCCATCCATGAGATTTCTTGCCCTTTCCAATTTTGAAAATTTTATTTAAATATTGATAAAAGTTTCTTATAATTTTCTTCTACAATTTTATCTATATTTGATATCATTAGAATTCCTAGATAATCTATCTTATCATTATAAAAGTTCCATTTAAACTTTTCTTTTAAATACCTTACATTTTCAGAATTTATATTGAAAGTTAATATTTGTGTTTTATTCAGATTTAATTTGTAGCCAGAATAATTGCCAATATCTGAAATTAATTTCCATAAATTTGTAATAGAATCTATTGGATTAGAGAGAGTTAGAATACCATTAACCGCATGTAGAGTGATTTTATGGTGTTCTGAATTAATCTTCAGCCCTTCAATTTTATAATTTTGTTTAATTGCCTCTGCTAGAGGTTCCATAGTTAATACATAAAGGAGTGGCGCCAGAGGGCAACCTTGTCTGGTGCCATTATGAATATCGAACCAATCAGATACCACACCAGGACATATGACTCTAG